>NC_066375.1:15846151-16156590 GCF_013377495.2 Cygnus atratus
CTCCACTTCCAGTTCCAGAGGCTTTGCATTCAAAACGAGATACTCTTTAGCCCTTTTTATTCAGGGTGTCCTGACACTTGACTCTCAACACAGGAGCTGCTATGTTAACTGTACTGCTCCCTAAAGGCTCCATGTCCATTGATTGCTGTGCAACGACTGAATCCCATGAGCGCTGCCTGTTGATCCAGTACATCAGTGCGACCTGCAATCTCACACGCAGAGACAGAAGTAGGATTTTAAAGACCCTTCCCTTACTTGTTGTGCATCTACAGCAAACAGAGATGCAAATCACCATATGCACATGCACAGAGAGCACATCTAGAGCACATTAATTATGTTTGTCAGAATACAACTACATTCAGAATTATGCAAGGTAAAAGCCACAGTCACAATTTCCATGAGTAACAAAAGGAGGCATGAAACGATGCTATATTAGCCATGGGGAAAAAAATGGTCATGTAGAGTTACTTAAAAAGATTTCAGGTAGGCAAACATTTAAAAATCAATTACGAGCTTTCAAATGAAAAAGCATGGCTGTAGCCCTGCTTAGCTCAACAGCAACCCAGAAACCCAGTCTAAGCAACAACAACTTCTCCCTTTAAACTAAAACCTTAAAACAGGAGCTCCCTTAGCAGGAGATGAACTAAAAGGAGAAAATAAAAGGAGAAAAATGTCGACATCAGACAACAGGAAATATTTTAATGAAAACAAAAATGAGTTTTTCTGACTTCCTGAAAAATCAGAAAATCTTTTTAGGAGGAGGAAAAAAGTACAGCCAACAAAATACACAAAGCCTGATGTACAGCATCACAGGACTAGACAATATTGGTTCAGCACAACAAAAGACTTGGGGGTGGTATTGCGCTTTCCCCTTCAAAGAAGTGTCTGGTGCAAAGGCATGAACCAGTTATGCTAGCAATGCCTTGTGGTTGCATAAGCAAATCAGGTCAGTGCCCAGAGAAATATGAGAGCAATTATTTTCTTATACCAATCCGTGAGAGCTTTTGGCAAGAGAAAGTCTGCACCGTCAAGCTGTAGTCCCATGAACTGATACCTGCGAAGACAGAGTCAGTTTTCCAATATGCTCTGAGATTTGACCATGAACAGAATAAAAATCAAGTAGGTGCAAGTACTTCCTTACTGCAGTGGTCTGTCTCTTCAGTTTTCACAGTCAGTTCTCAATTACTGCCTCACCAAGGCTTGTTTTTTTTCTTTTTTCCTAAGGGTGTATTCCTTTTGAAACTTTAATACTAGAGTGAGGAGTGAACACTGCACATAAAACTGCTTATGAGAAAGGCAAAAGGAAGATTTCATCCTGGAATCTTTGGATGATGCAATTAAACAGAGGCTGCCTGGAATACTGCAGCAAGCAATAGGAAGTTTAACTCAGCTTTCTGTTCAGAAGGCCCTTGATTTTACCTTTACTGCTATTTCCATATGCAGCTGGGAATTCAGACTTTCTTCTGTTTCCCACTGCAATTTTCCAGCAGAGAATTCTTCTTCCTCTTCTGCTTCATTATCACTGATCTCATCCTGCTCTTCCTGCTCAGGAACCTCTTCATCTTGCCTGTTAAGAACAGCTTCTGTTACTGAACTGGCCTGTTTTGTACAAAAACTCAGGTGTTCCAGCAGGGAGTTACTTTCTGTAAGCTGCTGAACAGAAACTCATCCCCAAGGCAGCCAGTTGTACCCAACAGGTCCTGTAGCCACTGAGATTGCACACACACAGTTTTAGATGGAAATAAAGAAAACTGGAGGGGAGCTGCACCAGAAGACAACCATCGCAGCCAAAACCTTCATAGAGAATCTTGCTTTAAATGAAGGAAGTTCAGAGTTCAGCCATGGGGTCTGAGCATAAGATGGGTACACCTCTCAGGATACAATTAATCTTAGTTTAAAAAGTGATACTGGACAAAACTGACACATTGTTTTAAAATCCTTTCCAGCTCCTTTGATTTCACTGCTTGCTTCTCCGACAAATCTATCAGTCAGGATTGCTTTTCATTTCAAATGTTAAGCTCCATTACTAAAATCTGAATCTGACCCACACAAACAAGAACCAAAACTAACAGTGAAGCAAAGCCTTGCACCGTACAGTGGAACTTTCACAAGGTCCACAGAACATTGTAAAAATAACAGAATGAGCATAGTGCTATTGTCTCTACTTTTAGAATTTATCAGCTTTGGTCCATTTCCGAAGTACAACCTTTAGAAAAGAAGACACAGAAATTTAATTGAAGCAGAAAGAAGCAGATTCCCATAGCTCTATCACCTACTTCTTTCTCCACACATCAACTGTCAAGTCTTGAATCCCCAAATGCTCGGATAATCCCATGACACTAAGGCAGTGGAATACTACCTACCAGCTCTCTCCACTAGTTAAAGTGCTTCTGCTTTCCTCCAGTTTCTTCTCCACAGCTTCCAGTTCGACAGCTGTCTGCTCTAAGAGTGCTGATAC
Source organism: Cygnus atratus (assembly GCF_013377495.2). NCBI lineage: Eukaryota > Metazoa > Chordata > Aves > Anseriformes > Anatidae > Cygnus > Cygnus atratus. Next base: position 15,848,610 of record NC_066375.1, read on the forward strand.
GGAGTCCTGAGGAGAACAAGAGGCTTCTTTTAAAGATACTACTCACTCAAACTGCAAAATACCCAGCCTTCCTGGTCACAACAGCCCCTGCCAGCCTTCTTCTGGTGGCAGAGCTATAATCTCTACACCCACATTGCTCAAGCAGCTTGTTACATGTACAGTGCATAGTCAAGCCTGTGTGAGTCCAGCTCCCCCCAGTTATGCTAGCAGTACAGCATGCGTGGAGATACTAGCCTGAGAATACTGCATGCCATGCACATACACAGGTTAAGTCTGTATTTTGACTTGTTCAGCAAGTTTACTGCAGCAAGATGAACTATCTAGTGGGAAGGAAGGCAAGAGCTCCCACATCACTTAGAGCAGACCACATACCATATCCCTCAGCTTCAGCGAGGAGCAGATTTCAATATGTATTTAGCCCAGGACAAGGGCATATCTGTAATCAATATATTATTTTGCTGCACTCAACATCCTCACAGTTATAAACTAAACAGACTTCACTTCTTGTCTACTGCATCAGTCCTTCACCCACTTAAACAGTACTAATGAGAAGGTTTGTAAGAGATTTCTCAGGTTTAAGCAGCTGTTCTTACTGTTTTGTCAGTGCAGAGTATTTCAGAATGAATGTTTCCTTGTTTACTTTTCCTATTTTGCTTCTGCAGATACTTATAACTAAGGAGGTTATACCAACGGGTTGATTTCTCTCCGGATCTACATATTTCAGCAAGGCTAATTTGTGCTCCACCCTGTTGAGAGGGGAAAAAACAATTTTAGGACAATATTAAAATGAACCAGTACCACAACAGTAATAAGAGATGAGAGCAAAAAGCCAGGACTACCTGAGTTTGGCAAGTTCATCAAAAGAAAAGTTGCCCTGTTTATCCCCATTTCAACAGCATGTGAGAAGTTACACTAGTAAAGCTTTACGATTAATTATTTTTAACATTGTCTAGGGCTTCCAATCCAAGTATCAAGTGATTCATTACAGGTCCTGTGTTCAAGTATGAAGAAGTATGAAAAGTCCTGCTGCAGCTGGGACAACTTACAGCCACAGCTTAAAAGAAAAAAGAAAAGAACAGAAAGACTCCCTTTCAAGAAACCTGCAATGCTGACAAAAAGAAATGACTGTTTCAGACTGAGATGCTTTAGCTTTTTATATTGATTCCTCTTCATCTGCCTTCTCAGCTTTTACTGCCTTACGTTTACTATACACATCCTGACAGATCAACAACATAAATAAAGGCGTTTTGCAATTTGCTTAATCAATGTCTTGAGCGGACTTCATCTCACCAGCATCGACCTGGCGGACAGCATGCTGAGCACTCCTTTCAGGAGCTCAGGTACTGTGCGACAGTACAGGCTGCCAGACAGGGAAGCCCCATTTGGAAAACAGGTGCTTCCTTGAACCCAGCTGTGCTTTGCAAGGTAGGTGAAGGAAGAAATGCAGAAGCATCATGAAGCATGTACCTCCTCCAGCCAAGGGAGATGCTACGGAACACATGCAGGAGAAAATATGAACTTTTACAGAAAAGTTTAAGGTTTACTTATACCCCAGTTCAACACACCCTACTCATGTTCTGGAATACATTATTCCAGAAACAAATCCATTTATATCAAGTTTTCCAGTCAGCACTGAACAAAAAAGCTGTTCTAACAATAGGGGTTCAGGTGTCTATGGAAATACTAGCACTCATAAAACTGTACTTCTGTGGATTTTAATAGCGCAGTTTAATAAAAGCTTTAAATATATATATATTAATTTATATTCTACAGTAGCTTCAAAAATCCTATAAGAAGTCCATTCTCAATTACAGTACAAAAAATGTTTTCAAAAGGAGGAAAAATAGGCAAGGGTTTCACATTATATCATGAGAGAAGGGAAATCTAGTAGCCTGTGACAAAGTTACCAAGTTCTGTAACAAAACATGTATCTAATGACTATTCTTTGCAATAATGATTTTAGTAGAAAAAAACCTGTCTGGGGAAAGATCGTATAGCTAAGGATTATCAAGAAAAAATTCAGAGAAATTGGCACACCTCGTAGTTTAAAATGTTGTCCAATTCAAAAGAGAAAACAAATGGACCAAAGATACTAAAATAGAGATTAATACTAACCAAACATTCTTCAAGGTGAGACTTATCTACAGTGCAAACGTCGACTCTTAAAGTCTTCTGGCGTAAAGCCGGGTAAGAGATAGAAACCCAGAAAGCTTCATTGTACGTAAGATTGTCTGAAGCTTCCACTGGTCTTGTGCGAAACAAGCAGCTTGTGCTTTCTGAACAGGGCAGGACAGCCACACGAATGTTCCTATGGAAAAACCAATATACTGCAGTCAGTACTACTGTACAAGTCCACTGTTACTTCCACTGCAAGAGCTCCATACATCTGAAAGGGAAATTCATCCTAAGCACTCTGAACATGACTGTCCTATCCTACTCTTTGGAATAGCAGTCAACTGAGGAAAAAGGCGTATCTACTCACAAAAATCAGAGACGTATGGAGGTATCAGTTGCTGTAGGCTTCATCTCTCTGAATCTTGTAATGGAACATCATGGGATTGTTTTGCGTAGTTGCTTACGTCTGCATAACTTGTCACTAACAAGCAACTTATGTGCTAACAATACCTTTTCGCAGGTAAAAACAACAATGCAAAAATCCATCAAGCTTATATCAGTTTACTCAGCACACAGCTGAATTTAAAAACTCTGCCTGGAATGAGTCTAGTAGAAATTGTACTACGCATTTCCCTACACGTGCATGCGTTTGTGCCCATGTCCGAGGATGAGTTCTGCAGCAGAACGAGTGCCCTCTCTCCACTTGACACAGTTGTTTTGGACACTGCTGGAGCTAAGTAACTTGGTTGGTGCTAATTCCAACAAGCCTAATTTCCAATTCGAAAATACATGGCTTGGAGGAAAAACATGCATCTTATTTCAGTTTGAATGTATGAGCTCATAAATGAAGTGAGACACAATAAAATTTAGAAGCATTTCAGAAGAGGTATTTTTTTTAGTGTGTGAAAAAAATCAACATCTGTTTAGCTCCCACAAGAATCTAATAAATGTTTCAAGCATGTTTATTTCACCCACTTACACTTTTTGATCCTGTTGTGACAGCAGTGCTTGAACATTACTCAGCTGGATGACCAGTATTGCAAATTGTTTATTTTTGTCATCATATCTGAATTGAAAAGACAAAAAAACATTAGTATTAGAGAGATTTGTCACAGACTCCATGAATGAGTATTCCACTTATTTCATTAGTCCAGGCAAATAGCATTAAGTATATACAAACAAAGCTATAATGGAAATATAGCTCACCTATAGCTTAAAACAAAAGCAGTTTCATATTACATGACGACATTTTGCTACCAGAGTATACAGAACTTAGGAATTTACATAAACAATGGACTACAGATTTGACCTAATACATATGGCTTTTCCTGGAATCTAGTTAAATTGTTAACTAAAACCTTTTCAAAGGCCTTATATAATAACTGTAATATAAAAAAGTTGCATGTACAAATACTTGAAGTACAGCAAAGATGTTATGGGTAAGCATTGTTTTACCATTGAATTGATGGCCATGACAAAACACTTTTGCACTAATTATTTGAGAGCATCTCTGAAAGCCACCCATACCCTGGGCTGCACCAACAGCAGCGTGGGCAGCAGGCGAGGAAGGGGACTGTGCCCCTCTGCTCTGCTCTCGTGGGACCCCACCTGCAGCCTGCGCTCAGCTCTGGGGCCCAGCACAAGGACGTGGGCATAGTACAGCGAGTCCAGAGGAGGCCATCAAGATGATCAGAGGGCTGGAGCACCTTTCCTGTGAAGTCATGCAAAGGCATTTGGGGTTGTTGTGCCCAAAGAAGAGAAGGCTCCAGGAAGACCTTACAGCAGCCTGCCAGTGCCTGAAGGGGGCTACAGGAAAGCCAGGGAGGGACTTGATCAGAGAGTAGAGCGATAGTACAGAGTAATGGTTTTAAACTGTAAGAGGGTAAATTTAGATTAGATATAAGGAAGAAATTCTTCACTCAGAGGGTGGTGAGGCACTGGAAGAGGTTGCCCAGAGAAGCTGTGGATGCCCCGTCCCTGGAGGTGTTCGAGGCCAGACTGGACAGGGCCTTGGGCAGCCTGGGCTGGTGGGAGGTGCCCCTGCCCATAGCAGGGGGCTGGAACCAGGTGATCCTTAAGGGTCCCTTCCAACCCCATTCATTCTATGACTCTACAGTTTTTCTCAATTCATACATCTCCTATTGAGTCATCTAAGAACAATGTCTCCGTGCCTACCTTCCTATGCCTTATGGGCTACTTGTGGGATTCAGGTGTGTCAAGGAGTACCAGTTATCACCACCAGCTTTTCCCCCACAAGCTGCATGCTCAAGGAGTCAAAGCCAGAAAAACGCTTTCTCCAGCCCAGCAGTGCCAGTGCTGCACTTGCTGGTTTGCAGTGTCATAACACACCATCACCAATTGATTTCCGCTGACATGTAAGAGGATAACGGGGCCAAAGACCTCCCAGAGATGAGTGCAATTCCCAATTGCAGTGTAAAGGGGGCATCAGTTAGCAAATACCAATGGGATATGCTAAATAGGATAAGAAAACAGAATAAAGCAGTCTTAAATCATTCTTTCCATTGGAAGGAAAATACAATAAAAAATGTGTAGTGTTTACCTCATTGCAATTTGCACTTTAGCTGTCCCAACTCCTTCTGTATCATCACTGTCAAACACCACCACTTCTGACACACATGGTCTGAAAGAAAAGAAAGACAATTAAGGACTTGATTGAAGCGCTAGCATTTAGGCAATACAAGATCTTTTCCCTTCCATTCAGGATTCAGGCATACAGATTTTGTAAAATTAGCAGCTAAAAGAAAGCCCATTTAATAAGTTCAATCATCCTTAGAGGTATGTATTGCAGTCCTTATCAGCAGAAAGTCATATGCCTTCCCCTTTCACTGCCAAAAAAAGCCACATGACAGGTTGTGCAGAATAAGGTAGGGAGGACTTTTAAAGGGTTCCCTTGACTGGATTTTAGTTAAGACAGCTGACTGCCCAGAAACAAAAATAAGACTTAACAGCTACAATCCCGTCTTGCACTGTGACAGCAAAAATTCTCAGCTTTGATTATATTTAAGTCATTCCTTTGTTTCTTTAACAAATCAAACTTCCCTAAGCACATGAAAAGCAACAGAATACACTGATCGCTCGTCTTTAAAACGGCCCTAATTTTTCCTCCCAATTCCTCCTCCGAAGTTTTACACACTGAAAGTCCCAACAACTACATTCACCATCTAATTGACTCAGACTATGCTGTAGCATGTTAAAATGGGATTAGCATTTCTTTCTAAGTATTTCCCATATTACTTGGCACTCTTCTGCATTTCATTACGTTACATCTACAGAGGACAAACGTGTTGCTCATCCTACCCTCACTATTTATCATAGACATCAAAATGATACTACAGCCCTTTACAAAGGTTGCCAAGTCAACAACCCAAACATTAAGCAACGTAAGACGTGAGGGTGCATGGGATGCATTCTCCCCTTGTGTTGCACATTATCCCTCCCTCCCCCTGCTGCAGAGCTCCCCATCCCATCGAGGGGACACAAGGGCCCTAAGACACCTCATTGTGTGATTGTCTGACTCGAGGCCATGAGGTCTGATTTACAAAGAGCTGCGCATTCTTGTATAAGGGAACGGTCCTGTAAATATAAAATGTTACTCATCTCTCTGGAGAATTCACAAAGCTAATGGGCAGGGGGGATAAGATGACCTGTTTTTCACCTCTACAGTCACGTCGTGCAATAAAAGGACCCATAATTTACCTCAATGCCAATAAAAATGGTAGGAAAACAAACTGCAGATGCAGTCAAAGCAGGTACCAATAAGAACAGTACCTTCCAGTTAACTTTTTGTCAAACCACTCTGGAAAGCTTCAGCAAGTAGTAAGGGGATCCAGAGCCCCAGGAGGAGCAATAATGTACGGATCATTCTTAATCTAGGCACCGAGAGAGAAAACCCTACAGAAATCATGTATTGGATCCAAGCATCGCGGTGCAGGTGCAGCCGTGAGGTGGTTCAAGGTGCTTCTGCTTTCTTCCTTAACAAACATCCCAAAGTCCTGTTATACTGACTGAAGGCTGTCACTGACACCAGCACGGCTGGCTGGCAGGAGGGGAACGTTACACCTGCCAGATGGCTCTCTGCTAATGCAGTCGCAGCTTACCAGCACCTTCAGAAACAGATTGACTGTTCAAACAGTTCCCCGTGAAGAGAGAAGTGACAACCTTGTTCTCAGCTACTTGTACAACAGTACGAATGGGTCATTTTCATCATCAAATTCAACCTGCTTATAGTTTTTTTTTTTAATATTACAAAGTCTGAGATTGAGAACCTTAGCCACCAATCCCTCCTCCCGAAAAAAAAACAAACAAATCCAGCATTATTCCAGCTGACTCCTGCATGCAAAGCTGAATTAGCTTCTTTCTAGAGAAAGATCTGATGTCTACCTTTGCACAGATGCCTCATACACCCCGCTATCTCCAGCGACAGATTCATCAGACACTGCAGCTGACACACACGCCACCTTCAGTGCCGTCCCTCCAGCTGTATTTACACCTATCAGAAAAGCACAGAGGAAAACCAAAAAAACAGGTGTTAATGAAAATGAACAGCATGGATCAGAAGCAGCTTTCTTCTCATCCTCCCCTTCAATTGCATTTCTTTCCCTGCCCCAGTATTGTTAAGCAACAGCACATTTCTGAACGCAGAGCGGACAAAGGCAGGGTGAACTGTGCTCATCAGCCAGCGCTGAGTTAGTGCTGAAGGAGAACGCCAGGCTGCCCTGGAGAACACATGGCTCTGAGACAACGAGAGGAGCAGTGCACGTGGCAGTGGGGGGAGCAGGGTTTCACCGCACAGCCAATGCCCATTTAGTACCTGGGTCGTGCAGCAGAGTGCCCACGATGGAAGCTACGCTGCGCTGGCTGCGTTACCCCTGGTGCCCCAGGCACCTCTCCAGGTCCTTGCAGGAGAGGCTGCAAAGCATTCAAAGGGCAGGGAGGTACCCAGGACAAAAAGGGCAAGGTGTAGAAGAAACAGAGCTTCTGAACTCCAATAAAGTTATAAATTATTAACTAATAAAACAGTTTCTATTGCTAGCCAGCCTTAAGCAGGTACTAGTTCTTCTGGTCCTACTACCACAGACAAAAGCAAGGAAGGCAAATAGTAGCGACTGAGACCTGGCCAGAAAGGAATTATGTGAGGGGTATAACCCACCTGGAGAGCGTACACCAAGGTCAGCTTCAAGGAGGGGGAACAAGGAAGAAATACGCCCCTCTACCCATGAACCAAAAAGGTTAGCATACAAAGGCCACAACATAGGTCTGGAAAGACCGGGTTAACTACATAAACATGGAGAGAAAGATCACAGGATTCGAAGTAGCAGCCACACACAGAAATGTATGGGGAAGAAGATAGGGAAGAGGAATGGAGGAAGCTGAAGAAGAGTTTTGCACAGGGACATTAAGGAGGAGGGACCTGTCTCTTCTCCCTGGTAGCTGAGGACAGGGCATACAGGAATGGCATAAAGCTGCACCAGGGGAGGTTCAGACTGGACATTAGGAAAAACTTCTTTACTGTGAGGGTGGTCAAACACTGGAACAGGCTTCCTAGAGTGGTGGTTGATGCCCCATGTCCATCAGTGTTCAAGAGACATTTGGACAATGCCCTCATTAATATGATTTACCTTTTGGTTAGCCCTGGCGAGGTCAGGCAATTGGACTAGATGATCTTGGAAGGTCTCTTCCAACTGAACTATTCTATTTTATGTCTTGTGATACAAAATAGGGAAAGATGTGCACTAGGAACTTTTGCAAATTTTGCATCTTATCACTTGAACCATCATATTTCTGCAGATAGATGCTTCAGCCATGAGCCTGGAGGACTCGAATGCCAAGCAAGCACTGGGGCATACCCAGCTCTTCCCTTGCCCTCACCAGCAGGGCTTTGGGATGCCTGCTCTGCAGGAGAGGACCTGTCGTGCTGTCACACTGGGAGTGACCCCAGCCCCACAGCAGAAGTGTAGCAATGCACTCCTCTCCAAGGGTTTTTCACCTTTTAAAAGAGGTCCCTCTTTTCTGTAGCCTTAGGGAACCAAGTGCCCCTGAATTGATACATGGTTTCCATCCTACATTTTCTTTATTACAAAGCAGATTTTCTTTTTGCACACAGTTACATTCCGCCCCATAATTAAAAACGGATTTGAAAAGCATTGATGCAGGAAGCGTGCAAGCTCCATACAGGATTGGAGAATGACACAAGGACTTGTTCTCCAGTTAACAGTAGGGGGTGCTGCATGTAACACCAATACACGCTGCTCACATGTGCAAGCAGTTTGGGCCAGTTCACCCTTTTCTGTGGACAGCCCTATTGAAGGATGTTTCTCCCTCCGAATGCCCATGGAGCTGCTGGACAGAAATAAATACCCAGACCTTCTCCCCATAGGTCAAACCACAATGAATAAAACTTACCATTCGTAACACAATAGATCAGTCGTTAATTGAAAGTAATGGATACATTTCATACTGGCACTCCATTTAATCTGTTCTTCCTGTGCTTGTGTGCGAGGGCCGAGCCCACACTACCCACACCCTGGACCATGCTGGAGACACATGAGCAGGCTCTGAACGTTTCTTCTTTCATCAGCACTGCTTTGTACCCCTTATTCCCTGGTTCCAACATGAAAAGCATTTCTTCCCTGCTGTCTGTCTGTCTGGTTGTTTGAGGTTTATGTACTGCTCCCAGAAATGCCAATCCAGGAAACTTTTCATATTAAGCTCCTTTATTAAGGAGAACGCTGCAAATCGGTCTCCATACACTTAAGCTCTTTTTCTCCTTCGATTACCAATGCTGTTTAATCACTTCAACCCAGAAAGTCTTCGTTTTTGGTCACTTCAAGTACCTTGCGGCCAAAGGGAGCAAATGAATCCTCTCAGCTCCCCGGTACAGGCTGCTGCTCCTTGGACCAGTTTCACATCTGTAATGGAGTTGCCATCGCTCCTTTTCCAGCCTCTTTCTTACTTAATAGCTTTGCAATTAAAGAAGCTTAAGCATAACGCTACCAGAGGGCTCCCTTTTCGTTTTTGGCTGTTTTCTGTTACCTTTTCAGTGAGAACTTGGCCCGGGTGGCGGGAGCCCCCAGCGCAGACCTGCTCGCTACCCAGCGAACCCAGCCCGGCCATGTCAGCTTCCAAGGGCTGGAAGCTCAGGGGTGGTCACGGGCAGGACAAGTCTTCAGGGGAGAAGGGGGAGAGCTGCTGGGGAGGGGAAAGCACCACCTGCAGGCACCGAGCCAAACCCATTCTGCTCAGGCCGTACTGGTGACATCCTGGGTGGCATCAGAAGCAGAGCAGGAAGCGTCACAGCGAAAGGGCCTGCTGTTTTATGCAGGCGCTAAAATGGTAACAAACTGTAGGAAGAAGCTGATGGGTACGGAGATGTCTGCTGGGGCATCACAGAAGCAGAGAGCTTCGTTATGTGGAGGTTCAGCTCCAGCCCTCAGCTCTGAGATACGGGAAATCCTGCAGGAAAAGGCTCCAGAAGACAACTGGAACCTGCTGCTTCTGGTTTGGCCAGACACGCTGAGAAAGCTGCTGGCAGTATTTTGACACATCCTTACCCCAGTCAAAAACTGGAAATACCATGGATGCACAAAACAGCAGAAATACCATGGGGATATACACATTACACTGTCAAAGTGTAACCTGAAAAAAGATTAATGGGTTCCCTGAAAATGACTCAACACGCATCCATCTTTTTTCCTCCTTACATTTTTGCATGGGACTTGAAGCTCAGCGCTGGAAGGCTTAAACATATACACTAAACCTGGAACTATTTTGTGTGGCTAATAAATGCAAAAATGTGGGTTTCCTTCTTTAAGCCTTATGTCTCTAAAGACTGTCATACTAAAAAGCAAGTTTATGGAAGAGTTCTGAACTGATTCAACTCTATTCTACATTCCCAAGCAGGGTGGTAATTCTTGCTACATTGTTCCACCATTTTTTTTTCATTCATATGAAGAATTTCAAGATTTCATTTCCTGCCACTTCCCTTCCATGGACTCTCACTGATACACCATGACGTGGACTTGAAAATACAAGCTGTGGACTGTCCTAATATCTGTGCCATTTCCTCAAGAATATCAGATATCACCAGACTCCAAATTTTGCTAGTAGCTTCACCTATATCACTCAAGTAAGAGAGTAAACCTTACTTTAGCCTCAGAAGTAGCAGGATTGTTTTTTTTTTTTTTTTAAACAAAAAGCAAATCCTTCAGATCTATACTGTTCAGCTCTACTTACAAGAACACGTGAGCATGCTTTTGCCATGAGGCCAATGACTAACCACACCAGATCCAGCCACCTCATTTCGGGTGTTACACTGCTGAACTGCGTACAAAATGACTGAGAAGTAAAATCTCATCTCATTATTGCCCTGAAATAAACCACTTATGGTGATTATTTTGTCTGCTGACTGGGTAACAGTAATAATCACTTAATCTGCTTAACACCTTAGCTTTCACTTTAACAGCCTTGACAAATCTTGAAGAGCTAAAAAGGTTAAAACTAATCAGCATCCAATTCTAATAGGAATGATTACTGTTTCCTGCTCATATCTGTAATATCTCTTGCTTATAGAAAAATGGTAACTTAAGGGGGAAGCTCTGCAGTCATGTCTTTTATTGTAGTTTGAATAGCATCAGCTTTTCTAACAACCCCTACAGAAAGAAGTGATAACATGGTGCTAGTTCCATTTATTCACATGGGCTATTTTATAATCCCATGAAAAAATGAAAAAGCTGAACTGCCATTTCATACTTCTGTAGCATGCAAGTTCACGTTCCACACTTCTTCACTAGTTACAACTCAAGCCATTTCAATCGCCTCCGTTGGGTTTAACCTAACTGCAGTCACACAGGCTTCTGACGGGCCCTGGCACGACGGCATCAACTGCCTTCTCCTGCTTTCCATCCACTTCAGCAGGGCCATCACACTAAAACTGGATAAACATTTCCCACCCACCAATAAGCCATATGCATGCATCAGAACATCCACTCTCTCTAAATGTCTTATTTTATCATGCTTACAATCTAAACACGCTTTTGTTGCTAAGAGACCATCCCCCTCAAACCAGCAGAAATTCAACACAGCCTTGACATGTCTGCTCATCTGAAGTTAATGAATTCATTGCCACTGATTTACTGGGAACCAGAGCGAGATGTCACGTATGCTGAGGTGGCAAGGAAGGATTTTTATTTGCTTTTGTTAACTGTTAAGCTGAATGGTTTTCACGGTCTTGTTCAGGGCCTTGGCCCAAAAGTTTTTGTCAATATGGCATTATGCGCATCTCAATTGCAGACCCAAGACACCACACGACATTCTGAGTAGTTAAGTGCCTACTTAATACACACTTCCCACTACAACCATTTATATTTTCACACAAAACCCCTGTAATTTGCATACACAAGTACGCTAAAAACAACATGGTCTTCTGAATAACTCATCGGATCAGCAGTACTTTGTGTGCAAGTTAAAATACCAACCCTTCCTCCCAGGTAGGGTAGGATGTGCAATTGAATACACTTTATAACACATATCAAAATGAGCCAGCTTTAGCAATACTTGCTTCTTAATGCTTTATAAACTATATTAAAAATAAATCGTGCATGCAAATATTTTGTTATCATACCTTGACCTAGATGTTTATCTCCTGCTCTAGGCTCTTCCAGTCTACAGTTGCCACTCCCACTGTGTAGGGTGAGTTCTGAAAGGTTTGTACTTATCTCTGTATCATCAAAATCCATATGGCTTGAAAAGGCATCACCCGTAAGGAGTGGGTCTATCACCAGCGGAGAACAAGGTGGAGATGGAGAAGAGAGGGATGACCTTGGAGATAGTGATGTCATGGATTTTGGAGTACCAGACAACGACCTCAGAGCCTGTATGCGGCTGGTGGCATCTGCTTTGTGAGTTTTTGCTACTTCATTTTCATGAATAGTGGTGATACAGCCCGATGGCCTAAATCCAGTGGCTCCTTCCAAGAGCAAGTCAATCTTGTTTTGATAGTCTGAGTCCAGTTGCTCCAACTGCTCCAGGTGCTCGTAGTAGAGGTCAGTGAAACTGGCAGAAGTGGATGAATCCTGGCTGGAAGTCGCAAGAGATCCTCTGCTAGATGCAAGGGAACCAGGGCTGCTACTCGAGGAGAGGGAAAGCATGCTGGTGGAGAGACTGAAGGAGACAAGTCAAAAAACAGTTACACCTCTCTCTTGATATTTAAGACACTGCAGTATCACCAAGTCTCCAAGCCCACACAGTACATTGTGCTTTGTCAGCTCAGGCTGTGTGTATTAGTCCCCATAACAGTCCAGACTCAAATTCTATCCAGTGGAAAAGTTAGACCACTTTTTAATAAAAATAGAGTTTATCCACATTTTTCAGCTCATCATTATCAATCTCCCAAGAACCTTTGTTTAGCGAAAGCAACATTAAAACAGTTTTAAAGCAATCAAAAATTAGTGGTAACATTCTCCTCCCACTTCTGTCTGGAAAAATCAGTGGTTGCCATTAATCTCCAAAGCAGACCACAAAAAACAGGAAGGTTCATGCAAGCAGATCGAGTTATTGCAACTCTACAGAAGAAAGCTTGTATTTATCTCAATCTCAGACCCCAACTCAAAAGGGTAATATCACAACTGCTTGGAACTAGCCTTCACAACAGACAGCAGTTACAAGAAAATTCAAAGGATTTACCCATGTGAGAGGCTGCTTCTTGGCATTTACGGCCACAAGAACAAGGGAACAAGTTTGGGCTAGGCTATGAAATCAGTTCTCACAAATTATTTATCCCTAGAGATCTAGTTTAGAGATCTGACAGTGAAATTAGTTTTAAGCAAGTGCTTAGTCCCCTAGCACTGACTACATATATCATCCTTAGAAATTCCATTTAAACCAATTCTATTGCTCCAGATATTAAATATTTTGCTCATTGACTGGTTAAAGATCCTTAATGCTCACTTCACATATAGATTAGCTATTAAAACAATTCTGCATATGTACAAGTGGTTTAAGTTGCCTCACTGAAAAATAGTGAGGACGTTAATAAGCCTAATAATACATTATTTATGGGAAAAAGCTAGAAGCTTTATCAAAAAATTATGCCTACGGCCTTACAAGAATTCAGTACAATTTTGGCACAAAATGCCTTCATTTGTATGACAGATGTGTAGCGCATCATGTTTGTTAAAAAAAAACTTTGGGTGAAACATGACAGTTGAAACACGATAAACATTTTTGCATCTTGGCAGTATACATAAATCTGTCCAGAACCAACAAACTTAAAACTCTTAAATGCTTCACTACTGAAAGGGAGTGTTTCGTTGTTGTTGTTGATTTGTTTTTAACATAACCTTTTCCCCAGCCCACTGGTCTCAACTTCATTTTGTGCATACCTTTGAATGGCAGACATTTGGCATTATGGGGTTAATAGCAAAGGCTTATTTTATGAAGGTGCATGCCAAGAATGCTGGGCACATAGTTAGGAAGAAAATTAGTTTCACATGCTTCTCGGTCACCTCAAAAGATCCCTGATCAGCTAGAAGACACCAAAATATGATGCAGTTCTACTGCACAAGAACATCACAGATAGCTGTTCTCCATGGTGGCTTATTTACATATCAGTCTTGCACTATGATTTTTTTTTCCAATCTTTTCGGTATCATCTTCATAAAATGAAACAGTCCAAGTGGAACAGAAGCTATAAACAGAATAAGTTCAGTACAGATAGGAAAGACCTCAACCAAACCAAAACCACACCAAACACTTCCTAATCTAAAGGTTGAAGATATGGCTGCAGCTGAAAAAGGTTTGGCCTTACTGTTTACAGTCATGTATTTATCTTCAAAAACAGCAACTCTATGCTCTTCCAAAAACTACAGCCTGAATAATCAGACCACATTATGACTGCAAAAACATTTCTATATACCACGTGAATCACAAAAGATTCATAGATATCACAATACATTGTCTACATGGCAAGCATCAGTATACTCGGAATTAATTCAGAGAAATATTGTGACATATTAACACGTATTACTAAGATTCATTTCATTTGCTGTACGAGTACTAAGCTGTCTTTATCATACTTTATTAATAAGTACTACAGTACTTCAAACATTCAGAAAAAAAATATCACACCTTAGCCACTGAACTGTTACACATCCAAAACAAAAGGGATTGCTGAAACTCATTCTGTTGTCAGAGGCACAAAGTTCCTTATCCCATTCTAAACAACCTATCTAAATGGGGTGGGACATATTACCCTCAAGGTTTCTCTTTCTACTAACTACCTGGGGATCTTGTGTGACTACTATAAACAAAGGGCCTTTTACATCAGTCATCTGGGAGATGAAGCTGTTAGAGAAATGGCAGTTACGTTATGTGCAGTTAAAGAACCCGTAACTTCTGTAGGAGGTTATGTACCTTTTCAGCTGGGTGTGTAACATTGCAACTAACCGCGTTGTTTCTTCCAGTTCTCGGACTAGCTGATTTCTTTTGCTATTCAACTTCAATCTAAGAGGAAAGAAAAGAAGAGATCTAAAGTACCATTTACAATTTAAAATGAAGAGCAAAGGCAAGTACTATTCCTTCCATGAAATGCTACTAAAGTCAACGAGAACACACAGTACAAAGCGGAACAGAATTCAGACAAGATGCACAGGTGTTTATCGTGTAACTCAATCCTGAAAACATTCACAACAGTGAAGAGAATTACAGGTACTACTGTGGAGGTTGATGTTTCTAGGATCAGGCCTCACTGAGGTCTGAGAGATGCTGCTTGATGTGCACTACTGTGTTCTTATATTTACTCTGCTAATAAAGGAGTAAGTGCTTTCATTTGCTTTCAGTAAGGTCCATAAATGACTAAGGTTTGTATGATTTAGTTTATAACCATCTCATTATGGCTTTATGTGATTTAAAGGACTTCAACAACATCTCGGTTTTATTTTACACCTGGACTGGTTTAAGACAAAACATGTGCAGTTAGGTGCTGGCTCTCTAACCAGGCCTTCAGGCAAGAAATCCTTCCACAGAAGCAACCTGTTTCTTGGGTACACTTGTACAAGACCATATTCCTAAAAATCAAATGACAGTGTTCATCTTACAGCAATATAAAACACATTTTTTGAAGCATAGATTTTTCAGGCTGGTAAAAATCTTGTAGTTGAGACTTCTGAGACACCTAGAATTTTTCCAGTATGATAAAACCATGAAAAATCCACATAGGAAATGTGTAGTTTGGATACTGAGCATGTAGAATAAATGAATACAGAGACGCAGAAAGCGAATGCAACACACTTATCCCATATAAATTGAAGAGCCTCCAGCTAAAAGTAGCATTGCCATAGCCACCGACATTAACGTACACAGATTGTAAAGCAGCAGCAGACAATGCCCAATACAGTATTCAACCTCAGTGTATGTTCCCAGGAGACCTCCTACTGCAACAAGCAAAATTAGGGAGAATAGTTGTGTTTCTTTCAGCTAGTTCAGATTTACAGGATAGTCCACGCAACACCCACAGGCCTGTCAAATATCAGTTCCTACAGGAGTCACGTACACGGATGCTTAGAACAAACAAAGTTTTTTCTAAATTTAAAATTCCATCTGTTAACATTTACCAAGCTCCAGACTGCAAAGCAACCATAGAAGCTGCTGTGAGGAGCTGGCTGAACAGAGGAACAGCATAGTAACCTGAGCTATTTTGAACATTTCTTATTTTCATACAGGATCCATTTGTAGGAAAGGTGCCCCAACAACCCTTCCCCTCTTGGGGATTACCGACTGCAGTCAGTTTCTTTTGGGAGATGGTTACAGAATCAGCCTCACAGAAGTCAGAGTGCACTGCTATTAGCATTCAGGCAGGAGATGATGCTGCTTGCTCCTCATCATCTCTTGCCCAATGATGCAAACTCAGTCCTATACCCAGTAACCTACCTCTCAGTTAGTGCTTTGCTTTGAGTGTCTCTAGCAGCTTGAAGGTCTTCCTCTAAGCGTCTTCTCTCTGTCTCCAATCTCTCCACCTCTCCTCGAGTCCATTTTCTGGGGCTAATAAATCGCATTTCTTTCAAGAGCTCCTCCTTCTCATTAATTAATATTAGACGATCCCGCTCAGAATCCAGCACTCCAGGCCAGGCCTCACTGTCAAGCTTAGCCAGTTGTATTTTCAGGTTTGCTATTCTGCAGCAAGAAGGAAAAAAAGGCAAGCAGTTATTTCACGAGGAGTGTCCTAGCTACTGCTCAACATACACATGAAGATGTACCATGACCAACCACACCTTCCACAGCCCTGAAGAAGAATCTTCAGCTCAAGGACAACTAATCTCACCCTCTATGTCATCTTTACGAGGGCGCAGTCAAGTATGGCACTGCCAGGAGGCTGACATGCAAAAATGGGATTTTAACTCAGGTTTGCTGCCAATGGAAAGCCAAGTCCCTAGTTAACCTGCAGTTTCTACCAGTCAAGGAATAGCAAAATAGAAATTCTGGATCTAAAAAAAAAATCTGTCAGGCACACTAAAGAGATGTTTCATATGCCTTAATGACCTCATACTACTTATTGTGGAGAGTATCACACGGTATGTATCTGATCTTTAATCAGGTTTATGGAAGAGAATTCTACACTCCCTACACAGAATTCAGATAAGCTGAGAAAGACCACTGGTCACTCAAAAAATTAGAAACAAATTCTGTCTTTACAATGAGGAAGTTCACCACATGCATGCTACTACTAGAAGAATGCAACCATAGGCTGAGCTTCCTGGACATATTAAAGAGTTAGGCTACTTCTGGCACAGCAGGGACCTAAGGACATGAGAAGTTAGAGGGATTACAATCCTACCTAAATCCAGCGTCACTTGTTTGCATGAACGTAAAGTCTATGTTGATTTGAGGTATCATCCCAGAGTGCAGTTTAAAGTCAGCGTCACACCACACTATCTCAAGCAGGAAGATTACAAAGAAGTCAACAGCAATACAGATCCAGCACTTCACAAGAGCTTTGACAGACAGAAGAGGGTAACACAGCTTGTGGCTGTTAAGGAGGCTGCTCACACCACCTATCCGCCCATTTCCTATTTCCCAAGTGTCTGAACTGCTGTGTCAGCTCCAAAAATGATCTGCTTCACACTACAATACAGACAGGCGAGCCAAAAAACCTGTGGTGGGTCACAGTACAGAAGTGAGGGCAGAAATGTCAGTCAACCCAGGGGAAGCAGTCTCCTTAGTAATAATCGTTGACCTACAACTCTTCATGACCTGCAAGGATAATTACTGGAGTTCAGTGAGAAACAGTAAAAATAAAGCTGAGTAAGAGTTACAATTGACTTGCATTTCTGGAACTTGCACATTTAGAAGTGACAGAGTGGGGAACATGGAATGGGGAAGGCTGAGTGGGCTGGGGAGGAGAAATTATGAAAGCTTAGAATTCAAACAATGAGAAAGGCAAGGTATCTTGTAGGAAATAATTCACCTGACTGAACGCCAGACAGCTGAGGCATGCACGCCCCTTCATGTGATTAACTACTCATCTCATTGAGGTTTTAGTAAACACATGAGAAAAAGTGATTTGCTGTATGTGAAATCAAAGCCCAGTGCTCACCCCCCTTTAAAAAGGGTTTTGGGGATCTGATGGAGTTACCAGACTTCAGTTGTGCACAATGAACAGTCATGGCTACTAATCTGGATTCTTCCAGAGCCTGGTTTATGCTACAGAAGTGCAAAGGATGGTGTCCACTACCCAACTAACCCATCGTGAAGTGATTATAGAAATAAAACGCAGATCTGGGTAGCAGCAGCTACACAACTGCTGAATGGCCTCAAAGAATAAATCTTTGTCTTCCAAGCTCCACATGCCAAGAGTAACTCAAGCCCCAAGACAGCCTGTGAAACAGAGGTACAAAATCAGGCTTACACACACCGACCTGCCTCCTCCATCACAGGACACAGACTAGATCACCTGTTTGAAGTCGAGCCTCATTTTCTCTGTAAACCAAATCCTCACAGCAGGTTGCTTACTCTAATTCAAGTTCCATAATTGTTAGAGATTCAACTCAGCTATTTTTAGGTTTTCTTCTGAGCTATTTTGTTTTTGAGTGCCTGATCAAGTGCAACACTGTGCTCCAACAAAGAATTAACAATGGCATTAATTCAAAATCCAAGAATTCCTCTGTGTATTTTGAAGGGATATGAGTTTAAGAGGATTGGTTGGCATTAATCTGATCACTTCTGGCATACATTTGCATGGATATGGCTTTTCCAATGGAATTTTCTCTATGCATTTCCAAGTCTAATAGCTTTTTTAAAGCAACTCCAGCTTTTGCCTTGCTCTCTAAATGATCATTATTTTTCCCCTTTTCAGTTAAAAGTAGGTTTACATATTCTGTTTCTCCTAGTCCAATGAAACGGTATCACTACAACAGAAATGGTTTGCAGACTGACGCGTGGCTGAAAAATCCACCCTTCAGCATTCACCAACGGAGTTTAAGCTACATCACTGAAGTGCCATGCTAGGTTTGCATTGCAAAAACCATCAGCAATACTGGGCTCAAGTCACACAGACCCTTTCTGAATGGCTACTAGCTTGCAAGACCAAACAAAATAGGGAACGGGAAGCTTAAGTTTTATTTAACTGTATTCTTAACTAGAAAAGGTAATTATATGACTTACTGTTTTTTTTCACCACTTGGAAAAGCTGTTATTTTTTGTGATATAGGCATAACTTGTAAAAATTTTTAGTCTTTTTGGACCTAATGCAGAGTACATGCATCTCCAGAGAAGTGTACTTCAAAGATCTGCCTCCACAACCAGTCATCAGTGGGTGATACTAAGAGATCAGCCTGTTTGTCAGAAAATTCAAAAAGGAAGGTGTTCTCTAAAAACTCACCAAATACCCACCATTGTTCCACAGCTGCTAAGTGACACTAAAATATTCCAGCTCAGAAGATTCTAAAGCCTACCTTTAAAAGCCCAGAGTTATCCAGTCATACAAAACCCAAGCTGAAAGATCAGCTGCTGAAGGAAGTAAAGCAGAGCATGGAGCACAACTGCTACACAACTGCGTTACTACTTTGTCTGAAGTTGTACAGCATAGTTAGTTGCATCAGACAACACCCATGCTTCAGGCTCTGCTGCAGTAGTGCTCTCCTTGTAGAGATGTAGCAGTGCCATCTCTTTTGAATAGATACCTATCATCAGTTTCCAAACCAATTAACCTAAAATTTGTCACTGCAGTCATCCTCTGCTCTTTTTGTATAGGTTTGAAAGGACTCTGCTCCAGGGCTCCCATTGTTTCACTG
The DNA here is from genome assembly GCF_013377495.2 of Cygnus atratus. Lineage (NCBI taxonomy): Eukaryota > Metazoa > Chordata > Aves > Anseriformes > Anatidae > Cygnus > Cygnus atratus. The sequence goes on from NC_066375.1 coordinate 15,868,028, forward strand.
AGACGTAAAACAAAAGGACTTACTGTTAGATGAGGGAACACACAAAACTGCCCTCTAGCAGTTCTGACCTGAAAAAGTTCCGCAAAATATTCACCTACATCGGTGGCTTTAGTCTGGTCCACAACAGTGATGTAACTGTGTCTGCTACTGTCCACTTTCAAAATCATCATTCTTTGTAAAACTAGTAGCTCTACCCTACCTAATAGGAAATCACCTTGATTTCAAAGTCTCAAGTTTTACCTTTCCTGACAACGCTGAGCTCATAGGACAGATGCATCCCTACCGTTTGACTCCATAATACATGCATGAGCAAAGTACTCACTTACCTATTGTTCTTGGAGCATTTTAATATTCCACTGTGGGGACAGAAAGCGCTTCTAACACACAACACCAGGAGGAATTTTCACAGCAACATAAGGTTCCTTGTGAGTCACCAAATCCACAGTATTGTTCCAGCTTAAAACCAGTTAATGTATTTGTTTCTGCAGCTCCTACTGAAGGCTATGCCAAAATCACAGTGCTCTGATAGCTGGAGATCTTTTCATTTCACTATCAATTATTCATGCCCATTCAGATCCACCTTTTCTCAATGTTTTTTAAACTATGAGAAAATCCATAAATTATTTAAGACTGACACGAGGTATCAAATCTTAACTGCAAGACTGTGTTGTATGCACTTCTTCATCACTTCAAATGAAGTATTAGCTTGCCTTTATAAAGTTATGTCTCTTTTTTTTTTTTTTTTTTTAAAAGAGTATATATTTTCTCTTCAGGTTTATCTTTATTCACTTGCCCCTTGGAAAAGATACAGGCTAAAGTAAGAGTGCTTCATCTCAAACTGAAAATGTAAAGTCAGGGTAAATTAAATTGCAGCCCCGAGCAAAACTTAAAAGTAAAGAACAATTTTAACACTGAAACATTAACTACTGCATCTAAGGGATTAAGAATATATATACTTTTTTTTTTTTTTTTTTAAAAAAAAAGGATGATCTGAATATTACTGTAGCTGTTAATCTTAGATTGCCAAAACAGTTCTGATAAACCTTCTCTACCCAGAAATGTGCAAGCTCCTGTCCAAAGTAGCTGGGCACACACATTCTTTGGGTGACATTCTTCTGTGACAATTGCCACAGATGCTGATAAAAATTTATGCCACAGAAAAACATGGCCTGCTGACCATACCAGTATACTCAAATGAGAGCACTGAGTAACCACAGCCTTAAGCCTTATTTCCAACCAGAGACAATCCTTTCTTCCTTGTATGTATTCCAGGTACAGACTGTACCATACATCTGAAGTTTGCTTTTCTGGAATAGGCAAGTCCCTTTAGAATAGTTAAAAACAAAATCACCACCACTGACGGCCACACCTCTGAACAAGGACTAGGGCCACCAAAGTACATGGAAAGAACATTGCTTCATGGTTTTTCATCTAACTGTAGTATCAATCCATATAAATATAGGGACCTCCTCAACAAGTGAGTTAGCTATTATCAATTAAAAATACATCTCCCAACCTAATATAAGCAAAAGTTTTCTAAATAGATGTGATTTTTAAAGAATTTATTCTTCATTCATCTCATATCAGAGGGCAAATGTAAAAGCTTACATTCTTACAGGTAAGCAGACAGGCACTAAAACTGCAGCCTTTTGACCATGTCTCAGTATGCTAGGTGTTAACGCAATATACATTTCTCCTTATCTGACTTGAAGCCATGCAAACATTCACTGCATTTAGAGTAAGGTAAGGACATGCCTTTCGGTACAGTCTTCTTATTTGGAATGGGGAAGCATTGGCAACATGCAGGAAAACCACTTATGTTCCTGCAGGTGTGGCTAGATTGAGTTCTTGATGTGTTAGTCACTCCTTAGCAGTTTCTAGGATGGTTATTTATTTCTTAGATGATAATGTTGGCCCAGAAAGCTTGTTGCTTCACTAGCTCAGAAATTAGCATGTTTATGTAGCAGTAGCTCTGGATTTCAATCTGAGTTGCATCTTCAGAATAAACTGTACGACAGCCAAAAGGTAAAACAGACCAGAGAATTACCTTCTTTTTGCTTCTTCATATCGAAGGCGTAATCTCACTTTCTCAGCCAACTGGTTATTGCTGCTGGTAATAAACTGAGACAAAATATGAAGTCAGCAACTTAGTAACTGCTCCTATTTTGACATTCCTTCTTGAAACTGATGGTGTTACAAGTTACATTTGCTCTTGACAAACTACTTTACCTAGTTAAACCAGTCGCATAATGAGAAATATTTCCCTTGATTAAATTTTTCATGATTGTTTCAAATGCTTAAAAAATTCAGAGGATTCAGAAGCTCTTTGGCCTTGCTCACCATACAGGAGAACCTACCACATGTAGTCAGGCTTTCATTTTCATGCACACACAAGTAGTTTTGCAATATTTCTTCTTAACTGCTGATTGCAATCACGTTTTGGTTTGTGTTACATCTTGCTTTGGCTGTCAAGTCTTAAGGACAAGGGACATCCTATCAAGGCCTAATCTGCAGATCTTTAATCACATGTATGGCCCTGACTGCAAATGGCCACGAACACTTAAGTAAAGGTTCAAAGGAGAGGCTTCTGCGATGTCCTGAGAAGCACGCAAGGTACCCACAGCATCGCTTGATTCCTTGCTGAGGCTGGCACAAGCCTGCCAATTATGATCTTGCTGCACAAGTGGGATTGAAGACTTACGGAGCACTACACATGTTTAATGGCATCAAAATATCCGCACATATGCTATCATTCTCACTCCTTAACATTCACAAGCTGAAAGCAAAATGCACTCTTAAGGGAAGAGGCCTCATTAGAGCTCAGCCCATATGTAGCTGCTGAATGTTTCTGGTCTAGTAGCATATCAGTTTTATAAAGAGCTATGGGAATATTCACGTCTCAAGAAGCTACACCTACATACAAAGTAAAACTTCCTTTCTTTTTATTCCCACCTGGGTTGCTCTGACAGACACAGAGCATGGGGTAACAGCAGGCTGATTTCAGAGATGCATTAACTTTGGCATTAAACAAAAATGAAGGTCACCCAAGTTTAAAACAGGAGATGGTATCATTTCATAGATACTTGCCCACACCTGAAACCTTGTAATAAGGCAGTGCTGTTCTAGTTTCAGAGGAATGTTTCCAGATGCAATAGGTTTCCCACACTTTACTTACGTTTCCTGAAACATCTGTCTGGGAGCTGACATCCAGGTACTGCCTTGGTAACGAAGGGCTGGAGCTTTCCAAGGACATGTTGCTGGCCCACAGGTCTGACTGTGATCCTCTGTCATTCACGAAGCTGTCTTTTAGCCTGGCTAAACTCTGAAACCACAGAAATTCATCATATGAGCTCACTTTCACACAAAATACCTTGGCAGCTACACAGCTGTAGCCAAAAGGACATGATTAACGTACAGCTGTTCCATGTGTGCCCTCAGAGCCTGCCAATGTGAGGGCAGGCATGGCTGGTCTGTGCCTCCCACAGCACGAAGCAGCCCGCCTGTCTGAGCACACTCTCATGCCCACACGTAGACAGGCTCTCTGCTGGGAGCCTGAAGGAGGAGGCACACCAAATGGGCCAATTTTTTCACAACTTCTGCAGATTTGCTCTTTGACAGCAGAACAGACAGTCACACTGGTTCATGCTTGACCATTAAACCAAGAGACAAATGTCCATCTCTAACCAAGTGCTTACTGCTGTTAGTTATATTTTATAATTATTTCCAAAACTGACGAATAAACAGGCTACAGTTCAACCACGATATGGAGCTACTTTAGTAAAAAATAAATCACAGATCTGAAAAACGGAATACTTAAATTACTTCTTAAGTTCAACTTCATATGAATGGAGAAAAAGTACTATAAAGTCACGTTGTTTCAATACCTGAATGAGGTCTTGCTTTTCTTTCTCCCCTGATGTGATGGCCTTCTTGAGAGCTTTCATTTCACTTAAAATGGCTTGTGCCTCATCAAGTTTGTAGCCACCTTGAGTATCAGACATTTTCATGTCAATTCTGCATGGAAATTAAAAAAAAGATACAGTAAGCAAACTCTTTATGTAATGCAATTAATCGTATCATCCTAGATGCATACATCTTGACATTCACTGACAAGAAATCACACTAAGTATAATAAAGAAAAGCAGTGATGACGGATTCTTCGTTCTCTCTGTTAGAAGAATATTAAACTTAGAAACTCTGATTTTAGCCGTACAATTGCTTTGACTCCCTAGGAAGGGAGAAGATGAAAGGTGGAGAAAGTGTTTAGACAGACTGATGCTCATTACCTCATTTCTACCCCAGAGATCATCAAGTTAGCCACGTATTGTTAGTTTGTTAGTATTGTTAGCCACTACGTATTGTTAGTTTAAGTAAAGATTTTGAAAACCTGGCAGATCTCTCTCACACGAATGTATCTGCATGCACAACCTAATTACAAGCCACCTCATCCTCCTCTTTTCTCAAATGACTACTTACTGAAGTTGTCACTTAGAAAAAAAATTGGTAGGATACTTATCAGTGACATTACTGAAAACATGCCAGTTGCATATCCATACAAGGGTAAGTACCCAACATTTTTTCTCCCCTTCCCTTCCACCCTGATTTTTTCCTCAGTGACCTAAAACAAGGACTCTTATAATTAAGGCAATGGGTATATTGTGTCATCAGTATTGGGCAATACTGAGCAAAATGGAATACCATTTAAATGATAGAACTTGGTTCAAAATCTTTTCACCATGAAGTCAGTTCTGATGTAGCCAATTGCATACAGGTAAACATTCGAGCAAACTAACCCCCATGGCTTTGACTTGCATGTGCCCGAAGATCTCAGCAGCAATGTATTTCAGCTTAATGTTCTTTAGGCAGCTATTGATAAACGTAGAGGGGGATGCATTACAAGCCAGAGATGTTCTGCACTGAAAATAAGATCTTCAGAACAGACTTACTTCTTCAGTGTCTGAAATCCATGCTCTTTGTACTGGAGTTCTTGCTTCATGTGAGCTACCTCTCTCTTGAGTTTATTGACCTGTAGGAAGGTGTTACATTTTTGGAGCGATACTTTACATGAGTATTTAGGTACAGAACTACCCACTCAATTCAGAACTTACTCAGTGTAGACAGTACTCTCTAGACAAAGTTTCCAAATATTCACTCCATCTCAACAGCAGCTACCAGCCCTGACTGCATCTTCATCAGCACATTATCAATGGCTAGAGATTTATCTAGTACTTGGATGTCACATCATTTAATCGGGAGCTCAAGGGAAGTTCCAACCTCATAAGCAGGAAAGATGAGAAAAATTCAAAGGACAGCTATGAAAGCACATGCTGATTTTACCCACTGATGTTTAAAATCCTTCCAGTCATTAAAAAACGTTAGGTATGAGGACTGGAGTTAGACCGCAGTGATACAAGCCATCCTCCAACATACCAAATTAAAAGGCCCCACTGCACGAGTAACACAGCAGGATGATAATCCATATTGTAAATCCACTGACCCTACAGCTCGCTGTTTTATATTCCTCTGCAGAGGCCAGACTGACCTACTTTACTTCAGTCCTTTCTTCTTCCCAAAGTGAGCTCTGCATGAGAGAGCACACTGCCGCTCCTAGCAGCATGCGCTGAGCTCACGACAAAACAGCTGCCAGTCTCTGGAGAGAGCTCGCAGCTCCCTGGTGCTGCAGTGCACCAGGGAGCCAGCACACAGTTAAATATCCCACTGTGGAGCGAAACATACTATCAGCATTCAAGAGTCTAAGGACTATTAGGAAAACAATAGTTTCAAACTAAGACCATAGCATTTGAGAATTCTGCTACTTTCTCTCTTAAATTAAGAATGGCAACATTAACTCTTTCGACTGCTTTGACATCTCTTAATATTTATCATGAAGCTTGGAAAATATCTGAGGATTACTTGTGGCAAGCAGAAGTCCATTCATACTTCTTACCCTTGATTTTGTAGTAGCAATCTCTGCTTTGAGAATCTCCGGGTCATATTTGGAACTTGACGATGAGCCAGACAGCACTAGAGCAAAACAAACACTGCATTTAGCGGCTTTACCACCATCCCCATCTCCTCTACCAGCCCCACCAGGAATTAAGGCCTCCCATCACTCCCTCCACACATGGCTGCCATGGGCTTTTTATCCATTTGCCAGAATCTCTTCTCACCTCCTGCATCTCCAAAAGCATTCAGCACAACTGAAGGAAAAAACACTGCATAAAGGTTTACTTTATTTTTTAGACTTGGTTATTGTGTAAACAATCCACTGAATGTTTAGAAACAAAGCAAAGAATAAGAAACTGAAAAATGTGATTCAAGCCTTCTCACAGCCTTGAGAACATGACCGATCATCCAGTGTGTCACATCGTATTAAATCAATGTCCCATTAACAGCAGAACTCTTTTCTCAGCAGCAGTTAAAACTCTTATGCTTCAGAAGGTACAGAAGCTCCCCAACGTGCAATATTGTTAGAGGTAGCTGTAGGCAAGGGAGTTATTTTGATCCTTGCAGCCATCAGTTTATGCCCTATAAAACACGGGAAAACATTTCTCTTTCTGTTTGGTTGCTTTTTTTTCCTTTTTCTTTTTTAACGGATAGACAGCATCACACCAACGTAATTCACATTCATAACATATTGTTTTATTATACCAGTACTTAAGTAGAGCACTGCTTGCTTACTTCAGAGATAAGGGATGGGACCCTATTCAAATTTTTAAGAACCCTTCGATATCGGGCACAGAATGAGCCACTTGAGTTCACTACCACTAGATATAACCCAGAAAGAGTAAAAAGATGGCTGTGCGGGTGTGTCAGTCCTTTGATGTTGCTATCAAGAACAAATATTACAGTTGTAAGGATTATATAAAAAAACCTTCTGGAAGACTTGCAGGAAATACATTTTCCTCTGGACATCTTCCACTGGCAAGAGGTCTGGGAATGCCGCTCAGGATTAACCTTCTTGCCTTGTTTCTGTACTTTGGACAGGTGAACCAAGGAACACAACACAGAATCTCCTCCCCCCCTCACCCCCCCCAACATTTCTTGAAGCCCATGTTGAAAATCTGCACACCGACTCCAGCGAATGAGGAAAATAGTAATAATGTTCATAATAGCTATCCTTTATAAAATAGGCATTAAACAACGATTGCTCATTTTGTCTCAAAAGCAAATGAAATGTGCAGAGTATTTGATGTGGCATAACATACCCCGGTGCTCTATCAGATGACCAGCTTCAAGCATATTACTGTCCTAGAGGGATCACGACTGAGAAAGTCACTTCATAATACTCACAGCTGGTCTGAGAGCCCAGTTTGTGCTCCCACACATCATGAAGCTGCCGGTATTCTTGCTGGGCCAATTCAAGCCTCTGCTGTTTCACTTGATAGATCTCCTTCTGTGCAGCAATTGCCTCTTGGGCTAGGACAAGATAGTCTTTCAGCATATGTTCCTGCTCCCGTCGCCATTGCACACGAGGATCTTCTATCTGTGTAGTTTCTTAAAGAGAAAACAAAAGGAGGGAAGATAATAAAATGCAGGCTTGTATCACTGCCTGGAGAAGCTCCACCATTTATGACAATATTTTGAATTTGCCCTGTGCCCCTTCTCCCATTAACAAGTGGAATAAGGACATGTCCCTTTTTTTTTTCTGCCTCCTTAGGAAGTGATCATTGATCTGCAACAAACTCCATCAAGCTCTTATATTCTGACTCATTCTATAGAATACATGCCCAAATCAATGTACAACTCTCCAATTCCTCTGATGCTGAAGCCAATGTGGTTCTGCCTCTTAAAACATTCACACAAGCGTATGCACACACAAGCACTGGAGAAGTGACACCGAGTGTCAGGCTTATCTTTATTGTACCTGGTTTATAACATTTCTAATAAAATAGCTCTGCTATTTCACTGATAAAACAACTTTCAGAAAACTTCATTGCCACATGACTGCATTCAAAAATGTGAAAGCAATTACAACTCTGCCTGTCCTCTTTGGCTGCAAAGCATCTGTTATTAGCAAGGGGAAGAAAATTAACTCATTCAGAGTCCATACGTAAATACAAAGAATTGCTAAATCACAGAGTGCATCTGTAAAAGTGCCTTCAATTGCATTATATAAACAGCATCTCCGGAGGGGAGTAAACATTTCCCTCACTGAAAGAAAATTCAGCAGTAAATCACTGCAGAATACAGGAGGTGGAGTTAAAGGAAAATATTTTTGTGGTAACGTAGGCAACACAGTCGTGAGCGGCTACATCACCTTCAGCTCCGTTACCCCAACACAACTGATATGTGGCTTTTGGGGTTTCTAATCAAGGAAAAGCCATAGGGGTACAAACATGCAGATGGTCCTAATGCTAATTAGGCAGATTTGTATTTGTCTTTTTTGTGATGAAGTGTCCAAAATACTTTTCTCTTTCAAGGTTATTTCATGTTCTTGCTTGGAACAGGTTCCAACATTCAGTTGACTAAGTGCTCTGAACTGTCCAAACTACCATGCCTGAATAAGCATGCCTAGTCACCACATAATGAATAATTAATAAAAAGGAGCTGCTTGAAACTATCAGTAGGAATCTAATCTGCATATCTTAAGAGCCTCTTTAAATATTTAGGAAGAGCTGCCATGGAGGAAGGTAAGAGCAGCTCTCGGTGAGTCAGGAATAAGACAACATGCAGCATCTGGGAAGGAGCACTAGCAACAATCCTAGAAGCAGAAATCGAAATAAATAATTTTACCCACGGGATGGACACTCAGCCACATTTTCACAAGCTGCCCGTGATCATGCTGAGGAGAAAATTAACAGGAGACTCCAATAATAACTTGTTTCAACAGTATCTCAAGACCCAAAAGAACACCAGGCACTTCAACTTACATAGCACAACCTGAACAAAGCTGCAGAAGTAAGATGATTAGAGAAAAAACTTTTAAGAGACTAACAGTATAGTTCGCAGAACTGTTTCAGCAGCAAGTTTTTATAGATCCTGCTAGCAGAAACAGGATTTCAGCTGTTGTGAATACTGAAATTAACCCTGAAAAATTGTCCCAAAATAACTGGAAGGGCAAAAACAGCCACTTGTGTCAATTGTAGGTGTTGATGCACTCCCAAGACAAACACCGTGGTCTTGCTTACGGGGAGCAAAGGAAAACTCAGCAAGACAGAGCAGCTTATCAACTCCAAGTCTGAAAATCCCAGGCTCCCGTCTCTATTCTTGTCCCCTAAATCCCATTTTCCAGATACCCACTATCTACATCCAAAGCACGTAACTCTCTTTACTCCATAGTTGAGCCAGAGAGGGAAGTCTGCCGCAAATTCCCCAGAGAGATGCTCCTGATACCTGTGGCTTCTTCAAGCTTCCATTTTTTTCCTTCAACTAGCAGCCCATTCTTACTGTAACTGCAAGAAAGGCAGTGGAGGCTGCTACAGGGACATCTCTGTTATAAACCACCAGGAGAAAGACTATAAAGTCTGCTTCATCATCCTGAACACCTCTGTTACAGGAGCTGAGACACAGTCCAGGTAACATTAAACCCATGCAAGAAAAAACCTTAACCAGCTTTTTGAAAAATCAGTAACACAAACACACTCAGAACAACTGAGTGAAGTTTTTTAAGCCAGCAGCTGCTACGTTTTTAGACATACAACCAAAAACTTGTGCAGAAAAAACAGAAGTTTTAATAATTCAGCATTGTAATATAATTCTAATAATTCAGTATTGTGTATGTCGACAACAAATCCAAGGAGATGTATGCTCTCAAAGACCCGCCCCAATTAAAACCATCTTACCTCCGTACCCCCAGAGTATCTCTCTTACCCCTTCATCTCTCAGAGATCCAGCAGCTTACCTGACATTTAATTCAGGCTATGGTGCAGCTTATCTGATAAACAGCATGCACAGCACAGAGCAATAAATGCTGTACTGTTCATCCACAACAGCTCTTTACATCGCTACAAAACCAGGGACAGGTGAAGTTCTTCACCCCTGAGCAAATGCACCATTCATAGCCCACACGCACACCTGACCCACAAAACACAAGCTGAGTGTCTGTCTGAGGATATGGCGGGGGGAATAAGTCATCAACTTCTCTGGTAAGGGAAGTCAACACTAAGATCTGACGTACTTCCACAGACTGTTAGACGTTTTTTGCCCTTGCTAGGAATTTGGGAATTCATTCTTCCAGGTCCCCCTTGACTCTTGGCAATAGGTAGAATAATGAGAGATGGAATGGCGTTTCCCAAATCTCCTGTTCTGTTCTACCTGCAGATCCTGTGCATCTCTTAGAGGAGGGCACTGGCAGCCCACCCTTCCCACCACCACGCTCATGTGTGCAGTGAGAGGAGGCACCTCAAAAACCTCTAGTCCAAGGGAGAACACTGCCCCAAATGCACACACCACCTTGCAAAGCAAATGCTTGGCAGCAGCCAGCTCACAGACAGGATGGAAGCACTGTTACATCCTGAAACTACTTAAAAAAGGGGAACAAAGCATTCACCTCTCCCTTCTTAGTAATCACTAACTGTATCCCCTTGATTGCAGCATCAGGCTTTGCTTTTCAAACATGCAACCATAATCTAGGAAAACGTTGGCCAAAGGGCTCTCAATTTGCCAACAGCTACTAAAAAATGCAAAATACATTCTTAAGTCAGATCCAAGGCCTACGGGTTATTACATCATTTGTTGTTCTGTTTTTTTTTTTTTTTAAATGCTGTGCTTGTCATAAATAAATCTTCATATCTGAAGAATGTAGCCTTACCACGCTTGCATCAGCACCTAGAAAGAAAATCATGGTTTCTTGGGGCAAATCACATTCCAAAGAAGTTCCACCAGTCTGAGACACTCAGGGCTATGCATGAATACTGTATTAGAAATATTCTCAGTACTTAATTCAATTTAATTTTATTTATTTTGCCTCAGAGAGAAGGTTAGAAGTATTCTCTGTCTCACTTGTTTTTAAATGGCTCCTGGCCTTAGACTGAAATTTAGGTCTGTCGTTTCTGATAACTAGGCTCAAATTCTTCAAGTCTGCAGCAAGAACCAACGTGCCTCCATCCCTTCTGCTGATGGTTCCTTCCTGCACAGGGATCTGCAGGAGACCTTGGAGAGGAGGTGGGTTTGGACACTCTCCAGAGAACACTTCACACGAACCACAAAGATGAGCCTCTTGATTAGCTGATGGTAAGTGGATATGGTTTGCTTTATCATGATTTGTGTTAGAGCTGGCTTAAGAAATACGGTCATGATTTAGTTTCTCTTCTTTTTAACCTCTTAATTGAAATTCTAGATCAAGTATTGTAGCCTCTGGCATCTTACAGAAGGTAAGCTTGAAAAGCAACTGCTGTTAAGAAGGTGTCAGCACAGTTCAAAGCTGTAACTGCACTCCCTTGAAGCCTGTGGTGCTTTCGAGTGGCATGGACTAGGGAAAACTGCCCTGCACCACACACATCTCAGGCCTAAAACCAGATCTTTGCGCATTCACAGAGGGGTCAACTCAAATGCACAGCTAAGGTCTTATTTTGTTTGTCCCAACTACGTGCTGAAACTTCTCCTAGCTGCGACACTCAAGAGGTCCAACAAGTATTTAAAAGTATGTAAATACTGTGGTATTGGGAAGACAATATCTAAATACAAATACTGTTGTCATCTGCAGATCTGCAGACACAATCTTTGTATTGCAGAGGGCAGTTAGTGCTTTTTGAGAATAGTCTTTTTTTGTTCTCCCGTTTTAATACTCAGAAGTTGGTAAAACCAGGAACATGCAATCTCAGGCCAGTTGAAAATGTGGCCTCTCTGAAAGGAAGGGAAGCAATATGAAGATAGCTAAGACATATAAAGTTGACTTCCATAGTTACAGTTTAAAAATCTTGTAACTTGCTGAAAAAAAATTGCTGAAGTTCTCAGTTGAAGTCACAAAAGCAGTTTTTTTTTTCTTTTTTTTAAAAATTTGTCAAGGTACTTTTGTCCTTCAGAATTTTTTGCTCTTTGCATTAGCTACAAAAAGCTAGCTCTGAAAGGACCTGGACATGCCTCTGCTGTGAAATTCTGGAATGCAATCACAGTGGTTCTCTGAAGAGAGCAAAAGTCACTGATTTATTTTGTTTATGCCTTGTTTTTCAGGGAATTCACTCTAGCACAACTTATTTCCTAACAACATCTGCAACGACATATCCAGTTATGAATTTTCTTGCATATAATTCAAATGAGCTTATAAAGCACAACACTTCTGTTCTATCACGCAAAGGCAGTAAGCAATGGCTTAGTTTGAGCATACAGCATAAAAATGCCACAAATTTAACACTTTTCCTACTTTTTTCAGGATACCCCAAGCTTAATTGAGAGTTTCCTCTCTAGTAAAGAGAATGTGAACTCTTGCAGCCCCAGGAGCTCCATTAACCATGCAAGCAGTCATTCAGCTTATCCCTGCCAGGGAAATCAACACAAGACCTTTGTACTGTTTCTGATGGTCTTGCCACAAGGACAAATTCCAGGCTAAGAACAAACTCCAAATCATTGCTGCCTAGTCGGACTCTTCAGCAGAGCCAAATCTTAGAGAGGTGTGCTCACAGTATAAGCTTGAACATGACTATTGATCTGAAGACTACAAACAAAAAGGTCACATATCCCTGCTAGAGAGGGGGAATGAACTCCTGTGGTGCAGGACAGGATTTGAACTGCACCTGCTCCAAGACATGCTGTTCAGTAATTTTGTGTTCAGTACATTTTAACACGGGTACAAAACAATCACTCTGCAAAACACACTAACGTGTTACTTACTGGTATTGTGGTCTATGTAATAAACTCCAACCTGAGGATCATAAGCTTCTTCCCATCCTAATGGCAATTCATCGCTAATGCAGTCTGCAAAGGTGAGTGGTTTAGTATACCTGAAATGCAAAATAATCCAGGATTAATAAAAGAACACTCCCACATGTCCATTCCAAGTAACAGAGCAGAAAACAAGTAGCACAAGAGACTTCCTATAAAACACTGAGAAACTTGGAAACTATTTTAAAGCTTTTGCTCTTATTGAATAATACCCTGCAAACTCTTCCCCTTCTTCAGCTACAGTTGCAGCAGGATGAATTCATTGTGACAGAGCTCCCAAGCCTGGTGTAACTCAGCCAGTACTTGTTCAACAAAGGAACTTTAAGAACTTTGCCAGGAACAACCCTAGTCTCTCTGCTGAAAGAGAAAGATTGTTTGCAGGCAGATCCTGTATCAAAAATATGTAGACAACATGAGAAATGCAATTTGCATAGCATGAATAATTAAGGCGACACAATCAATAGCAAGTGATGAGGACTGCGGGACCACTTGTCATGCAACTCCAGTCATCTGCATGGCAATACGTTCCGTTTCATTAATGGCAAACTAGACTGGTTTCTCAGTGCCATAAAAACACGCAATCCACTCAGTGCAAACGAGGAAGTATTTTCGTCGAATTGCTCTGATGAGTTTTTCTACTAGATACCACATCCAGCAACACTCTGAAGGCTTGTGTAGCTACAAAGCCAGCTCCTTGAGCGCATCCTGCAGCTGCCAGTTACTGAGGCCGTGCTCCTCTCCTCCCTGGGACTCAGCAGCTCACTAGGTTCAGCCTGCACCAACTGGCTGTGTTACTGCTGGGAGGCACAAGCCAGGAAGAATGAAGCTTGCAGACATCTCAGAGCACTCAGCTGCCAAAAGATGCCACAGGCCCAGGCAGCCACGCACAAGCCCAGTGCATGACATGGGGTGCTCCTGGCATTAGGGCCACAACTTGGTGCTGGGGCCAGTGAGCCAGGCTGGCCAGAAGGGCCCTTTGAGCAGCAAGTGGCGGACACGGAGCCCCCCAGCACCTCTACCTGTTACGCTGCACATACTACAAGCCATGCAGCCAGAAAGCAGCCATGGAGCTGTACTGGGCTGCCTGCAAGCAGTGCTGCTCGGGAATGTAAGAGGGCTGAAAGAGCAAGTTTCCAACCCACAGTAAGACACCAAACAGGTCTGCAGAAATCCTATGGATCCAAAGATAATTCAGCAGGGCTGAGAGCTCGATAAAATGTCTTATGAAGTTTTGAGCACACTTGAGCATACCTTACCTAGAGGCACTGAGCTGGGAGACCCACACGAGTATCTTACAAGATACTCGCAAGAGGCTCAATATGAAGTCAACGTTTAGGAAGACTAAGGGACTTCCCCCAACTGTAACCCAGAAATCTGCTACACAGAAAGAGGGAGGTAGGAGCAAGCCAGTAATCTCTAAATTTACCTGCTGTTGCACTCCTCTTTAAACCCTTTGCCTTTGCCATCTAAAGCACTACCTGAATCACTGCTCTCTCGAACTGTAAATTTAAAGCTCTGCAGCACACACAACAGATTTGGACCTTCCCAGCACAGAACTGCTAAAAAAAAAAAGTTCCTTTATCAATGAATTTTCACTGAAAGGTTTATTATTTTTACCCTTTGTAATCTAGGCTGTACCAATAAGATGTTTGTACAGAAAACAGATTACTCAAGAAATAAAGCAGAATCTCAGTATTACTGATTGTTATCTCTTATCTTTGGGGGGTTTGCTATCCCCAGTCTCTGCCTGAAGATCAAGCTATGTGCTGCTCTGAGCTGGCCAAGTCAAAGATGCACAGGGATAAAAACGCAAAGCAAGGTCAGATGTGAGCAAGGATCCCAGGAGATAACACAGAAGAAAGTGCTGTGGCAAAACATGTTGGCAATTTCCGTTTGAACATTAAGGTTACCGCTTTCACCTCTCTGAAAACGCATCGCTTTTATTTAATCTCAGCAGTTCAAGCAGAAGCACCACAGGTGCCGGCACGGGAAGCAGCAGCTCTGAGCCCTGGGGTACCTGCACCCAGGCGGGGTACGGGCACACAGGGACACCGAGGCTGGAGACGGGGAGTGCCCGCAGCGAGCGATCCAAGCAACTCTCAGCACAGGGCAGTAGTCAAATCAACACAACTGCACCAAGCTCACTGGTGAAGGCATGCTGCAGGTATAAAACGTACCTTGGTAGCTCAATTCGTACCACACACACCGAGCAGAACTCTGCTCAAGAATCAGGCCTAGGATTACAATCAAACTCACAGCCCCCTGCCCTGTGCTGAGCTTCTGCACCAGAGCCAGAATCCAGGACTGCTTTAATCAGGGAGCAGCACCATAATGCCAACTTAAGAGCTCCCAAGTTCAATACCGAGCCCACAAAGTTTCGGCCTGGCTTTTGCCCAGACCTCTTTTGCTAGAGGCGGCTGAATTGCTTCTAGGCATGCCCAGGAGCTGCCAGGCTCAGCAGGGAGCCAGGCCCAAGCAGCTTCGGGATGTTCTCCTACCGAATGCAGTGCGTGAACTCCAGCCACTCACTTCTGTCAGCTGGTATTTTGGAGAAGGGCAGAAAGGTAGGAGCAGTGTGACAGAAGGCAACTCATTTCTGCTGGGAGGCTTGCCAGCAGTTCCTAGGGCTCAGAAACAGAGCATCACCTTTAAGGTTCAGGCATTCAGAACATCTTTAAGGAGCACCCACCACCAGGCACCCCTGATTTGTGCTGTCCTCCCCGGCTGAATGCAAGCCTGCAGCTATCCCATTTGTACAGACGAAGTACTCATTAAAGGAGAAACCTGTCATTCAACCAGCAAACAGAAAAGTAATTAGTTTTCAGAATTAACAAAGTAATTCCATTTATTACAGACAACATATGTCATATAGCTATTTCCCCAAATAACTGCAGCTTCATAACCAAAGCACTCTTCTCAACTCCTTTCCCTTGCTGCTGCAGAAAACTGGCACAAATCAAAGAGGCAGTGCTACAATGACAGATTAAAGACATGCAATATGTTGTGTAGCCAGATTAATGAATAAACCATAACAAGAAAAAGGAGACATTACCCTCCTTTTTTCAAGATAGAGTGACTTTTGCTTTTGTTATGAAGACGGAAATAAACCAATTTTCTAAAAGGGGCCCAAAAATCAAGCATCTCCCTGAGCACATTCACAATGTAGCACAATAGATTAAACGAGTAAGAGGTAAAGGTTTTTCTCACAGCAAGTCACATTCAGTTAGTGTATCACTTCTGCATAACACAGCGGAGTTTCTGCATTTGGGAAGTTAAAGCCAGGACACATCTGCAGAACTATTTCTTTTGAAACATCTCATTTACAATTCACAAAGCTTCCTTGCAGCCTTGGAAAAGTCTCATCAACGCAGCCCGATCATGTTATCATTTAAATGGCCCTCACTGTACCAAGACTCAAAGCTGCAACTGCCTGGAAGAATGGGCTCCTTTCGCCCACTGTGCGTGCACTCTAAGGAAAGGAGTCTACTAAACTATTTACGCATACTTACCCTCCTTGGGTAAGGAAACCTCCAGATGCATTCGTCTGAGCTTTCAAGAGAAATCAGCACACCTGGATGTCCAGAAAATCCTGACTGGGTATGAATTCTGCCTCCAAAGAGTGGACCAAGTGTGTGTGGGTTCGGGGAACAAGTTGGTAGGTATATCAATATTTACGAAAGCCCAGCTAGCGTAGTTAAGAGATGACACTTGCAGGCACATGAAACTGTCTGCATCTTCCAGCCATACTAGGCATGCCCTAACAACCTTTAGAGCAGAAGTTTGACCAGAACTACCACTGAAAAGATTCAGGAGCTTTAAAGCTGGAAAAGTAAACAGTGTGTGAAATTCCTTAAGGAGAAACCAGTTTGAGCTAGAGGAGATTTACAAATCCTAGCCTAACTCTGGCCTTCTAGCTCACGAAAACGTAACCCAGCCATTCCTCTCGCACACCAACTCCTCTGTATCTCCTGTTTTAGGAAAACGTAGTGTCCTGAAACACAGCACATCAACTTGGCTTTACCACACCTCACGTTAACTTCTCTTGGTTTTCAATACGTTATTTTTTCATGCAATTTCGTTCAAGAAATTCAGACTTACTTGAGGCAAGTGTAATCAATCCTTAAGATCCCTGGAAACCAGGTACCCTTAGCAACCATCACCCAGTGAGCCAAGGGCACAGCTTCAGAATGAATCTTAATAACAGAGGTAGGAGATAACAGCCTCACGTGGCATGCTAACCTGAGGAGTATCTTTAGGCCTTGAGGCAGAGGCAGGAGAGGGGAAGCCATAGTCCATGCCCGCACCCAGCACCCCATAAAAGCACTGAGAAGCTTCCAGCTCTGTGAAACATCTGGCCCAAATAGCTCAAGTATTTGTACATCAAATGTTTTTCAAATCCTTCTTCCACAGCAGCAAACAGACAGTTTCCTAGCTCTAATTTAATAAGCCATGCCATTTTTAATGAGAGGTTTCTATATTTCTTATGATTTTTGATCTACCACCTTCAGCTTCTTGCACGGATCAAGCTGGAAGCCAATGTTATCATGCACAAACATTATTAAATCAAAACTTGCTCATCTCATATTCAGAAAGCCTTTCTATAGTCTTTAACTCTACTGTTGTCAATCAAAAAAACCCATTACGCAGCAAACTGAAGGCAAATAATTCTTGTATAACAAGTTTTTGATTGGCAGGTTTGTTAAACACGGCCATAACATCACAAAGGCTTCTGACTGAAGCTGTAAATGGGTGAACTGTGCCGCTTACAAATTTGAAGTTAATACTACTAAGGTAACAAATCAATTCTGAATTTCTTAGAAAAATAATGTTACGTTAGCTTTAATTAGTGGATTTCACTGCCAACTGGTGACCTAAAGCAATTTAACAGAAGCACACAGCTTTTCAGTTAGGCTCATGGCTGTGTGTACAGACATGTATGTGTGTGTGTGTATATATATATATATTTATATATATATATTTTATATATATAAATATATATATATGTACACACACACACCTCCTATATACACACATATACATGCTTAGGTCACAAAGACGTTGAGCATTCACCAAACACCAATGGACTGGCAAGTTTCTGTGCATTACTTAAACCCACTTAATCCCCATATTTGCAGGGCTCCTCACACCACCAAGACAAAGTAAAGCCATGCAAACAGTGGAGCCTTATTTTCATCAGGTCAGTGCAGATCACATGGCCTTATAGAAAAACCCTTCATCACTCTGTACGGGTGGAACCACAAACGAGGGGATTTCCACAGCTAACCGCACCGATAGCGACAGCTCACTGCAGAACGGGCAGGGGCAACACCTGGATCATGCAGGTGCTGTGGGTCCTGCGCCACAGCCACCGCACCAGGGGCTCCACCACCTCCGTGGTGTTTCTCCTTTCCTCCTACACTCACACAGCGACTGCAAGGCACATGGGTTGCATGGGCAACAAGTCAAGCAAGAGAAGAAAACTGCAGGTTCTGGCAGGTATCTCCGCTCATAGCGTTTCTCTCAGGGAATCAAAGAGTTTTTGAACCCAGTGTTTTGTGGGAGCAGCTCGCAGTCGGGTTGTCAATGCTTTGCACTGCACCAACAAGCTCTTCACACAGCATTTCTGTGTGTCTCATCAGGGGGCTCGCAGCGTGCCTGCACGTGGGAGCAGAAGGGGCTGAAAGCACCTCAACGCTCCAGCATGGAGGCTGGGGCAGCAGAGGAAGACCCTTACAGGCCTGACAGGCCTGGGCTCTGAGGAACCTGCCGAGGGGGAAACGCTGCTGTAATCCAGGAGGCTGCCACAAGAACTGCTGCCAGGAGCCTCGCCACAGTGACATACAGGCGCCTTTGTTTTTAATGAGGTCATTCCATTCTCAAGACAGACGATGATTATTTTTAAACTTCAGCAAAAAAAAAAAACAACTGTCACATTTCAGACAAGTTTTCTAGGACTAGAGCAGTCTACTACTCAAGAGCTTTCAAAAATAGACTCCCACACATTTATTACTCAACTCCGCGATCCAGCCCCCAAGCACACCAGGCAATCCGTCCCTATAGTAACTCTGTTTTCCCTCGGAGCATCTTCTCTCACTGCAGACAATTACCTGTGGAGGCCCGGGGTGCAGCACTGTCATCTCGCTGTCAAAGCTCTCCCCAGCCGGCACCCTGCACCTGAGCCCCGTGAAATGCCCCCTTGGATTCCCACTCCAGCTGATGAGGTGGATGAGAATAGGTGATGAGAACAAGCAGAGGAGCAGCACAGCAGGCAGGGCTGGCCCACCGGTACCCGCAACAGCACCAAGACCTCAGCAGCTGCAATGCTTGGAGAAGGGGAGTCCTCCCTATCCAGGGGAGTGGGAAGGAGCAACTCAGAGCCACCACGAGCTCACAGGAATTACAAGTGGAAGTGTGCTTGCAGTAAAACCAGAGTCACCTGAGAAAAGCATCCTATTATAAAGTTGTTGCTCTAAACCAAACAAATTTGCTCAAGCCACAACCTAAATACCACCAATAACACAACACACACAAAAAGTCGTAAACCAGACAACACAACACCTCATGCAACTCAGACTGCCAAGCTCTGATCTTCTCAGAAGTGGTTTCCTTTGTTGCCATGGTTATCAAGCATCTTCTCAACCTCCCAAAGACTTCTTTCCTCCTCTGGCCCCAGAGGCTCCACATATGGGGCCACCTCATGGAGAAGCAAGCCCCAAAGCCATCTTTCAAATCTTCTTTTCTAAACTGTCATCTCTTTAAGTGGTTTTATTGACATCCAGGAACTCACTGATGGTCTCTTCCACTCTTGACCAAGACATGAGAATAACCCAAGCAGCTCATTAAGGTTTATCTTGAACTGTATGTTGTGTGTCAGTTTTGACCCTCTACTTCTCTTTTGCACAAGCAGCCAACTTCCAAATTCTTCTTTCTCTACAGAACTTAGGCATGTGCTGCCAAGGTAGATGCTAACAAAAAATTTAGGACTTAGCAAGGGCTCGAGAAATCAGGCAATAGCCTGTGTTTCAAGCACTTGAAACACAAATACACTTATGCATTTAATAGCAATAATAGATTTACATTACTCAAACAGATTCATGGAAGCATCGAGCTGTACAGTACACAATTTAACACCCCACCAGCCACAACAAGCTATCTAGTATGTATCAGCCTACTGTTGAGCATCTGCTTTCTTGTTCTACCCACTTTTGAAAAGGCTTGCATGTTTACAAGCTCTGCTGTGCACACAATGACAGTCTATTTACCCATGCATTTCTTTTCCGTAGAGATCATTTACCTTTGGAAGCAAAGAACTACTAAGTTATTTGCGCAGAGAAGACTATCAAAAACCACTTACAGATTTTAGATCATTCCTAGAGATTAGCAAACTGGCTCTGCTAGCAGGAGAGAGGCAGGAGGTCAGTCATACCCTCTTAATCACTCAAATGCAAAATTCCTGAGATAGTTCAAGGTTAAAAGTCAGGAAATGGGAGTTAAGGCTTCTCACAACATTAATTTGCCTGCCAGCCTGTGTATCCTGCATGCTTTCCAGAACTGATTAAGCAGAAAAAGATATAAAAGAGTAAGGTACAACTTGAGAACAGTGCAGTACTACTGAACTAAAAGCATGCAAGAGTTGGAATTTAACCATGCAAGTCATTCAAATGCCTCTGGCTTTAAACAGCTGAGGCCTTTTTTTTCTTCATTGAAGTCTGCCTTCAGTTCTTCCAGGATCAGAAGCAGTCTTGCCACCTGCACAGCCTGAATAGATTAATTAAAATCAAGTCAGGTTTCTCTTTCACTCCAAAGTTCGACTGCTCTGGAAGAAGGGGACCCTTCACTTCACAGCAAGGGGTAAATTGGCTACCAAACATCCAGACCAAGTAGTTAGACTAGTTTCTTGACATATTTTAGAGATTAGGAACTGGAAGGTTTGTCTCTGTTCTCACAGCCTGCACTCCTACTTCTCTGAAAGGCTGCCTATACAGTGTGGGTGGCAACAGTTTACATTGGCAAGATGCCTCAAGATAAAGAGGTGTATAGGACAGCCTTTTCCCCCCAGTACAGCTCCTATACTAGGGAACCAATAGCTACTGACAGAAAAAGATAAATATTTGAGATTTTGACAACATGGAAGTATTGAACAATTGCTCTACCTCAACATTCAGGAACACGTTACCCACGGATGGCAGCAAGCACTCAGAGCTCAGCAGCAGAGCAGGCACAGGGCTGCCCATCTGGAAGCAGTTTGTGGTTCACCCCGCAATCTGAACTCAGCAGGCATTGCGAATTTTCACTTCATACGGGGTCTAGATGGTGATTAAAAGCCATAAGTCTTCAAGAAGCAGTGCACACTGACATATTTCTACCAGCACATTCTATCCCTACTGTGGAAAAAAAAACACAATGACAAAAATAGCCTGAGCAGCATTGCCAGCTCTTGCTCCCTTTACTCATATGCTGTTTGCAGGGGGAAAAAACAAAAGGTAACTCCAGGATGGCATCGCAGGACGCATCTAGACTACCCAGTGCACCCAATGCACAAACCAAGCACTACTAGGATGGAAGCATGTTTGGAGAGGGGCAAGGAAGCACAGGAAGCTGTTTTTACATGCACATAGGTTGTACGCTGCTCCCTAGTTTTCCTCCTACCAGCACCAGGCTAATTGCTGCCTCAGTACAGCAGCTTTCGTAGGAATGTCTTTTTTTTTTTTTTTTTTTTAGCAGTATAAACTTCCTTATTGACTTATGTAGCTCCTTCACATTCCCCATCCCAACGGCAACACTAGCAGGCTCTTTGTTCTGTATCACCCACAAAATGCAGCCTAGGCAAGCAGCAGGGCATCACCACAGCCTCGTCTGTTCTTCGCCCACAGGCAGATCTGCTGCAGCCACTTTGTTCTAGGCATTGTGTGAAAGCAGTTCTGGAAACATTACTTCTCTGCTCCCTCACTCAACAGCAGCTTGTTAGCTCTGAAACCTTGTCCAGGACCGAGTCCAGCTACACAGAGGATACCGACAATCAAGGGAACCCCAAAGAGGCTGGGCACATTTGGAGGCGGACAGGGGCTCCTTTAATGCTTACATGAACTCAGCACTACCAGGTATGAGCAGGAATATTTCCATCTGCATCTAGGAATCAGAGACACCAGTGAGGATGATCTTGGAGCAGCAGAGAATACAGAAGAACAAAAATAATTCATGATGGCTTTCCAATCAGAAGATAAAGAACACAACAGCTAAGCATTGCCCTGCAAACTACACCTTTCAAGAGGGGCAAATCAAAATTATTTCAAACCCATATAAACAACTCCTAAGAGCATCACCACAGAGTTTTGTGGTTTATGTTTTCCAAGAAGTTAGTTTTTAAATTAAGGAAGTTACCATTAACACAATTAATTGTGTCAGCATAAAGGAAATGCACTGATATGGCTAGATCAGGATTGGAAGAAACTTCCAGGGAAAACAACCCTTTCAGCATTGCCTGCCATACCACAGATGAAGCACTCCGTCTCAGCTTCCATAATCTCTCACCCAGCACACCCACCCTCCTGAAGCAAATGCATGCAGCTGGCTTTTGCACCAAGGAGCAGAGAAGCAGTTACATAGCACCTGGCCGACACATGCAATGACTGCTGGAGCACATAAAGCGGCTGGAATTCGCAGTATCAGCTTTCCTACCTACTACCGTCGTTATTAGTGTTGATGCAATTCCTCCTTGATTCCTGAAAAGCCATACTGGATTTAAATAATAAACAGAAATGTCAGAGCAAGAGCAGCTATCTAACACTACCACGGGAGAGTAAAGCTTTAGGGGATAAATAAGAAGCACAAGATAAAAGCACGAGGCTAAGAAGAGGTTTATCACCTCTATCATCCTGAGGAACAAAGCCTCGATTTACCCAGCAGTAAGGCTATGGAAAGCAGCAGCTCCAGGCTGCGCGTGCAGACAGAACCGCACAAAGCCCAGAACAGCCCTGTTCCACCCGTGGCACAGAGTCAATACAAACCAACAGCTGTTGAAGTTTGCTTGCTCGTTTGAGGGCAGGAAGAGTGAGATTCACATTACCAGATGAGTTTAATTGATTTGCTCTTATAAACATAATTTAATTTATTTTGAATGATCCACAATCAATATATTTTGCCAACAGAGTAAATCTGTGTTCAGGTGGAAGCTGTAGAACCCTTTGCACTGCCCTTGCCTGCCCATCTCACCCAGCTTAAAATCCACTTGCTGTCCTTCTGCCGGGTCTGAAGAGGCACAGGCAGCCTGCTGGAGACCCGAGTACCCGGCACAGGGAGAAAGACCACAGTCCTGATGCACAGAAGCATGGGACAGACACCCAGGGACCACAGCTCAGACCGAGAAGGAGCAGGGATATGGGGTTGGGTCAGCATACATTCAAGACTCTGCAACACTGCCACAGCTTTCTAGAAGACTGAGAAAGGGGACAGTATTCATGAATTTACTACAAGTCACACCACATTTTGAGTTTTACCTTGTCTCCTGACCAGGATGAGCAGTCACACTCAGTATTTAAAGCATTTTAAGACAAATCACAGAAGCAACATTTGCCATTTTTCAGAATTTGAGGGAAGACTCCTTATGAAAATTAATTTCCCCAAACCATTCACAATCCAAATATTGTTGTGAGGAGCATTATCCAAGGCTCCTTATGAGCACAAGCTTATGGATTCGATCAGTATCAATTGTTCCAAGAAGATGGGAATAGAAAGGTCCAGTAGTTAAGTATGAAAAACGAACCATACCCTGATCACAAATTGTAACCGGCTGCCAAAAAAGCAAGGTGCATCTTTAAGTGTGTGTGCATGTGGGTGTTAAATTGTCATCTGTTCCAAATGGAGGAACCGACACAGTTATTTTCTTGTAGAGGCTTTGTGCAGAAGAGACTGCTGCATGCTTTGGCCCAAGGCAGTTAACCAAGTTGCTACCTAATGAAGCATATAAATTTTTATTTTTTGAAGTGCCTGGTCTCCTGTAGGACCCTACAAAGCCACCAAGTATCAAAGGCTTTTTAGCTATCCCTCAGAAGTGCACAGCATTTCTTACCAGTAAGTGTGGACTCAGCATAAAAGCTTCATTACCGCTGCTCACGTTTCAGTTCTAGCTCTGCGCTGAGAGCACATCCACGTCTCCACACGAGCACCTCGCTTACTACACACCACAGCAAACAGCAGTGCTGGTGACCCAGTGTGTGACTGCAAGCTATGAGGCTGGTAAAGGACATTACCAGAAACTGAGACACACTGGAGTTCAGATACAGTGCAGCTGCACCCAAAATGCAGGTGGCATCCAGCAGTATTTTTCCCTGCCACCCGGCTGCCTTGCTGTATTGAAGATATTTGTGGGATCACACACAGCTTGGTGCTATTTCCATTTCTTTCTATCTGTTTCAGCTGACCTCCTAAAAGGAAGGCAGTACCGCAAACACTGAACAGGGCTGACACCTTATTTCACACTAAACGGTAATATTTCGGCCTAGTGTTGGCTGGCTTCCTATCGTAATTACCAAGTTCCTGCTTGGTAACTGGTGGCTAACCAGCAGGAGCAAGCCCATTTCCATCTCCCTGAGCAGAGGCCACACTATTCAGTACCAGCTGAAAACAAACTTCCAAAGATCATTAGCACGTGTCCAAATTCCTAGCACACATCTCAAGTCTCCAAAACTGGTAAGTCTGGTAAGTGAGAAGACATTTCCACCTGAGTGCTGTAAGGGAAGCATTTACATCGAAGCCATCTAGCAAAACCACTAGCAAACATCTGAATTCCTTTAACAGAAGATACCACAGAAGCTCGCACAGCCACGGAGAGAGATTGCTATTCTATCCCTGTAGAGAAAACAAACTGAATTTTAAGTATCTGTTCCCAAAAATGTAGGGCAGTCTTAGCTCTGAAAGTGCCACAGTCACAGTCAGGCTGTCACGATGCTCGTTGCCTCAAGAACGCAGCATTTATCACTTCACAGCACATATTCATAGTAGTAGTAAGTGCTGATTTCTTTTCCATACTACAAGGCTTGTTTTATCTGTACTCTGAAGCTATATGCTTTTCTGGGACGTGCTTCAGGATTAAATGAAAAAAAAAAAGTTTTAGTAAAAGGAATCTGTTTGCTGGGAGTGCAATGCCTTAACCTGAGCCCCCATGTGACTGTACCAGAACACGTGCTGGTACAGGGGAGGGAGGGAGAATTGTGTCAGCCCTACAGCATCAACACATTGGCAGCTGGGCCAGGGGAATAGCTTCTTGCTCCCATAAAAAGCAGCTCTCCCACCTTCCACCCTACACAGCCTGCCCTTGGTCCTCTCTCTGCAGCTCCTCTCTCCTATCATACCCGCCAAATCTCTCCCACTCAGTAACACAGAGGAGTACCCAGACTTTAATGGGAGCTAATTCACAGCCGTGTTACCAGGACTGTCAGCACTCAATAGCCACCAGCAACAAGGAGAGGGTCAGGAACAGCAAAAGCACCGGGGAGGAAAGCACAGCCCCCTTGCTGGTCGTGCTGAGCTGTCTGGCTGCTCCCCAGGTTTCTGGGCACCCAGCTCCTGGGTGTGCTTCATCTGCACGGCATCTGATTAAAGCTGGTCTTCTCAAGTGGCCCAGCTCCTCCAGCTGCCAGGCTCGGCCTTGCTAATGCCTCTAGGCTCATTATGACTTATAAACGAGGAGCACAACAGTGGCCAGCTTTAGAAGCAGGACCCCCAGACTTCCACACAACAGCAGCACCTCGCTGTGCTGCGGGGAGAGCCGGGCACCCTGCAGCCACCTCCTGCAGGATGACCAGGAGCCGCTTGTGGCGGCCATGCAGCCCACTGCGCACAAGAACATGCTCACTGGCTGCACTTGGTCATCTCAATATGGATTTTCAAGGTCACGTTCCCTTCCCTCCCGGCTCCTCCCCGGCCCCGGTGAAATCCCAAGCACGCAGCCTGAGGCTCTGGCACGTGTTCCCACCCCGCACACCTGCTGGATACCAGCACAACCTGTCACCTTCCTCCACAGCAGCCAAGCCCCGGCTCCCCGGGTGCAGAAACACCTTACTCCTGGGAGCAAGGCCGCAGCTGGGCCAAAACCCAGCCAAGCTCGAGGGACCAAGACAAGGGCTTTAGTCGTGCACTGACAGTGGGCCCATTTTCGGCGCTGCCGCCTGCAGGCTGCCCTGGACAGGGCACTGCGCCTCGCCCAGCAAGGCCAGGACCTGCAGGTGCTCCTCCTCACCCCGCATTTCTGGGCACCTCCTGGAGAACCGCACGCGGTTCCCGCGCACAAGGCGAGCTAATTACACCATCTGTTCGGCGTGCATGCACGCACCGCGGCGCTCTGAGTCATTAGAGCACGGGATTTATACTTCACTGCACGCATCTTGCTCTTTGTGACCGTGTGCCTAGATACAGCCGAAACGAACACAAGTATCTGGAATGTCTGCAGCTCGCTGGCCAGCCTATCTGAATACAAAGCTGGGCCGTTCGAGAGCCTGACTGGCTGCGTGTGACCCCGGTTGCACATCGAGCTTTCCCAACCGCGCTCAAAACCCCTTCTCCCCTTCCTCCCCCCACTCCCAGCATCTGAGAATAGGGTACAGCGCAGTGTTTCAGCCGTACGTTATAAAAACGACTTTAGTGAGGGGGAAAAACAGGCGGTGCAGGTGATCCTGAAGACAAAGAGCTCGACACCCGAGCCAGCAGCTCTGCCTGCCTCAGCGCGGCTTCCCAAGGGTTTAATCCCACCCGAGGCCCCCCCGTGGGGTCCCCGTTCCTATGGCAGCAGCCGCTCCTCGCTGCTTGGGCTGGTCCTCGTCCAGCGCTTGCCAGATGGACAACGCGCGGCATGGCGGCCTCCTGAGGGGCCGTGTGTCCCCTTGGGTCATTTCGTCTTCGCTTGCCAGCACTCAACCCTGCTCCCACAGGTTCCTGTAGGGCCAACGCTGTCTCCAGCAGCGCCGTGCAGGTGCCCGATCCCACACCAATGGCCGAGGTCAATGAGAAAGGCACAAAGCCCCCAGGCACAGGCAGGAGCCCACCTGTGCTCAGCACTCCACTTGGGTGTCGTTTTACTGGGCTCAAGCACCTGGGTGGTTTTTATATGAAAATTGACAGCAATAGCTATGTTTTCTGTGGATTCTATGATGTTTCTGACATTTCTCTTTTTTTTTTTTTTTTTTTTTAAGAATTTCTTCTGCTGAGGATTTCACTTGAGCCTCTCAGACCTCCAAGTATCTGATACTACCTGCAGCAAGTTCTGTCCCCCTAATCCGACTGGCTTCATCCCCATAGCATCGCTCCATCCTATGGCAACCCCTTTCTTAAGGGATCATATACCTATACCTTAACATCACACTTCCAAAGGGATGTACTGAGCACTGGACTTCCCTGTTTTTACCTCCTATGCTTTGCAATTTAGCCTAATTATCATTTAAAATGAACTCCAAATCAGGACTTGAAGCTTTTGGTGCACAAGGCATAAAACGCTGTCCAGGGGCTTAGCAATAGCCAAGCTAAACTACATCCATTTCCACAAGCTTCCCTTCCCCACAAGTCAGGGGAAGCAGCAGAAGGCACCAAATCTTAAAGAATTTCAAGTTTCTTATGGAAGATACGAGCTGGTCAAGACAAGCTCCTAGAATGAAGCCGAGACCCCACAAACCTAGTGGGCTATAGTAGGATCTTCCTTTAAGCCACATCAAGCCGCAGCACCTGCTTGTCTACAACAGATGTACTTCCTTCCTGTCAGCTTCCTCAGTTAATCCAGGGTATGTATCCAGGAGACACCGGTGCTGATAACCCCATGCTCTCCCACAGCATGAGCCCTGCTGGCACAGAAGTCACAGAGCCCGGTGGTGGTCTGAGGCACCAGACGTCTCCCTTCCCTCCCTCGGGGTGCGATGTCCCAGGCCACCACCAGCGTCTCCCCAAGCAGCATGCACAGTCCCAAGAGGAAAGGGATGGACGCAGCCCCGAGCCACAGACAGGGCTCCCAGCGCTCGCTCTTCTCAACCCCCGGCACCACACAGCCGTGTCCTGCCTGACCCAGCCGCAGCCTCTTCATAACCAGGGCTGTCAGAACACAGCCCTTGCCCTCCTCAAGGCCCATGACCTAACGCATCCCAGCTATTAGTCTCCACCTTGCTTTTTAAATCCAAGCTGTGTTTAACCAATCCTACATGGCACTTACAACACCCAGATCTGGGCTTGCAAAGCCACCCTGCGAGCTCACAGCTCGGGATTTGCTGCTCAGCCCAGTACCTCACCACAAGCACCAGACTGACATGCACCTCCTGTGCCAGAAATTATTTCAGCAAATAGTTGTAACCATCACCAAACACTGATCTACATAAACATAATTCTCAATACGTCTATTAATTTACTGATCAATTACCTACATTTACTGATCAATTACCTAAATAAATCATCATTCATAGTTCAGCTAGTCTGCAAAGCCCAAGTTGAAATCCTCTGGCAAACCAAATATTCCTGTTGACCTTGTCTAGTCTCTCTAAGCGAACCTACAGCCTGACGACCCAGAGAACCAGCTCGCTATCAAGTTCCCAAGTCAGTGATGGATCTGCAGAACTATAAAAAACACAGACCTTACCGGCAGAGGTCTTTGAACACTCCTCCCTTCTTCCATTAATCGTGCCCTTTTATTCCACGTCCTTCTAGTAATTGCCAAATCAATGGCAGAAACACAAGCTTCCACTGTTCCAGACCAGAGAAGACAAAGGGCAGTGATATTGCAGAGACTGCAGTGCCTGGGATGAATGAAATCGCACTGAAATCCCAACAACTTTTTTTTCCTGACACACTAAGTGCTTTGCTGGGTTCCTGGGCAGCCACATGCTGAGCAAGGCCAACACGTCGGCAAAATGGCGCCCTCCAGACCTGCACACAGCAGATCCGGGAAGGACATCCAGCAAGCAGCAAACACCCCGTCAGGTGTCACCTTCACAGTGTGGGAGCAGATGGAATTACAGCCCACAGCACCAAGAACACATCAGTCTGATATTTAAGCTGTCTGCTCTGAAAGACAAACCAGAAGCGGCACCGCTGCCCCGACAAACCCTGCTTGCTGCGAGGAACTCACCTGCCAGGGCAAGCAGTGCCCCACAGCCAGGAGCAAGCTCTTCTGCCAGCACATGGACAAGTGGCTACGAAATCGTATGCAGTGTCTGCTGGTCTGCTGTGCTCTGGAGATAGATCCAGAGGCAGCCACTTATGGTTATTAAAATAATAAAAAACACATCCCATCCAGCCTTACTCAAAAGAATTATGCAGACAGCGAGTCTAGCAAGCAATGTCAGGAGTAAAACAAGCAGCAGTGCTCACTACAAAAATAGTGAGATTTATTGATAAATTAATCCCTTTATTCTTCCTCACTTACATACAATAGAAATAGTCACAACAACAACTCTGCAGCCTCACCGTAACGAGCAGCAGCATGTTTCACACATCAGCCACTTCCCTGTCTGCATCCACCTTGGGAAGTCAAAGACTCACCCGCTCAAGGTCCTGTTAAAGAAGGACTAGGTTCATTTACTCCAATTTTGTCCTTTCTATGAAGCTAAAGTAGTAATTTACACCCTTCAAGTACCGAGTGCTGCATTTTGGCCTCCTTACATGACTAGTCACCAGCTCAGACGTTACGATGCTCTGACACAGCAGACGGCAAGGAATTCTCTGTGCTCATTGTAAAACCAACAACTTTCCAGTTACCTAGAAACGCTCCTGCAAATCAACTCCAGTACAGCTTTGTAGAGCAGAGCCCCCAGGCACCAACAGGACATCACCTCTGCTGGCGGCCTCCCTGCTCACTACGTGAGACAGCAAGGCGAACCCGGGGCTTGGCTCTCCTCACCAAGGAGCAGAATCTGCCTAGGACCGACTGAGAAAACAAGCAAACAGACTGAAAGGGCACCTGGTTACACCTGTGCAAGCCAGAAAAAATGCATATATAGTCCTTAGTGAATTGAGTGCACTGCCCTGCTTTCTCATTCCTTTGAATCAAGGCATCCCAGAAGCAGGCTGTAACAAAACAGAAGCAGGAAAGCTAAATCAGACCTGACTTTCAAGGGACTAACCTCAGTGGGTTGGAAAGAGCACTGGAACTTTGCTGGCTTCTTCCAGCCACCATGGACGTGTTTTATTTATATGTGCCTCCCAATTAAAAACTGAAGAGTGAAAGAGAAAGAGCTCAAACACCTACAGGGAGGAGCATTTCCAGGATGAGCCATGAAGACCACCAGGGATGGGTGCAGTAAGCAACACACACTGCTGTTCCAGATAAAAGTCATGGTGCTCTGGCAACTGGCTGTAGCAATATGAACACGTGTCATCATGGCAATCCAGTGCTCTCTGGCTGTGCAGCCAAAGCAGCTGAGGACCCTACCCAGGACACAGCCCTGGTACTTCCAGCGGTGCAGGACCCTGAGGAAGGTGAGGGCAGGCGTGCAGCATGCATCAAAACCACATGACAGGTCCCCAACCCCTCTCACCTACCACACTGGTATTAGAGGCCTGTGCTGGTCTCTGTTTTTCTTGCACCAAGCCTGCTGGTTGGTGCCTGCTTGCTGTTCCCCTCGATGGTGTCATTCGGTGGGGCTGAAGGGCAAGGCGAGCCAGCCACAGCACCCCTAACCCAGCACGGCTCATTGGCCCTAAGAGCCCAAGTCACAGGAAACAGCTTTCCTACAGCAGCATTGTTCTTCCCCTCATGTCAGAAGTTGAGCACAGTCTGTAACACTTCAAGGCTTTGAAAAGCCAAAAGCATCAGCAACAGTAAGCTTTTTTTGTGTGTTATGTGAAGATCCAAGGCTCCATCCTTTAAAGGTGATTCACTTCACTTAGATAAAGGCTACTTCTTTCCAACAACAGCACTCCCCAAGCTATATTACTCATCTGCCTCTGACCTTATATACAGGACATGAAAGTTTAGACAATAATATTTGACATGAAAATCAGTTGAGAAAAGCATCTTACCAAGTTTCCATGGTTTTCTTACCATGTTAAGGTTCACAATGCTTCTTGCAGGTCTCTGCTTCACATTTTGTTCATGGCTTACTGATTATTCTAATAAAATAACACCCAAAAGCACACTAAAAAAAACCCTATTAATAGAGTGAAAATTAGAGCATCAGATCTATTACACCACCCGGCCTTTCCCCTCCACTGGAGAAGCATTAGAGCCTTTGGACATCATTTCAACAAGAAGGTTTAGTTCTAGAGAGTTTGCAGTAAAGTATTTAATCGCTAAAGGATTTGCAAATTACACATGAATATGCATGCAGCACTTCTCACCATGACATAAATCCCATTGTATATTTATGAATGGATTGCTTTGCCTCTAGCTTCTATATGTATATAAACACAGGTTTTAATCTTCCCTTCCTCCCTCCCTTCTTTTTAAGGAGGTGCTTGAACAAATTTGCATTTTCAGAATCTATTATCTACAACGTATTTCTTGCTTTTTTTAAACCTCTGTAAATCTCCTTCTTCCATAAGGCAGAATGCATGCTTTATGAAAGGCTTTAAGCAGCCTTTAAGCACGGCCATAAGAGAACAAATCAACAGTGTTACACAACTTGTGAGAGAGAAAACAGGAATGGCAACCACTGCGGAGAAAAAAAGTATTAAGTGGGGAGAAAGGAACTCTGCAGCTCTCTGCTGGCTTTTTGCAGCCACCATGGACGTATTTTATTTATATGTTCTTCCCAAGGAAAAACTGAAGGGTGAAAGAGAAAGAGCTCAAACACCTACGAGGAGGAGCAATTCCAAAACGAGCCATCAGGAACACCAGGGACGGGTGCAGTAAGCAACATGCATCGGAGTGGTGAGCAAAGGCATGATGTGACAGGTTACTATCCTGCCTCTGAATGCAAAAATACTAGCTAAGGGGACGTAAACCCTCCATAAGCATGTAGGAAGCAACACAAATACTAAACCTGCTATTGCAAAACCCTTAGTTCTGATGTAACTCCATTATTTCTATACCTGTCATCAGGTGTCTGGGCTGGCCATGAAGCAGCAGGATCGGAACAGCACTTCAGCCTGTCTTCAACGTGTCTGATAAGGTGCACGACTGTCATTCAGGAGGGTGTTGCCACACACCTACCTAACTACTTCAGGGAAATAATTAAAACAACGCCTTTAAAGATCTTTGTTAAAACGGTTTAATTTAGGCTATTTCATTGCAAATCTATTCTGCAATAAACCTGATGGCAAAGAAGCACTTACCAACATACAGCGC
Source organism: Cygnus atratus (assembly GCF_013377495.2). Lineage (NCBI taxonomy): Eukaryota > Metazoa > Chordata > Aves > Anseriformes > Anatidae > Cygnus > Cygnus atratus. The sequence continues at coordinate 15,900,108 of NC_066375.1, forward strand.
TCAATCAGAAGCAAGCGTCACAAGCAGACTTTCATGCAGAATGATTACAGGTGTGCATTACAACCACTTGCACTCTTTTCATTCCTGTTACTACACAGCAAACCTCTTTGCACTGAGTTAAGAGCACCAGCTGCCTTCCTCTTACAAGGATTTGGTGTCACTTGGCTCTGCTTGGAAAACGGGAGCAGCCGCTGAGTCGCAGCAGAGAGCACAAGGGCTCCTGCAGGAACACGACAGAACATGATCTGATACGAGAAATTCCTCCTACCCCCAAATAATCACTGCCTGTTCGCACGCCTAAACCAGACTGTAAGCTGCAGCATGCTCGGCTGCTGTCACGTCTTCCTCTGGTAATAAGCTCAGGGAGAAGATCCTTGGAAAGGAAGAATCATGACTAGTCCCTGAATGAAAAACCATAGTGACCGTACCTAGCAAGGATCATCATCCCATCTAAGTTGCTGAAGATGCCACCAAGTTCATCAGAACTACCACCCAAAGCAGGAGCCTGCATCTGGGAGGCAACTAGAAAATAAAAGATGGTGCAGTTGGGGTATTAGCTACAGACTACTGGGCAAATAGAGAAATCAAGATGAGAAAATACAACACAGAACATTTGCTCTACGGATAAGAGTGGCATTTACAAAGATGTGTGAAAGCAAGCTTGAGTGGAGGACGTAACTGTGCGCGATCTGTTCTGCTGAAAATCTGTCTTGGCAAACTGAGATTGTTATATATACAACCCTCCTGCAAACAGTCGAGCCAGGTTCCTAGGCCACACACTCTTCCCTGTCCTCCCACAGATTCTTCTCCGAAGAGAGAAGGAAAGCTTAAGAAGGGGGAAGTTATGCCCAAGGACTATAAAAGATCAAACCAGCAAGCAAGATAGTTTCTGTGCCTTAAGAAAGTATTTAGATTCAGGTTATGCTTTTCTTAGCATCAAGCAATGAGAGACCACGACGGCAGAAACCTTCTAAATTTAATTATTAGTGAGCCAGTTGCATGAGGAACTAGCAATGCTATCAGATCTTCTCTGAAGAATTACCAGATGGCATATGACAGGACACCTGCCTTTATGCAGAATTACAGACCACCCCAACTGCCTGCAGAGCAAGCCCTCGCCACGCTAACCAAGCTGAGAGCTGCAGTTTATTGCAGAGCACACCAGGTGCAGCTGCTCTTCAGTAAAAGTAGCTGCCCAAATCCAGTAGCAAAACATTAAGGTGGAAGAGGACAGACGTTTCTTTAAAAGATGGAGCACGCTGAGCAGGGCGTTGACGAGCTGACTTCCCACCAGAACTGACTTCCCACCCTTTAGTGTTTTCACCACGAAACACCCGCTTGGACAGCTCCTTGGATCCGATGCTGCCTCTCACCAAGACAGCAAAGAAGGAGCTTCTTCATGCAACAAACAGCTTGCAAGAGGTGTCACCGGCAGTCTCAGCTGGGTCCTGTCCCCCTTTGCTATCAAAGACAGGGGGGACAGAGGAGGGGAGGAGCAGACGAAGACTGCTCAGTATGGCAGAGCAGCAGTGACAAAGATGCAGGTGAGCACCGAGTCTGAAATTTTCTTCTGAGAAGGTCAGGGAGGTTTACAGCTCTAATGCCAGCTTTGTTATCACTCAAGTCTTTCCAGCATTATATTCTGGCCCAGCTTCATAGGTTGAACTTCCACAAGGAATTGCAGTTTATTAGACTTCAAGGGAGACTTTGGAGAAAGACAGCAGGAACAAGGGGGATAGGCACCACTTCAAAACAGCATGAAAAGAAGGATGTTCCAACACTCAGTGTAGCACATTAGAGGAAAACTAACAAGCGTTGAGGAGACATAGATCACAGAAATCACACAGTACCACAGCAGCAGCTTGAGCTCAAGCGTGAACTAAACAGGGGAATGACAACCGTAACAGACGAAAAGATATCACACCAGTATCTTACACAGTAGGTTCAAGATAAATCCAGAATCTCTTATATTCATCGTTTAAAAGCGAAAAAAAAAAAGATAAAGTTAGGAAGTTTAAGGTATCTTGCAGAACCTCAGTGCCACAAGAAGCAAGGATATAGTAACAGCCACAATGTTTCTTCTTCCTGCATATGTAGGTTAAAATAAAGACAGAATAACACTCATGGAGAAGATTTAGGATAGCAAGGTGATCTCTTTAGCAGATCAATTTGCACTCTTCTATAAAACTGGAAAAATTCCTTCTGGAGAACTGCCTATTAAGCAGCCTAAAGCCTGCTACTTAAGCTTCCATATGAGAACTAAATAGTCAATGCCCTGTCAAAGCAACAGAACATCTACCTTTGATGCTTAGATCTTGCATAGCGTGAAATACCAATGACATAAGAAAGGACAAATTGCAAGCCTGGCTTACTGCCTTGCTGACTGAGAAGATATTTAGGGTAGCTGGATGTAGAGAGAACTTCACAGAATTTCAGAAAAATCTAAACAAGTGGCTGAAATGACAGCTGGACTGGAGAGATCAGATCTTGAAAAATGATGACCATCATACTGAACGGAAGAGTTGAGCCTCCTTATCCTCTGCAGGGTTAACACATGCTGCTAATCAAATACACCTGAGCATCACCACATAGAATGCTCCCACAAAAAAACCTTTGTTCAAAGTACTCATTTGATTTCAAGTTTAACCTTGCCAAACTCTGCAATACAAAAGTGTTATTCATGTTAATTTTTTTTTTTTTTTAATTTAAAAAACACACTTCGTTACGACAGCCTCGTCTGGAATGCTATATACAATACAGGTGATCCTAAATTAGGTACGTCTTACAATTTTGCCTTTAAAAGGCTTATTTTTCATGCCAAGTTCTCCCTTGGGAAAAGTTTCCCTCTCTGCTATGCAGGAATTCGGTCAGAGCAACAGCATCCCATGGAGCTGCATCGCTACCTCTAGTACTGTCCACCAGACCTAGACAGCATTGGGAGAAATCCTAAAGAACACTGATGCCATTGCTGTGGGAGCACCATGGCAAGCTGAGGCACTGCATTCCCACCAAAACAGATGTCCTACATAGTAACCTAAAGATGGAGATATCAGATGTTGAAGAACCGCAACAGCACCACTGTGCACAAAGGTTGGACCGGAACAGCCAAAGCCTGTCTAAAGAGCACTGCAACCATCCTGTAGCTGTTAAAAACTAGAGCAGCATCACTAAGCGTGGACCTGACCCTGTGCGCACAGTTAAAGTAGCACTCAAATCCTCTTCTAGATCGATGACAAACTGCAGAAGCACAACACGCACGTGGCCTTAGAAATCCTTGACTTGAAGTGAACCCTCGGAGCTATACAGGCGAAATTGGCTGAAGGTTTCCCCCTGCGTAAAAGCGGCAGCAAGGTAAGCAGCGGTTTCAGCTTCACTCATGTGCACTGCTGTGACATGGGCAGCAAGGAGCCCGCTGCCACCTGGCACACCTGCCACACAGGGCAGCGGCCATCTCGCTCCTGGGTGCCGGTCCCCAGCCCTGCCCACACCCGCGCGTCTCCTCCCTTGCACGCTGCCAACTGCAGCTGGCCAAGTGCCACGTGCTCTGCCTCCCACGGGAGGGAATTACACCAATCCTCCGAACAGTCCCACCACCAGGGCTTCGAGCACCCAGGGTGCAGGACAGGCCCCGCACCAGGCCAGCAGCATGCCCGCTGGCAGCGGCCCCGTCGCCTCGTGGAGTCAGAAGTTGCACCTGACAGGAGCAAAGCTAACCGTGGTTATCTGCCCATCAGCACAGCTTTGTAGGGCAGCTTGGGGGCTACCAAAGCTGTCCCATGCTGCTCGCATGGACCAGATCACCACGGCCGCTACTGCTGGCCCCACAGGCTGCATGAGGGGGAGGCAGCTGACAGCCCCTTCCCCAGCGGGGATGGCTCCGGGCCGAGCACAAAAGCATTAAGCCAGTTAGCAGTCACATAGGAGAGATCTGCCAGCAGCCACGGGGCCGTTTAAGCAATAGTTTCACTTTGACTTGAGTTCAAAATTGTTGTGACCACTGTCCGCCTCAACTCTGCATAGAACTGGTATGAATGACTGCTTCGTGCAAATCAATACTGTTTATTGCATGCTTTAAATCAATAGCTTTCCTCCACAGAGTAAATTCTTCTACAGCAGTGATTAGACATTGGAGGAGAACTAAGTAGTTTCACCAAACAATACCATTAGTCCCAAAACATCAGTTTAGCATCTCAGCCAGAAAGCACTTTACCAGAACTAATTAATCCCCACAGCATCTCTGTAAGATTGAGAGCGCAATTCATCTTTTTTTTTTTGTTTTGTTTTGTTTTTAAACGTGTTGGGTATTTACGTTACAGAACGTAGTGGCTGGGGTGGAAGCCATAAGTACTAGAACAAACAGAACAACCCAAGCCAGCAGAACACATCCAAAAGCATGAAAAAGCCAGAGAACACTGACAGCTGCAGGATTTGGCTTCTTTACATCTTCCTGTTACACACCAAACCTCCTGTGAATACCCAAAGAGTCTTCCAGATGTCACTTGACTGGATGAGTGGCAGTGAAAAGCAGTTATTATTCTATTGGGAGCAGTTTTGTCTGTTGTTTGTTCAGCCAATTATCTATGCATGCAGCTTAAAAGTGGGGGGAGCAGTAACCTTAGGCTCTGTGAACAAGAACTCTGGGTTTTATTTGAGCAGTTAAAGCTAAGTCTTCATTACCACAAGCAAAGCACGTAACCTTACTGAGCAGGTCTCCTGAATGGCAGCCAGCCAGCAGAAAAGGTATTCCTCTCTAAGGAAGTGGCTGATCTACGTAGCTTTCAGATCTGTGTATGTGGCAGCACTTACACACCTTCACCTGACTCTGCCTGGCTGCTGTCACCCACCAAATGAACCTCTGCTCATTTATTGTTCAGCCAACTCAGCCTGCTGGTGGCATGGTCCATGCCACCAGGCTGAGGCCACCAGCCACTGCACAGGAGAGCACCAGCAATACTTGCAAACCATCTTTAGGATCTCTCACCCTCTTTTTAGAATGTGTGATGCTCTCCCATGCTCGACACAGCCACGTGCCACATCAAGCCCAGGAGGTGTCGACCCTGGCAGGGACATCGGCTGCGTCTCGCCACGCACGCAGAAACCACACCGTGAAGTAGGCACCCTCGGGAGTGCAGACTGCAAATCAATCATTTACTAATGGGCTCCTCGGGCACCGAGATAAGAACCCCTGCGGCAGGTCAGTGACAGGACTGCCCCCAGCTACCTAGCACAGGTCACTTCCTCACGTACAAGTTACTTCATTAAACAGGTTGTGGGTTGTTTTTTTTCTGACAAGTCTCTCCATGTCTTCCAGTACAATTTCTGGCACAAGCTAGAAGAATTAAAACCAGATTTGGGTACCACAAAGTTTGTAGCAAACTCATCTTTCCACAGCTGCACTAACTATGAAGAAACCACCGCAAATGACAACTTGAGGACACCCTGCGGGGCTGCAGCAGGTGAAAAGGCCCCCTGCCTGTAGAACCTGGTCAGAAATCACAGCAAAGCCAAGCACCTCCAGCGCTGGCAACACCTCCCCAGGTGTTTACCTCAGCTGAGGGACAGCCTGGCCAGGTGACAAACGTGGGGCCACTGCACACGCACATCCTTGGCAGCACCCCCAGGTGACGGCCACAGCCACCGTGCCACCATTACCTCCTGCCCTGCCACTCGGCCCCAGCCATGCCAGCAAGCCTTCTGCACCACCACAGTTGGGATCAGCTGTTTCTATAAAACAAATCCAGACAATAACACAACATTTTCCAGCCAGAGAAGTTTCACCCCTTGCAGACACAGAATTTTACTCCAACAGCAGCAGCTCAAGCAGTCCCCATCAGCACTGCTGCTGAGCCCCAGGTGGACAACACGGCAACAACCAATTCTCTGCCATGTCTGTACAGATGACTACTTTGGCATGAAAGTAGATGACCTACATGGAGATGAAATTCTTGATCCCCTTGTCAAGGAAGTTTCCAGTCTGAGGCAGCATCACTAACTTTAATTTTGCATCAGAAAGACTGACAGCTTGTTGAGGACTCCTCTTGTGAGCAAAATGACCGTGCCAGAGTAGAAGACGAAGCTCAACCTACAAATTTCTAAACAGTGTGATTTACAGAGATTTCTTCAAAAACAAATCTAGTCCTTTAAAACTCAGAATTCCCCAAGATACATTAAAAAGCTGCTGAGCTGAACAAAGCTATCCATTTTTCATTTTTTTCACATTCCATAGGGAAGTAAGATCAAATGGGTCTTTCGGTAGTTCTGAAGTCACTGCCGACATCCTCTCACACAACATACCTGTGTATGTACCACACCTTTAGCAGTGCATACCACGCCTTCAGCGGTGATGATCTTATTGAGAAGCATCATTCCTGCTGCCCCCAGCCACCCTGCGGAGCCTGACGCGAGTTCACGCCACGAGGAGAGGAAGCACAGCGCCTCTGGCTGCTGCAGCCTCTCCAGGCACCAGCACGAGGAGCTGCTAACGCCCCATGCTAAGCTGAATTCTACCACAAGCTTTCTCTTGTAAGTCTTACAAGAAAATCCAAAGTATTTCTCGTAACTGAAGAGGTCTGAATGATTTTGTCTGCAAACCGCTTTTACCAGTTACAGCTGCAGCCAGGACTGATTCACCTTGGAAGACTTTTGGAACTAGTGAGTTAAACCAAATGGTCACAATAATCTTCCTTCCTTCCTTCATCTCCCTACATACTAGCACTTATATAAACCCATTAATTTCCACTTATTGTGGAAAAACGTCCTAAGAACAGCACCAGTCCCACACATCAACACATCCGCTCCCAGAGATGGCACTCAGAATGACTACAAAGGCTGCATTTCTGTCACTCGGTCCTGTGCTCAGGGAAAACGGTTATCGCTGGCTTTTGGATATACATTGAACTGCCTGTTCCTTATAATAAAGAATCTTCTATTTTGGGGAAGGTAAACATGAGAAAGATGCAGGATCACATACATCTGACAGGGCGTTGGGCTAGCTATCGGTAAAGAAAGGTAACAGCAGGCAAGGCAGCAACCTTCAGCAGTGTGACCCATGCTGCTGCCCATGATGAAAGACAAACCCACAGAATGCTTCGAGATTTTTTTTCTTCTTCTCCTTACACTTACTGATTTCCACCTGCAGAAAAGTATGGCTCCTTTTATTCTTGATGCTTTTCAGTGCTCTCCCTTCAAGTCCTTTTATTCTCGAGAACTCCCACACTTTACTTGGCTAAATTTAGCTTTATTCTAATGACTGTAGTTATGCTATAGGGACATAATCCAAATAGTAGACATCTACATAGGAAATGTTAGCATGATGCTCACATTTTTAATTCCTTAATACAGGAAGTTCAGAGACCAAGCGCACAGAGCAGACTGGGCATGGAAAGCTTCAACACCAGAATAATGCAGAAGAGACAAACCATTCTGCAGTGTTCCACATCAAGCCTGGAAGGCAGACTTAGCAGGGCACAACTAGATGATTTTGTTCTCTCTATATATAACAGGCCCAGCTTTTCTTCAGTCAGATCCCCAGGCTCAACAAGCTTGCATATTCATGAGTAAACAGGTGGCCCTAACTTTTTTAGGAGCACAAAGTATTCTACATGTGACAACACATACATTGACACATATTGGCCCCAAACCCTGGCAAACCTCTCCCCCCTTCTCCTCTTTACCGAAGTTCTGCTTTGTGGGTTCAGAGTGGGGAAAAAAACTCCATATGGAGTAGGAAGATGTCTCAGGGAGCAACTGCAGAATCTGGGCTTTCATTTAATAAATAGCTCCAACCCTTTATCAACAAGAGCCTTTGAAAAATGAAGGGACACCAACTGAGGCACTACTACCTCCCAGAACTGAAAACACCTGCTGCTGCTTAGTACCTTCATCAGGCTTAACTGACAGTGCTCCTTTTTTGCTATCTCTCACCCTCAACGGGAGTCCAGTGATTGGGGTAAAATGAGTTCAGTCAGCTCCATCTAAAACAACCTAGGAAAACTTGCTTATACCACCATGCCAGGAGGAAGAGCTTGAGAACATAAGAACTGGAGAATGGGGTGGGTTATCAGGCATCTTCAGGAAGCCTCAGGGTGGAAAGGCAAGGAGAAAACAGAAAAAGCAATCCTCTTCCAAGACAGCTTGGGGCAGATCGGATTCCCTTAAACAGTGTAAAGAACCCAAGGACAGAGCACCCACAGGCATCCAGATATCCATCTCTAACCCCGACATCTGATGAAAGCAGAAACCTCATTTGGGGCACTCTGTTGGTGCAATTCCTGATTCACAGCAATGTTTAAGCACAGCCAGCAGCTGCTGCTCATGTTTCTGAGACACCATTCTTACTTCCTATTTGGTAACCAGTACAGCACCCTACAACCCCAGCACATCCTCAGTGACAAGGAAGCAGCTGGGACAGCGCTCTGCTGCATTTTACCAAATGACATGTGCTGGTGAATGCCTGAAAGATCAGGCTTGCCTTTAAAACTAGGAATGATGAATTTCTTCCCCTAGCTCGGTAAGGCTTGGCCCCCTAGTACACTGTATCCAAGTCCTGAATTATCTAATTTAAAACAAACTCAGAAAAAAAAAAAAGTAATCTACTCCAGCTTCCTTTGACATGAAGAAAAAACAGTGTTTTTTCCCACCTGGTCACTAGAACTACCTTACACCTTATAAACCGAAATCCTTCCTTACAGGACACCTTCTTGATTCTTGTGTTACACCATAACACAGGTACAGTACTGCTTAAGTTACAAAATTCTTCTTATGCTTTATCTTTAGATGGTTTCCAAAAATGCTGTAAAATCCACATGCTTCCCAGGTCCGCCTGCAAGTCTGGCAAACCCTTAGGTGGCAGAAGGAACAAGTGCTCCCGCACGCAGTGGCTTCAGCCAGGCTTTCAGGAGCACAAGCATCACTCATCTCAGTGCTGTGAGAGAGCAAGGTGCTCCTGGGTGGCGGCCACTTTGTACCTGGCTAAGTCTAACAGCCCCTTTTAACAACAGCCTATCCACCAAGGTGGTGAAATGAGCTACAGGAGAGCTGGAAAACCACCCAACCCATCGATTTCACCACTCACTTCACACAGCCCACAGCCCCACTTTGACACCCGTGAGCACGACCGCGTCCAGGCCGCTGCTGCAGTACCCTGCCACGCAGCCCTCAGCGAGCGGTGCCACTCCACCTGCAAACCCAACCCCAGCTGTTGTCGCAAAAACAATGGGCAAGCCTATGCCCTCAAGCTAGGTGTTATCCCTGCTCGTGTTTTTTTTCCACTAAATTAAGCTAGAATGAAAGATTTAGAGAAGGTTGAAAACCTGCATGCCCTGTCTTTAGCTACCAGTTGTTGCTCGCTAAACCCATCAGGTGTTGTAAAGGTACACTCACACTGAAACCTTGCCACTGAGAAGCAATGGGGTGCAGAGCAAGTCCAAAACCATATATCTTCCTCCACATCCCCGAAGTCTGCAGATTTACAACTGCGTTTCCTGGTATCTATTGCTTTGTGCTGGGACAAAGACACCGTATATAGCATAGCAGGAAACGCACAAAACAACCTCTCCGCTGCATCAACTTTACAGATTCTTCCAGGCTTCAGAATACTGAAACTCACAATACACTCTTGGATGATCAGTACATAAACCCAAGCTCACTACTGCAGCTATGACTCGAGCTGCTCAGAAATTCTTATCACCTGATTTTCACAGACAGTACTAATTAGTTGAAAGAGAAACTTTTTTTCCTGCAAGTAGAGCAGAGCATCTCTGTAACTGATACAAGGACACGGTCCCACAGGTGATGGGGGAAAACTCTGACACAGTTCTTCCAGTGCTGGACCAACGAACTCTTCAAACCTTGAGGATTTTCAGAGAGGCTGGGGAATGTAATTCAGCCTGTGTTCTCGGTAGCGCTACTGGAAGATGACTCAGATGCAAAGCTCGTCAGGGCCATGTGTATTCAGGTGTATTACTATGTGCACAACAAATATGTCATGTGATAGGACTTATCAAAGTATGCTTGAATATTCTCCTTTAACGGTGGTGAGCAGTCAACATTTCTGCGATAGCTCAGCACACACACATGCAGAAGGCATCCATTCAGCTGATTCTGTCATCTTTGACTCACTAACCAAGGACACAGCACAATTTTTATAAGCCACTATTAGCCCTAATAAATTTCTCTCATCTTCATGCTCTTTAACAAAAGAGAGACGTGAAGAAAGCATTCCTAATTTAAGCTTGTATTGACTTTTATCAAGGTTAAAAAACACACCTTGAAACATGTTCTTAGCTTTCAACCACAGTACTGAAACACCAGTTTAAAATGCGTTCCAAACCTCCGGCAGTCCAACAGGTTACATTTGTGTACAAGATACACAAGGATTATTCCTGGAATGCAGAACACTCCTTAAAATCCTGTAAAATCGGACAATCATTCACTTCCTTGCTCAACAAAGAGCCTTCCCCCGTAGGACTGGAGAGAAGGCAAAGGACTGGCATCCCAAAGAGTTGGACACCCCCAAACAATGGAAGCCCCTAAAGAGCCAAGTGTCGAGGCAGAGAGAAGAAAGCATAAACAATCCAAAAACCAGGCTAAATACCCTATAACAAGGAAAACGCTCGCTGTCAGGTGGGGGAACTCTAGTATTTACCCACACGGAACTGGGTGTTCAGCGCTTGGAACTTCCAGCTCACCGCGGTGGACTTCTGAGTGGTGTGTCCGGGAACGTCACCGGGACGCTCAGCCGGCAGAGCGCTGCATGTCAGGTTCGGAAGCCTCTGATTTGGGCAGGGAGCTAGCACCGGGGCCGAGTTACCTGCGCGCCTCCTCACTGCGGCTGCCTCCAGCACGCAACCGGGACGCGCCGAGACAAAGTGCTGCTGGGAAACCAGCCCGGCTCGGGGCAGCACGCCTCGCTCGGTGCCTTCACCCACTTTTTAAAGCCAGACACCGAGGGAAAGCGCCCACCTGCACCCAGCGGGACCCGGGGGATCCCCCGGGGGGCGGCACGCAGCGCGCTCCGCGGGGACCTCGCCGACCCCCGCGCTCCGAGGCCGCGGAGCGCGGCCCCCCCGGCCCCTTCGGACCCCGGGGCTGGAGCCGCGGCCCGGGGGCAGCTCCGGCCACCCGGCCCCGCAGGTGCCCAGCTCTGCGCCCTGCCCCAGCCCGGAGGGGACGCGCCCCGGCCCCCCGCCCCTTCCCCGCAGCCCACCTGTCGCGGGGGTCGACCCAGCTGGTGGTGCGGCTGCCGTGGTCGATGTAGTACACCTTCCCGTCATAGTCCCGCGCCTCCTCCCAGCCCGCGGGCAGCGGCAGCTCCTTCCGCGGCATCGTCCCCAGCGCGGGCCGCGCCGCCCCATGCACGCAGCGCTCCGGGGGCTGCTGCTGCTGCCGGCGGCGGTGCGGAGCGGGGCCGCGGCCGGCCCAGCCGCGCAGGGAGGCGCCGCGGGCGCTCGCACGCCGGCCCCGCGGCGGGGGCGGGCCGGGGCGAGGCGGAGGCGGACCCGGGCGGGCGAACGCTGAGCCGGGGGGCGCCCGGCCCCTCGCCCCGCCGCTTCCTGCACCGCCCCGGAGGCGGGCGGAGGGCGGCCGCAGCGCCCCCTGCCGGCGGGGCAGCGCCGGGGGCGGCCGCATGGCGGCGAAGGCACCGGGGGAGGACGCGGGGGAGGGCCCGGCGGCGCCTCGGGGACCGCGGGGCGGCCTCGGTCACAGCGGCCGGTGCGAGGTAGGGTTGTGTCGGTGTGAAATAAACGCGTGCGGGTGGCTCTGGGTGGCCGGAGGGATCCCGACCCTTCCTTTCCCCAGGCCACAACCTCGCGGTGGCCACGCGGAGCCACTCGAACCAAGGGCGGCCGTTTTCTGAGGGCTGGACACGGCTTGGCTCTTGCTGAGGAATATCATCCAAAGTCTGCGTTTTGGTACCGAACGCTCAACACGCCAGTCTTGGTGAGCTACCAAACACCAAAACGTCAATGTCAAAAGCTGCGATAATGTAGTACCAGTCTGTCGGCCCCCAACAGGTTTTTTCAGGTGTCTGAACTGAAACAGGAGGAAAAATGCATTTAAATTTAATTGACAGAAAATAAAAGCATTTTTTCTGAAATACCTCATTTTGGTTAAAAACTCGGGCATTGTTCAACCTGAAGGAACCATATTTCTGTGAGGGGTTACCGTATCCTTCCAGGAAAAAAAGCTCTTGCCCCTTGCCCACACCCAATACTGTACATCAGTTTTTATTGGTTTCCAAAGGACAGTTTAAAAAAAAATATGTTGAAATTGAGCTTGGAAGAATGGACTGTTTCACTCTTGCAGTACCACAGAGTTTTTATTTTTCTTCTGTTTCCCAACCTACATTCCTGAGGAACAGGGCTGGGAGCTGTGGTGCTGATCAAATGTCAGGGAACTTCAGTAGTCAAACTGAATAAAGGTTTCTGACGTAGAAGAAAGTTAAATTCAGCCACCTTCTGTCAAAACCTTGTGCAGGTGATTCTGAATTTGAGTCAGATGTTAAATTTCAAGCTACCTTTGCCATGCTATTCATCATCAACAGCATTAGTAAACATAACACGTTCTTCATGCTATCCTAAGCACTGAAAAAAAAAAGAGTCGAATCTCCCCATTAGCTTATTAAGCAATATTACTAGTTTTTAATGAGCTCATGGAATAAAATTGTGCATGTAAGGGAAAAAATCAAGAAAGCATAGTAAGACAAGGTTGAAAAAGGCAGGAAACCCATGTGTGACTCCCAACGGGGAGGCTGCCCCCCCCAAGCAGCCAGTGCTGCCTGGCTGGCCTGCACCTTGCCTCGGGGCCGTGGGACCAGTGCGGGTTGAATGCGTTGGGGCAAGGCCTTGGGGGGGGGGGACCACTGGCTGCCTGGCTGCTCCCCACCGCATGCACCATCACCAGCAATTTGTGTGCCCATACCAAGATCTCTGTCTTTCAGCAAACAAGCTTCCAGCGAGAGAATAAATCCCTATCAGTGACCTCCATGTCCTGCAACACTTTTTTCAACTAAACCAAATCAGAATCTTATTTATTTATTTGTTTGTTTTTATTTTTTTTCCCAAAACACATGCCCCCCCGTCTGTGCAGGAGAGCCACGTGCCCCCCATGGCACTGCAACCTTCTGTTGGGATTGCTGGGGCGGCTGGGCTTTATTCCGCCTGGCAAGCACCCTGTGGTATGTGCAGGCAGGGAACAGCCACCGTGCATGGCCTTGGAAAGCGAAACCTGCCCAGGTGTCAGTTCCGGGGCTGTAAAACACCTGTGTGACACTCAGACCACAACGGCTTGCCAAACCCTGCCGCAGACACTACACAGACACTCCCATAGTGGCAGTGTGCGCCCAACCCAGGGCCAGGGGAGTAAAACACGGCCCCACTGGTGGCAGCCACCAGCTCCAGCAGCAGGGCTGGGAACATCAGCTGGTGGAGAAGAACTGTGAAGGGACAGGTGCCAGTGTCTTGGGAAGTGGCCGGGTGAGGGACACTGAGTTGGCTCTGGTGTACTGTGTGCTCATAGCAGGGCTTGAGGCACTGCAGTAGCTGTAAGCTAGTCCTACCTACTAGGACTATTCTACTCTGCTCACGTGACACCCCACCTGGAGCTCTGCTTTCAGCTCTGGGGCCCTCAGCCTAAGACATAGACCTATTAGAGCAGGTCCAGAGGGGGCCACACAGATGATCAAGGGGCTGGAGTACCTCTCCTGTGAAGAGAGGCTGAGGGAGTTTGGGTTGTTCAACCTGAAGAAGAGGAGGCCCCATAGAGACCTTACAGTGGCCTGCCAGTGCCTAAAGGGGGCCTACAGGAAAGCTGAGGAGGGACTCTTTGTCAGGGGGTGCAGAGATAGGACAAGGGGTAATGGCTTTAAACTGAAAGAGGGTAGATTTAGATTAGATATTAGGAAGAAACTCTTCACTGGTGAAGAGGCCCTGTCACAGGCTGCCCAGAGAAGCTGTGGATGCCCTATCCCTGGAGGTGTTTAAAGTAAAAACTGGCTGGATGGCCAGGTCCAGAGAGCAGTGGTGAATGGAGTGAGATCCACCTGGCAACTGGTCATGAGTGGTGTTCCCCAGGGCTTGGTGTCAGGGCCCATCCTCTTTAATATCTTTATTGATGATTTGTACTCTGTACTTGGCTTTGTTGAGGCCATACCTTGAGTACTGTGTTCAGTTTTGGGTCCTTTATTGTGAGAAGGACATTGAGGCCCTGGAGCACGTCCAGAGCAGGGCTACGAAGCTGGTGAAGGGCCTGGAACACAAGTCCTATCTCTGGGGAGCAGCTGAGGGAGCAGGGGTTGTTTAGTCTGGAGAAGAGGAGGCTCAGGGGAGACCTTATTGCTCTCTACAGCTATCTGAAAGGACATTGTGGGGAGCTGGGGATCGGCCTCTTCTCACAGGTAACTAGTGGCAGGACTAGAGGGAATGGCCTCAAATTGTGCCAGGGGAGGTTTAGGCTGGAAATGAGGAGACATTTCTTCTCAGAAAGACTAGTCAGGCACTGGAACGGGTTGCCCAGGGAGGTGGTGGCATCACCGTCCCTGGGGATGTTTAAGGAAAGATTGGATCTGGTGCTGAGGGACATGGTTTAGTGGGTGACATTGGTGGTAGGGGGATGGTTGGACCAGATATCATGAAGGGCTTTCCCAACCTTAATGAGTCTATGAAAGCCAGGCTGGATGGGGCTTTGAGCAACCTGGTGTGGTGGGAGTTGTCCCTGCCTATGGCAGGGGGTTGGAACTGGATAGCCTTTAAGGTCCCTTCCAACCCAACCCATTCTCTATGATTCTACAGGTCTCCAGATGATGGATCCAAACCCTTCTCAGTGCTGGCACAGGGCACAACATGGGCAAGGGCCCTGAGCCATTGTGCATGTCTGTGCAAGCAGCAGCAGGGCAGGGCCCGTCTGTCCAGCAGCAGTTCTGCAGGAGCAGAGCAGGGACGTGCCCACCACAGGTTCCCCAAGGGGAGAAGCCACTTGTACCAGCGATGGACAAAGTTCTCCAGGGTTCCCCATCACCACACATCTACAGATGGCTTGCAGAAGCACTCAGCTTCATCCAGACACAGGCTTGACCTTGGCTGGTGCAATGGTGCCGTTTCCTGCACTTAGGGAGGATCTGAACCCCCCTACAGTGGTGGGAGCAAGAGGCTGACCGCTGTGCAGCAGCAGTGGTGGTGCTGGATGGGCATGGGGGCACAGCCTTCTGGGGTCAGGCAGCACCCGGAGCAGCCTCACTGTTGCAGCAGAAAAAAATAATAATAATAAAAAAATCCAGCAAACCCCACCTAGTTACTTTACAGCACAAATCAGAGACAATTGAGAAACAAATGTCCATTTGAAGTGGCTTAGTTTCACTGGGAAAATAACAATTGGCTGGGACGCTGGGGATCACTTCATGCTTTAGTAATCCAATAGCCACTGTATGGCTGCTGCTCGCCCCCACCCAAGTGGCCGTGCAGTCCCCAGCTTTGCCAGTGGCGTGGCCACCCACCCACGTCTCGAGGGCCCCCAGCACTTTGCTCTCCAGTGGGGTGAGCTCTGTGGCCGCAGGAGCAGCCTTAGCTCCTCGAGGCACCAGGAGGGAGCCCCGCTGCCTGTTGTGCCCTGCGGGTGCATGGAGCAGGCGGCTGCCACAGCTGGGGCACAGCAGGGGCTGGCCACCCCCAAAGGGGCGATGCTGCGCTCAAATGCGGGGCACCAGCTGGCGTGGGCAGGGGCGTGTGGTGCCACTATGGGGGCCGGAGACAAGCAAGCTGCTGCAAGCTCCCCAGGACAGAGATCCCTGCCTGGGCCCTGTGCCCCCCTGCTAACGCACCTCCTTCCATGGAAAGGAATTTTTGGATATGTGGCACTGCGATCCTCTGCTGCTGGAGCCAGGGTGTAGGCCAGGGCAGCTGTGACACCCGCTGCAGAGGGGAGTGCGTGGCCACACCTTGTCCCTCCCTCTCGGACCTGCACTGCCCACAGACCGCTTTCACAGACTGAAAGACACAAACTGCCTGCACCCAGCCACACCCCGGCGCTGCTAAGTGCCCTGGGAGGCAGCAGGTGCTCTGGGGACAGAACAGTCACTGCAGGATGTCCCCAGAAACACAGGTGCCTTTGTGGTGGTGTGGGTCAGTGAAGGTAATTCAGCCTCTAATTACTGCAGACCAGATCTTACAAGGGTGCCCCCACGGACTGGACTGCTGGGGAGGCTCAACCTGTCGAGACAACGGGGCACCAGATCCCTGCGGGTCTCACAGCGATATCTCTGGCCTCCTCCAAGCACAGCACTTGCTGACCCACTGAAAAACCCAGTGCTGTGACAGGTGAAAAACCTCCTCCCAGGAGCCGTGTCACCAGCTTTTTAATGGCCTGCCTGGGCAGAGACCAAGAGTTAAGATGGGAATGGCTTCAAAAAAAACCACCTTACAGACCACAGAGGCAAACAGGTATCTGCTTTCTTCCCCTATTACCAATTTTTGACAGGTGAAAAAACCTGATTTATCTGATAGTACTGATTTATAGCATTAAGTAACGCTTGTTAATATTTTACTTCCATTTACATGATTTCTTCACTTAATGAAGTTGGCAGGGGGGAAGCTATTTGCAACAATTGTGAGACCTGGGCTGTAGCAGAATATGCAATAGTACAGCCAGCACAATTCTCCTAGCAGATTTTCTTTTTATATGCAATTACAAAATTAGACTAAAACCTGCCAGAAGCCGTCATCTAAAGATGTAAAACTTCTGTAAATATAGTTTCTCCAGTAGCAACGCTGTTGAGCTGCTGTAACACAGCACAGACAGCATTACGGCATACTATCGGCCACCTTCTGTATTCATGATGGCTTAACTGCCACTTCCATTGTAAATCCTATTTGTCAAGGATTTATAAATTGGCTGCATTTACTTGTCTCACTCCGAAAGCTGGCACATGCCTCTCTCCTATGGTGTTTTTACCACTTCAATACTGCTTTTTGAGTTCTCAGCTCAGAAGCTCTGCAGCAGAAGCCTGACTTTAACCCCAGAACAATTAAATCCTCAGCACAGGCTAAGACACCGCCCATATTTTAACCAAGGAGAAAATAAGGAAAAGCCTGATCTCTTACATTCAGTACGTGTTTTGAAGAGCTGCTGCAGAACTTCTAGAAAAGGACCGATGGAAACTGGACTGTCCCCAGCAGGTGACCCCCCTGCAGTTCCCCGCTCACCCACCTCTTCTGCCGGCAGCGCAGGGAGGCTGGGCAGGGCTGGTGGCACCACTGTCCCTGAGTGCTGGAACTGGCCCCGGGCGCTGAGCTGCAGGCTACACGCAGAAGTAAGGCAGGGAATAACCTCAGTGGAGTCCAGCACAGGGCAGTTGGATCTAGGAATTAAGTATATTGCAGGGGCTTTCCACGGGACCTGTGCCGTCACACATATGCTTTGGAAACCATCAACAGACCTGGATAAATTGTCCCTGTTGAGTATTTAGCTACATGACTGGTCCACTTTCAAAAGTTGTTTAAGAATACCCTGATGATGCATGTATTATTTGCAAAGGAGCTGGGTAGGGAGCCTTTTCTGTCTGAGTTCATCCCCTGCAAATCTGTCCCAAAATAATTAATATTAAAAATGGTACACCGTTTTTAGTTTAAGTTTCCTTTTGCAGAAGGATAAAGTGAAGTAGCAGAATCTCTAATTCTGACCAGTTTCAGCTTTAGGAGGTTGGTAACAGAACAAAGGACATACAGGACTGTGCAGTGGGTTATCATTTCCAGTCTCTCAACTACAAGAAAATTCCTATTCCAAAGAATGACCTAAGAAGCTTACCAGCGCAGACGAAGGTATCCCAGAAAACAGTGACAGTGAAAGTGTTTCGACTTTGTGATTTCATGTTTTATTTTTTACACCAAAAGCAACTGATGACAAAAGTAATTTTTATGACTACCTGCCTAATACTTCCCTTCTTGAAGAAGTTTCACTTGTTTATAAGTCTGATAACGTAACAGCACTTCAAGCCCATCAGCACAGAAAAACCTCTGCAGTGATGGACATACAGGACTTACCTGAAAATATACCCTGACTTCTCCTTCCGAGGGAACAGTGCTTGGGGTTCTAGTGCATGCACTGCATAGGGCAAGCACAGAATAGGATGGGGTTTGTTTGCTCAGCAAAAATCAGATGCACTCTTGGAGTACTACAGGTGTTAACAGCACAGCCACTGAGCTGTTCTGCTTCAAAAATGCCCTGGAGTGAATTAATGCCCTGGAATGAATTAATGCCCATAATCAATTCAAGCATCTCTGCTGATATCATGAATCATTAAAAATCTCATCTGCAACCCCAAAAGCAAAACTGTTCTCAAAATTAAGTAGAGCTCTCTGAGTACATACTTAAATGAGATAAAAGCAGCAGGGCTCTTGCTGATGGATGGTTCCCTTTTAACATCATCAAGAGTGAATGCTTAGAAGGTCTTTGATCTTACCTCTGATTTTTAAATGTGGTAGAAACAAGCAGTATCACAAAGAAGATAGATTTCGTGGAGGCTCCTGGGCTCACAGCAAGTCTTTCCATGTTCCATTTAATACAGTGTAACTGCATTTTCAATCTGTTTTGAAGCTAGTTTGGTGCAATTAAACTAATTTCAGGATTGTAACATGGCAGTCTGAGGGTTACTAGTCACCAGGTGCAGAGACGGAATTTCTAAGAGCATTTACCCATTTTTTTGCTGTCCTATACAGAATTTCAGGTGATGTGTATAAAGGACTTGCTTACCCAGAGGTCAAAGGAACATCCCTCTGCGGAATCCATGCTACAACGATCACTGCTACATAGAAGATGCTGCATGTATGAGATGATAGTGACACACTAATATTTTTTAATTTTTAACAGATTTCACAATGGAAGACAAATAATTCACAGGAGTTTTAGAGACTTTATTTATGTATAAACAATTTAAACACTTTGCCATAAATTATCTTTGCCTGTCTCTAGTCTTTGCTTAGCAGCAAATTAAAATTAATATAAAAACTCAATGAACAATTCATACATGTATATTACAAAAAAGTTCTTGTACCAAAGTTCTTATTAGACTTTTTTTTTTTAATTTTATTTTTTTATTTTTTTGTGGTGACTGTAATGTGATTGTCTCAGTTTCTCGACCAAACAAACACACTAATAATTTTTAAATCTGAAACAGTGATTGTGCCTTCTGGCTGATGTATGTACAGGGTGATCTGACGTGGTGCCCATTTGCAATAGTGTAACACAATGCCCACAGCTCTACTGGAACTGATACCAACAAACTACTGAATCTAAACAGACTACACCCTGTAACTGTGTTATACTGTCCACAATGGAAATCTTCAAAGACAAACAGAGTATGAAATTTATTTGTAGTGATTTATAGCCACCATTTTGAATGTAACTTTACACTCTGCCCTCTTTGAATAAGTTAAACTTCAGGCCAGACAAATGGAGGGTCAGAGTGCAAGTGTGGTTTTGTTATTCTTAAATATATTTTCCTTTACTATTTCCAGTGTGCTCTCACTTGCATTCTCATTTTCCTCCAGTTGCTACACACAAATCACCCCAAAGTCATGTTTTAAATGCACCTGTATTTTGCTTTAAATGAAAACCTCTTGGATATTCATCAAACAAGCAGTCTGAATCATTTGTGTTTCATCAGCTGGTTAGTGAAAGTGGCCCACTTGGATTTCTTAGTTTGCTCACGTGTGAATGGAGTGAGGTAATACAATACGAGGCCTTCTTTTTATTTTTCGTTAGACCCAGAACAAGTGGGTAATATTTCAGGGGTACTGTTTAATTTGTATGGTTAGAGTTTTCAGTCAGGCTTTAGTCCACTTCAGGATGTGGTTTTTAATCACTTGAACAGTAGCATTTAACTCAAAAAATGAGCTTTTTTTTGCCACTTACTATCCCAAAGTAGCTCAGCCTAGTGCCCCCATGTAGGTCTTCATCTCCTTAGGAGAGGAGATAACAGTTATGACTACTGATTCATCCAGCAAAGGATGACAGCAGGTTAATTTGTTACCTCTTTCCCATTTCATTCTGTCTTAAAAACTGGATGTTGCTGCTACTGTCTGCTAGCTCTGGGTACTGCTCCACAGGCAAGACATAATATCCCTCGTAACCTTGAACCCTTCCCGTGTTCAGAAGCTGTTGCTTCTCTCCGTCTGTCCATACGCGGCTGCCCTCGCGGCCATCCCGTGCCTTCTGCTGCTCCTTGGCCCATGCTGACCCAGGGCTCGCTGCCGAGCCTGGTCTAACACTCTCGCCTTCTCCTCGTCCAGTGTGTCAGCGGTTAGCCCGTAGCGGATGTTGATCAGCAGGGTGGAGTACTGAAATTCAATATTCGTGAACCGTCGAGTCCTTCCGTTGATTAGGAGGGTTGGCTGGGAAACGGTCACATTTACTCCGTTGTCCAGGACCTTCCGCCCGCTGGTCATCGCGAGGGTTACAAGGTCGCTATCAGCTGAGCCTATCTTGACAAAGTAATGAGTATCCTTCCCCTCGATGCTGTAGTGCATTTTCTCCAGGTAGTGAGGCACTGTTAAGGACAGAAGCAATTTTTCTGCTATCGTCTGTGGCTATGCTGGAAATGCCAGTGGTTACACGGCCTTCCTTTACAGCAAACATGATTCCTTTCCCAATAATAGGAGTGCTTGTTGCAAACCAGTGACCTGCTTTTTCTCTAATATTGGCGTGTAATCTTTTAGATATGACCTGTCCCTCAAGAGCCATGAAAGCTTGATTGTGTCTTTCTGTTGTCTGCTGAACTCCTGTAATTAGCTGGGAAAACAAAACAAAACACCAAAAAGATAAAGACCTGAAAATACTGATGTCAGAGAACAGTGCTAATCTTTGCTTTTGCTTTTCTAAGGAAAAGGTACACAGCAAAAAATTCTAGGCTGTAGAAAGACCACCCTCAATTACCTGCCCATATACAGATAATGTTCATGATCAGGTAAAAACACATCTGGCAAATTATTTTACTATCAATAATGCCAAATAAAAGGTTTCTCACAAATCACCTTTTGTAGCAAATACATACCACAAATCTCTATTTGGGCTATTTATAGTTATATGATATCAATTACAAGAATAACTAAAATCCAAGTCTAACACAGTTTTAATCAGATCTTAAAACAGAATCAATTTGTTAAAAGATAGCGCTTAATTTTTGGATACTTTTGCCCAGAGATTTCAGTTGGTATATAGGACTAAAATGTTTATGAACGTAAACTTTTGGAAATGAGATTTGGGCTCCAAAATATCGAAGTAATTCCTGAGAGAGGATTTAGATTCTCAAATAACTTTGAAGCAAGTAAAACTGTTATGTTTTGGTTACATGGTCATATCAGTTGTACTTCCATATTTGTGAAGTAAATCTAGCACAGACTAAGTTTGAAATTGGCCTACTACTCCTTTTAAGTATATTAAACTGGCTGGAATCTATTATAAAGGCAGAATGCTTATACCATTTCCCACCCTTAACCTGACAAGAATAAACACTGTAACAGCAGTAGCAAACCAAAGCCTCTATGAGAAAAGCTTCAAACAAAAAACGATGACAAATCTTATTACAGGGCAGGGAGTAAAACCGTTTCTTAGCAGTACAGCAAAGTACCAGCCTAAGTTCATTGTAACACACAGGTTATTAGGATAATTTTACCAAAGGTACAACAGATGATAATTTACCATGCAGAGTTTCCTTTGTCATTGTTAATCAAGTTAATCATGTTACAACTCGTTATCAAGGAAGAACTCAATAAAAGACAAACTAATGACACCATCATTATGATAACAACGAAGGCTGGCAAGAAAGGCATCTGTTCATTAGTATAAAATCTAGCTATACTCACTTCCATTTTACACTGATGAAATAAATGTGTGGCCTTGCCCTGTACCAAGGAGCCAGCAGTTCTATTCATAGAGTGGGGCAAATGTACCACGAAAAAGAACTTCACTTTTCTGCCTACCTGTCCATTTTCACATGCTTGGCTCTCAGACAACTCATATGGCGGTGACACAAAGTACATCTTTGCTCTAGGGAAACCGGGAATAATGTTGCTGAGCTGAAATCCGAACATCACCAACCAGCTTTTGACATCTAAAAATCAAAAGTAAGCAGGCAAGTGAGAAATAAATGTGCGTAAGTACAAGAAATTCATAAATTCAGGAAATCTACCTTTGACCTCCTTAATTTCAAGTAGCAAGTATAAATCCAAGTTGAATTTATAATTTATATTGCAGCATGGCACTTTACAGAACTGAGTATTCCACAGCAAACAAACACAGGTACTGTTGCTTCAAATTTATCCTGAATAGTTCATCAGTGATACACCACCTCTCATTCTTTTCCACGATAGCACATGGAAAAACCCTTTACTGTAGGCAATACTTGTCCCATCTCTGACACCTTCTGACAGGGTTAATGTAACCCATAAACGAGATTGTGAAACGATGCTTTATTAGGTTAGTAC
Source organism: Cygnus atratus (assembly GCF_013377495.2). Lineage (NCBI taxonomy): Eukaryota > Metazoa > Chordata > Aves > Anseriformes > Anatidae > Cygnus > Cygnus atratus. Next base: position 15,922,580 of record NC_066375.1, read on the forward strand.
CCCGAGAACACCGTGAAGTCCTCTGGGAAAATGCACGGCTTCTCTTCTACGTCCTACTCCCATTAGCTGTCATCTGCTGTCAGGAGGCTCCATTAAGTAATGGCAGTCAGAAGCCAGGCTGGAAATTCAGACGTCTGCATTTCGAGACCACAGGCAGCCTCCCCACACACCAGGCGCAGCCGGCAGGTGAGGGGCTGCCCGGCAGGGTCATGGCTCCGCGCTGGGATGTGCCTCGGGGAGACCCAGCGCTCAGTGTGACCTGAAAAGTCCTGCCTTCATTTCTAGTTGAAAAAGAGCAAGTAACTTTCGCTAAGTTAATAGCAGTAATTCTCATTTGGCAGGTACAGAGAACTAATGATTTATTGTGGTTATCAAAAAGATGGTTTTGAACAACAAGAAGAAAAGTTCATGTTTCCTCCTCCTCTTTTCTGGCTGTCACAGGCTAAGAGACGGTGTGGGGGCACAGGCACTTCTCATTTCACCTGGACTGTGTTCATTTCATCACAACCATTTTTTAAAACCACCTCCTCTGTCATTCCCAGAGGCCTTCTCTCCTCACAGGCCTGCAGCAACTCCCGGCACTATTACTGAGTGCGGCGCTTGCAGCAGGCAGGCACGCGGCATGCAGAGTGCCTGTGGAGCACCTGCCTGAAGCTGCGAACCTCCGGGGCGTGCTCAGCCCCAAAAGTTTTAGCAGTGGTAATGTTGCATCACAGAAAGGGTAATACTTATTGGTTGTGGATATCTGACAGCAAACATCTCCTTTTCTTAGCCATCCCTACAGTGAAGTGAGTAGTAAAATGTTCTGCTTCTGTGAAGATATATGTATATGCATCTCCGATTACATGAGAGAGAGGTTTGTTTTTTTTCAATATGAAAACCAAGGTGCCAACACAATCACTTGTGCAAGACAACTTGCTTACGAGCAATCTGCATAGAGCAACAATTTGAATAGAACAACAAATATTTACAACATCAATGAAATTTTGAATTTTTTTACAGACTACAAGGTGTGTGTTGTACCAAAGTGCAATATATTTCAATATATTTTCCAGGATTTCAGCCAATGGATGGATAAATGAAATAAACGTAACTTCTGACTATAGCAAAATATCAGAAGATGGCATTGAAGATTGCAACCAAACAGTTGTGGATGCAAATAGAATTTTGTTGAATTTAGGACAACAGAGTTTGATCCCAAGGTAGTTTAAGTCAATATTTTGACCTTATCAGGTACAAATCCCACTATTTTCAAATTGCAAAGCAGCTACAGTAGAGCCAATAGCGTGTTACACATACAACTAGGTCCCCAAAGAACTAATGAAACCTGCTATGATTTTCTTTGAAGGAAATGCACACTTTTCTTGAAATTCAAATTACTGCTAAAATTAAGATAGCTCATTTTTTACAATATCATTGCTCTAATTATTGTATACTACAGATTCAACTTTGAAAAATGCCTTTCCTGAAGACATGTTAATTACCTTTCCTTTTAAAAATTGCCGGCAGCTACTGCAAGTGCTGTGTGATCTTACTAAGTGAAAAATTATTACTAATTAAGAAGAGGTTACAAGTTTTACCCAGTTCTAGCATTCATGATCAAAACTATTTTATTGTTTCTCTTTCTGAGCTGTACACATTCCATAAAATTTCCTAAACCTTACAGGATGAAATGATTGTGAAAAAATCAAGGTTTTTGTTTTAAAGATCAAAGACAGTTTGCATATTAAAAGCCAAATGGGACAGTGAGGTTTAATTAAATCCATTCTTGGTGCTAATTCATAACGTGCCCATGGGCTAACTCAGGAGTTAATTTTGAAAGCAGCCCTGAAGGGAAGAGATACTGAGGAGTTCTGGTTCTTGATTCTCCAACTAACCTGCCAGTGTTTCTTGTAGGAGATGTCTCTTTTCTTTAAACATTTCATGGACACATCTCCATACAGTACTGAGTTCAATATGAAGAGCACTATGACTTAGTTGAAATTGAATATTTAGGCCAAAAATACTTTATTTTTCCCTTCCCGTTATTCTTTGCAGCTTCTCTTTTAGCACCGGAGGAGCAGTATCAAAGACAAAGCAGACAGACACAAAAAGGAAAAGGGCCCAACAGCACAAAAAGGAAAATGGCCTGACCTGGATGCTCCCATACCAGCAAACTGGCTAGGTAAGGAGAAGTCTGATTTCCTCCCCAAATGAATACCCAAACGTATTATTATTATTGTTATTTATAAAAAAAAGCAATGAAGTCTCACCTGTTACATAATTCTTTAGATCCAGTTCATTGCTGAGGGGGTTGTTACTCTTGAACATGTACAGATTGAAAGGGGCAGGTTCTTTACCAATGTTTTTCCACATCGTGTAATCAGGAGATGTCCAGCGTCCAGCAAGGACATCATAGTCCCTTTGGGTAAAATGGACGAGTTTGGTTAAAGGATCATACAGCCCTCCATGGAACCCAATAACCAGCTGGAAATCGGGGTTAGAGTCGTAATAAATCTCCCCATACGCCGTGTACTGAAGCTGTTTGATCATGAGGCCGTTGATGCTGAATACAGCTAAGGGAGTGCCTGTGTTATCAGAGGCAACATAATATTCTTCCCCGCTGCTACTCTCCATTGCAAAGAGGTGGCCTTGCAAATCGTAATACAAAGAGGTAATTTCTGAATTGGAATGATTGTAGACATGAGTTACTCTTGTTGGGTTGTGAAGATCAGCATAAAAGTACTGTAGATGATGCCCTAGGTTAGTCTTACAGGAAGCCCTTCGGCCAAGTCCGTCGTAACGGTACTGAACACTCCACCCATTTGCTTTGTTGTAAGCTCTTGTTAAGAGTCCTTTGGAGTTGTACTCAAATACATCTGAGCCTCGTTGACACAAGAATCCATCATCATCGATTTTGTAGGGTATGTCACCTAAGCGCGTAATCCTGTCTCTTAGGTCGTAGCGCAGAGGCATCAGTCGGACACTGTTTCCAGGATTCAGAAGGTGAAGATTTCCATTCAGATCGTAACTATAACGCCAGGTTGGCCTATCATTTACTGCTACGCTTTGCAGTTGTCCATCTCCATCATAATCGTAGGTGTACTTGGTTGTGTTGGCATATGGACCAAGTTTCAGTTCTCTCTTAGTTACCCTTCCCATACTGTCATATTGTACAGTCATCCAGTACATCAGAGATCTGAACATTTCATATTGAACTTCTTTAATGCGCCCATGGGTATCAAAGTGTTTACTCAGTGTCATAACTGCTGTAGTAATAATTTGATTTATATCATAATAAATAACTCCAAATTTGCCAAAATGTTCTACTTTGCCAGAAATCTCATCATAACGGTAAAGATCAACTGGAAGAGGAGTCTCGCTTATTATAGGTTTGATGCTCGCAATTCGAAAACTATTATCATGATATGTATAATCAAACCTTGCATTGACCATACCTTCCTCAGAGAATCTATAGATTTGTTTGTCAACAAGAGGACCAATTTTACGATAGCGGATTGTACAAGAAAATCCTCCACTTTGCAAATTCACCATTTTTAGGACACCTGTAGTTTCATCGTATCCAAAAGTAACTGCAGTACTGTCATAAACAATCTCAGATAATTTGGATAGCTTCCCATACTTGTAAAAGACTTGTCGACCAGTACCTAAAAATGATGTTTTCAGAATCCTCCCATCATCACTATAATCAAAAATCACTGATGCGTTGCTTTCAGGAGGATTATAAATATTCCTAATGTAGCCAACAGACGTGTGAGTTGACATGCTGTGCCGAGCAACACTAGGCATAGTAACAGCGTGGAGCCGGTCTGAAGAATCGTACTCGAAGATGTACTGCCGTTGGCTCTGAAGCAGTAGTACCATCGACTATAGAGAAGAAAAAAACAACACACCCACAGTTACTGTCTTTCAGCTCGTGATCTCTGAGAGGGCATTTAAAAAAAGAAAAGTTTACTGAGGAGGCAGTAACGTTAAATTAATAAAAAGAGACATATATACATTAGTTACGGGTACAAAGCTGCTCTGGAGTATTGTCAGATTGCTGGATGAGAGGATCTGCTGCTTAGAAATCAATATGCTGACACTCCAGAGAAAGTGTAGGTTAGCAACCTATTAGCTACCCTCCCTTTAGTAGGATTTTTTTTTTTTTTTTAAGGATGCAGAGGAGTTAGGTAAATTACTTGATTTATCTTTCTGCTAGCAATAGCAATTCACAGCTATTGCCATGAAACACAAGAGAAACTAAGAAAACGTCAGCTCTGGCTTGCTTAAAACAACAGATTCAAAGAAGGGAGAGGGAAAATAATATGCAGTTTTGAAGTATTTAAGGCTTTCATGATTAAAGAATCTTAATTAGGATAAATAAAAATGCATTATAATATTTTATTTTAATACATAATGATTAGAGATGAATTACCTGTTTCTACTTGAACTTTTGGTCAGGTTTAGTCATGTGGTTTTGGTCTCAATTAAGCACAATTCATTATATTAGTTTATGCACTATGTGGTGGCCTACTTGCTTTTTATCTTTACCAAAAAATAAAAACCATGAACAAAGTACTTAATATTAAAAATAAGTCAAATTCAGTTGACTAATTGAAAACTAAGAACTTTTGAGATCAAGTACAAAGGGATTATTAACAGCTTACATCATATGTAACTGCATGTCAAATTTTAGATATTTTTTGTGTTAATATGTTATATGCAGTGCTTAAAAACAAAGTGGAGTAGTACTGTCTCTTTGTAGCTAACATCAGAACATAAGACTACATCACCTACTTTTTCTAGGTAGGTGTAGCTCCAAACCTTCCCATCCGCAAACATGCGTGATATGATCCTGCCTTGCTTATCTATATCTGTTCTTTCACTCATGGCACCACGCTGAAGCCCAGCCAGGCGTCCATTGAAGAAATAGGACACGTTGACAGCAGCCAGACCACTGCTAGGCAGCCAAAGGAAAGGCCGTCCTAGTTGATCATAAATTATCCTCAGTGTAAATTTCCGGTGATCATCATAGATTTTTTCTGTGCGTATATTCCGGTCGTAATCAATGGACAGTAAATTCCTTCCATGAACCTATTGAAATGAAAGAAGGCTGTATTCAGTGACCAGTGGGCACTATGCTTGTATGAACTTCCATAGTGAAAGTAGCATGCATAAGGAGAATGAAATTTCCCCCAATTTTTGAAAAGTGTAGGACACTTTCTAATTAACAGGCTTTGATGTTCCACTTCTAGGTATTTTCAAATATGCTGCTTCAAGTGTTTTACTGGGATATCTCCCATCTCCCCACACCATGGGAGCTGTAGTCTTACAAAGACTTCCCTCTTGTCAGAGTGGACAGATATACCTGCATACCTATGTCTTAAATTGCAGACAGTTAACACTTAGCAGCAAAATGAGTGATTCTGCATGGAAGTAACTTCTCTACTTCTGCTATTATTAGTTCTGATTCTGCATTCTACTTCTGCTATCAGTAGTTCTGAGCCTTTTTCCCTACAATGACTCCAAGGACAGTAGAAAAAAAATGCAATTTTATAATCTTCTTGGAGATTTATCCACTTAGCTTTTGTAGCTGGAACACCCTGCTTACTAATTGATTCCATTAGTGCATTCTTCATTTACTTTCCAAACATTCAAGAGATCTCTCAAGCAACCCCATCAGCTGGGTTGTGTTTCATTTCTTCTGATCAAAAATCCCGGTAATACAGGCTGGGATGGAGTTCTGGTTGTGTGAAACAAATGTTCTAAGTAATTAGGTTAAATATTTTTCATTTTATCCAGATTTTTCAGTTACAATTTTCAAATTAAAGCACAACATGAAGTGTTTCAGTCCCTGATTTTTTACCTTTTTTTTTTTTTTTTAAACAAAAGAGCAAAGCAGAAACAAAGAAGTATAAGAATGCCAAATGGTGAGGTTTCTACTGAAAGTGTTATAATGAGAGATATAAAAATATATTCACTGGAGACTAAACCACAGAATTCAGGCTAATGTTGTAATCTGATAAAGCTTCTTAAGTAATTTAATTGTAGATGCGTCATTAATAAAGTAGAAGTCTTTAAATTAGATATCATTTGACAGCAATGACTACTTAAAAAGTATTCATCAGTTTCTGGGAATTTGTTCTTCAGCTTATGTTTTACAGTAGCTTTGATTAAGCGACGTTTTCTGTTATCCAAAATTAAACTGCACATCAAACAATATGTAAATTAACCCTGAGCCTTTCTTGAGGACATAAAAGTTATTCTGAGATATTTTCACTGGCAGGGGTAAACCCAATTCCCATCCCAACCTACTCTGTAGTAATTCAGTCATACTGAAAGCAAATTTAAAATTAATACAATTTTGTGTTTGTAAAGAAGTAATTATTTCAAATTATCTCTCATTATCCTCATTTTTTCCATTAATAAAATTTAGCTCTTTAGCAGTTTGCATTTCCTCAGCGGCAATCATTAGGAAAAGCTTTTTTCTGTAGGTTTTCCCAAAGGTTTTTCCAGCACCAACTTCTCCTGTGAGTCAAAGCAAAGACAGGGTATTTTTTTAAAAACATCTTGGCAAAATAAATCATATTCTGCTCTCCCATTTTAATGGAAACAAAGCTATGGAAGGCAACTCAACATCAGTACTTCTCAACCATTTACCTCTGTAAATGAGAGATCGATCCTTATGACAGAGACAAGTTAAAATTCTTTCCCTCATAGAGGTCTTGGGGAAGCAGGAGAAAGCTTCTCAAAAACATTTAGCTGTCACATCAAAATAAAAGACTAGCCTATGATGGAAAGATCCTGATCTTTTACGGATAGGCAGAGTTTTTTTTTTCTTTTCTTTTTTTTCAGTCTTTCAGAAACGTTAAGAATCAAATTTTAGCCTTTTATTTTAAATTTCTGAAGCTTCATAACGCAGTTGGGTTTTTTGTGGTTTCCTCCCTTTCTTCCCTCCAGCACAGAAGGTATAACTGTAATCTGCACGTAGGAAAGTCTGATTCCAGGTATCCTCCCTCTTCCCAAAGATGTTATAAAGGTTATTCTTTTTTCCCCTTAGATAACTAAAGTATTAGTTTTTGAAATGATTACACAGAAGAAGAGCTATGCACATAGATAAACATCACTTAAAGAATAAAGAAGCCCCTGCCTGGATAACTCAGTAACTTCATTTTCATTTGTAAAATAAGTAAAACCACAGAGTGTAATTGTAGTGTCATATTAATTATATAGAAACCCAAACAAAATGACGAACTCCCACTCTTCTTGGGAACACTAATAACACTATGGCAAATATCATGACTGAAGATTATCTAACAAGCCATTTCTCTTTTGTTCTGCTACCTACATGCACATCTGTTACTTCCTTTCGCTGCTGCTGAACAAGTCACAATAGGGAAGAGCCCTTCTGTGCGTTGGTAAGAGGTCTTGCAACAAAAATCCCTTAAGTTGCAGTGTATCAAAACCTCTTCTGAATGAAATTATCTAGACTTTATCTGAAAATACTAGCAAGACATCGGACGTGAGGCACATAAAATAGTAGCGGACAGTGAGTTGGGTGATGTAAAGGGGAGGTACAGCTCTCCCCTTCCAGGGGACCCAAAGCCCACCCAGGCACGTCCACAGAGCCCTGCAGGTACAGCCCGACCGCCTCCAGGTGCGTGTAGCTGGGGAAGCACAGGTGACAGCACTACCTGGAGAAAAGGGCAAAAGTCTCAGAGCAAAAAGGGTTCAAAGCCTTCAGGGACATGCAGTCGTTGTGCAAGTTACTTGGTACAACCACTTTCATGGTCTGCCCCTATTAAAACACATCGTGTTTGTTAAGCTCGTGTGACTTTGTGCCTGATGCACGTGGCTGGAGGAGGTCCACGTTTGTTCCCGCTTCTGTTCGTGTGTCTGATACTTATAAGAAATGGGAGCAAAGAATGAAGGAACAACTGCTCTATCGTCTTCAACCCAGTTGAAGGGTCTGTACTTCCACCTGTACTTCACATTCAGCTGCCAACACATACGAATAAATCCAAGAATGAAAATTAACAGTAAGTTCTCTAAGAGATGAGTCCCACATAACAACACCTTTCACTAATAGTTCATCCTGAATTTGGGATTCAGGCAATGGCTCCACATGCCCTCCCATTGGTCTTCCTGACACTGTGTCTGTTCTGCTGCAGCCCTTCCCCGTCTGTACCTATAGGTGCCACAGCTGCCCTGCCTACCACCTGCTCCCCCCGATTTTCCAGCACAGTTGCTCTATTTCATTCACTAAACAATTTATAAAGATGAATTAGAATAAAAATGAGATGCAAATAAATTCTATGCTTTCTCCCTCATTTTCAAATTTCATTTTCAGTCCACTCAACCTGTTATAATCTCATAGTGATTTTCATTTAAAAGAGCTAAATGGATATGTGATTATTGTTACAGGAACTAACACCAGACAATTAAATGTTGAGGTGTTGCTAGATAAAGCGGTGTTTTGATTTGCATAAACATGATGCAAGAAAATCCATCTCAAGCGAGGTTTCAGCTCTAAGACGTGTTTAACTTCAGCTAATTACCACAAGTACCTCTATTAAATTTTTAGTATTGAGAGTTAGGATTACAGCAGTTTCATTTTAAGGTCCTATTTATTTTTATTTTGAACACCTAGTCAAAATGCAGAGCTGATCTATTTTCTACTTACAGTCAATTTCTGCAGGTCAACACATCAAAAATCAATTACACAGCCATGAAATTTAACCATTAAGGATTAGCTGCTAATCTTATTCCATTTTTCGTCTAATCTTCCCTCTCTCACAAATACGTGCACATTCTGAGGATTTGTGAAAATAAGGAAAGACTTGTTAGTTCAAGACTGTGAATTAAATGTTAAGCAATAGGAAATATCAAAATTTAACATCCTAGTCTAATTAATTTTTGTAAATTACTGAGTAGTTGGCTACATATATTGCATTTAATGTGGTCATCTTGAACATACAGAACTGTATCTCATGACCAATGACATTAAGGAATTATTTGGAAGAACCCGGATTTGGATCAGCGCTACATTTTTTTCTTTCTGCCCAGTATCTCAAAACCCTTTCAAAACTATATATGCTGAGGAAACCAGAGAAGGTTTGGGTATTTAAGGGGTGAAATACAAGCTAGATGAGCAGAGCATGGGGTTAATCTGGATGCAGCAGATCTTTCATTTGGCAGGGGATGGATTACATGACCAGAGTGTCTTTTATTTCCTATGCTTATGACTTTGTAATTCTGGCAATTATCTTCCAATCATGCCATTTAGGAAAGGGAATCAACACAATATGCCTGTCTTGATGCAACTGTAGGGGGATTTTAGGGAAGCAGAATGTAACCACTCCAACAGTAATAGTGTTGGCTTGACAGACTAACTGTGTAAAGCGTGCCCTAGAATTTTTACAAATGACTGGCTAGATTTTTTTTTCCTCACTTGCAGCAATATTCCGGGTATTTTTACCAACCTCTTTTGGAATGCTTTTAGTAATGAAAATTCTACAGTTTATTACAGAAGGTGATTCCATGTACTTAACTGGCCTCTCAGACAAAGAAAAGATTCTCACACCAAAGACAATCCGAGAGCTGCACATTTTCAAGAAGTAAAAATAGAAAAGACATGGTCTTCTAAATGGAAAGTTGTCTGCCCACAGAAGAAAAGACCATTATTGTAATGCTGCCACTACAATAATTCTACTTACCCTGAGCTTCCTTCCAAACACAGTCACTTTGCCTTTAATCTGTTCTTTCCTCAGACGCCATTCAATTGAGTTCAAACCATTTTCCATTGGTAGAGAAATGTTACATCGTCCTATGGTGGGAGTTACAGTCCCGGCCAGGACGTGAGGTTCGCTGTGAAAGCTAATGCTCATGCCATTGGCATACATCACTCTCAAAGTACCATTATTACAGAGCTGGTAGCTGTTCCTCACTTGATCTACAGCAATAATGAAAAGAAAATAATTTAGCTACTCCAGTCATAAAGAAAACACATAGCTTAATTTGATTGTTTTTTTATTGCACTCCTGTTGATGTTAAATGAAGTCAGCCTGCAATTACCACTTACGTGGTACTATGGTGGAAATTACAGATGTTACTGATTCATGTAAAGAACAGTAGTGTAACAGTGAGCCTGCAGAGAGATACTATGTTTATTTCATTACGTTTTTCCTTTAGTCTTAATTATGAATCAAAATGCACAGTGATATATTTCAACAACGTAATTTATTTCTAATATGAACAAAAAGTCCTGAAAACTGAACTGCTGGATAAACAACAAAACATTAAATTCTAGGATAAAAAGAAAACAAAAAAACAAACAAACAAAAAACTCCACACAACTGTTGGACTCTTTATGGGTGTGAACAAGTAAGCTCCTCTTCTTTTTCTGTCTCTGTTTAGAAACTGTCTCCAAGGAGGTGCTTTGAACAGAATTAGTTTAGCTTTAAATCCTCAAGGTACGAGGCTCCAACAATACAAGCTGGCAGCCACAGTCCCCTATTTGTCATTCTTCATTCTGCCACACAAGAACTGTCCTAGCCAATGACACACCTGGCCTTTTTGCTTTCTGAGAAAAGTTATAAAAGTAATCCAGTACTTTTACAGCAGCGCTATTCTCTCAACTCTGACACGGTGACATCTATTCTAAGACAATCAGGATGGAGAGCTGTAGTGTGCAGCTGTCACCAAAGCATCAATATTTGTCTGACAAAAGAACAGCATCTACATAATTAATCAACTGGTATTAGAGAAATAAAGTCTTTGTAACCATGCATGTCACGGTATAATAGTGTATAAATGTTGACATTTATGTCAGGAAGACACTATTGTTCAGTGATGATATTCTTATTCCAGTGACATTATATCTTAATTAAAAAATCCTCATCATTCACCAAACTTCTTTTGGTCTATCTTTGATAACTGTGATTGCTTTTGCTTCATCAGAAACGATGGGTGGATGCTGGAAAGCTCTACATAAACATTTAACCATTTTGTTGATAATCTCTTCTGACATGCTTGGGCTGTCATGCTGTTCTCTGATGTGCTAATTATGGCACAAGATCATCCGCTGGTGTTGTTTTACATTTTACTTAATGGTAGTCTAAAAATTTGGAAGATTTATGTCTAATAATAAAAAGTACCTGAGCCTGTTTCTCCACAAGGGCTTTTATACAGATAGCCAACATTCATCAGTCAGACCGCATCTTTGTGGCAGTGAAGTCAGAACCAATTTTGCAGTGAAGTACAGAGAAATATGTGAGTGGGTAAAGTGAACCTGATACAAGAGGTAACAGCAGGACTAACTTTCATCAGCAGATAATGACCACACATATTTGAAGCAAAGTATGATTGTGAAATGTCTCTTACCTGTCCTGAAGACCTGTCATTTTAGGAATGAGCTTTATGAGAGTTTGTCTTGCAAACCTTATACTTTTTCCCCTGCTCATGACTGTACTTATGACACAAATCTTTTGAGAATTGCTTTCTCAAATTGTGTGTGTGGTTAGGAGATGTGCTGAGAAGTGCACTTTGGTACCTTGAACAACTGTATAGGAAGCCTCCACAGAGGAGAGATTTGTGATGACCGTGACATCATCATCCCGATTAGAATTCTCAATGTCGATGGTAATAGACTTTTCCATTTCTCGATGAAGGCTAGTTACCACTCCAGTGGGACGTGTTACATTGGTCAGGCGCCCTTCATGATCATAGCTAATAGAAAAGTTAGTAAGAGCAAAAAAGCATGAGGATATATGTTCATTTCAATACCCAATGTATTAATAATGCACCAATTTTTTGCAAAAATACAGAATGAAACAGATTTTCAAGAACATTTTGGCCCTAACTATTTCTCTGTTGTTGAAAGAGTCTATGATGATGAAATATTAATTTTAGAGATACGGATCTCAGCTACATGAGTGTAAATTCAGGCTAGTCTCTTTTAAAATTGATTATTATGGATATACAGAGTGATATGTGGCTCAATTACAGTTAGTAAATTCATCTATAGCTTATTTGTTGCATTTCACTCTACAGAAGTGGCATCGTTATGGATACTACAACATACAATTGCGTACACTGCACATTTGCAACTGAATACTTAGTGAAAACTACTAAGTAGGATTTTAAATGACATATCAAGGAATAAATTTGCAATAAGAGACATCAGCTTGAGAACATAATCATTTCATTTAGATCTTATCTGTGGTACTTGCACTGCATTTTTGGGTGAATCTTTTGCTCATAAAGATGAAGAATGAGAAATTAAAGAACAGGACAGGTTGCAGCTGCACAAAGGGCAGCAGTCAAAATATACCTTATAAGATTAATTAAGTGCTCCAGAAGCATAAAAATAAATAATAATAATAAAAAAGTAAGAGGGCTCTCCATGAGTTTATTGAACCTTAGAGCAGCCACTAGATTTATTTAGAGTTATAAAGCCCGGGGAGGGGGCAAAGTAGGAATGCTCCCTGGAATCAAATCATACCATTTCTCCCTTTCCTTTCATATGCTATATTTCTGTGCATACATATGCTAAAGAAGCAATCCTTTGGATTTTAAGGGCAAGAAAAGGGGACCTGAAACACAAAATCAGTATTCCTCTAGTTGCTGCAATTCTCTACTTGTGCAAGAGTCTCTCACCCAGCCGCTACCAAAGCGCACAGCAGAAAGACAAGGAAAAAATGTCCTGTGTAGATAAAGGGAAAAGTTTAGGTAGAGACTGAAACCAACTGGTCGTCCTTCCAGTGTAGAAATCCAGGGATTGAGAAGCCTGGAAGAGAACTGGTAAATCCTTTGCGCTGCCTGAGAGTAACAGAAGAGAAGAGTGGTACATTTAGTATCACGAAGCTAGATGATTTCTTTGTAGGTCTGTGTTTAGCTGTAAAGAAGAAAAAAACCCCAGTGCTTTCAACATGATTTTTTACAATTAAATCATTCAGAAACCTCAAAGCAGGCCACCTGAACTGTACAGCATATCTCCAAAATTAATATACAAAATAGGCTCCTGAGTTAACACAAATATAAAATATGCCTTTCAAATCCATTGCAAATGGCTGCACCCATTCAACTGACTATGGAGAAGGAAGGAAAAAAATCACCTGTGGAGCAACAAGTCTTACCAGAACCAACGGAAGCATTAGGCAAAGAAGTAAATCAATAAAACAAAGCATCATGCGACCTAGAAGGAACCAATAATATAGTGTGTTCATTTAAGCAGTTCAGGATCAAACGAAGATTAAGCAGCATGATTTTTCTTAATGAAAGTCACAAGTTTCTACCCATTAGAATATAAATACATATATATATACACGTATGTTTTACCATATCAACAAGATACTGGATAAAAGATAATATACACACGTAGATAATCTATGAAAGGGGTTTTGGTTAAGTCTACATAAAAGGATCCATAAAAAAGTACAGCAAAGTATGCATAAGGCATAGATGAAGGGAGAACTTGATCCAGCCAAACATTCACCTAGCAAGGAAAAACAAGCAGCACAAAAAATGGATTTTCAGAAACCTAAAAGGTCAATAATGGGATACCCCCTGTCTGTATATGGGCTACTATGGCATGCCTAGTGATTAGCAGAGGTATGAAGAGAATACTTTGGTGTCAAATATTACAGAAGAGACGATGTTATTTAGGACAAAACTAGAAAAGTCGATGAGTGGTTTCAGAGTGACTATATAGAGCCTGGTGAACATCCAGAAAAATGGCTGGTGAAACTCCCCATCAGCAAATATATTTCAGGTAATGCAAACGAGACAGATTAATTTAAACTCCTCATTCACATTGCTGGGTTTTTAATTAACTCAGGAAAAATTCCTGGGGATTGCTGTGGGCTAGTCACTGAAAATCTCTGTTCAAAGTGCAAGGACTGTCTAAGAGCAAATATGGATGAGTATGTACAGAGACTGAAACAGAAAAATGAAAATATTCTAATGCTATTTCTAGAAAACCAGTGTTTTGCCACCCCTGTCATGGGGCATTTTTCCCAGTGCTGGTCATACTATTTGAAAAGAGAAATGACAGAGATTAAAAGGGTTTATAAGACAACAACAGTACTCTATGATGATCTGCAGACCATTTAGTTTATAAACTAGACATAAAAAATCACTACTTAATGATATATATATAGATTGCAATACCAATGTATAAGGAAAGCGTTGCTTTTTCATGCATTGCATCAATAAAATCCTATTTTAAAAAATGAAAAGTAAAAAAAAAATAAAATAGAACAAAACTTTTATGTACTCTGTAATTTAGAAGTGACATTATTGATTTTTTTTTGAATTTATGTATTCTTGAGAGCAAGTGCTCAGTAGACTACAAAAACCAGGCATTTATCTGAATAATAAGAATAAAGTTTTACAGGAATTATATGCTTATATACTTTTCTTCTTCATGACATGAACCCAATTCTAAACAAATCAAAAAAGAAAATGTGGCAACAGAAAAATATACTGATCAGTCTGGGACATCTTGTATCTTCTTTAGAAGCAGCTACTACCTATCACAGTATGACACAGCATCAGGCTAGATGAGTCAGATCTGATGGATGCACTGAAATTATGGAGCTTTTGTTATCCCAGCTAGAGCACAGTTTCACTGCAAGCTTTTTCTATTAACAAAATTCCAGGGAGTGAATGGATCCTTTTAAAATCCTAGTACCTTAAAAACCCCACCATCTCCCTGTGCCCACTACCAACTTCCTAGCACACCGCTTCACCATGCCCAGACCCGGCAGAGCGGGTTCAGGTTCCTGTGTCGGCAGCCGCACGGCGCTGCCCGCATGGACCAGCAGCCACCAGCGCCCCACAGGTGTGTGAGCTGCTGGGCGATGCCGCCTGCAGCGTGGAGATAGTGCTGGACAGCCCAGCGCCTCTGAGCTGGCCACAACCAGCTCACACATGCTGCGCCACCAAACAGGCCCACAGGGATGTGATGGACATCATAGTTCAGTCATGAGATGCATTTCAGCATTTGTTTGTAACACTCACAGAGAGCTACAAACATCTGGACTGCATCCCTTCATCAGGCTCAGTGGTAACACTCGTTTTCCCATGTCCAGTATTATGGCACCTGTGTCACCTTTTTATTGCTAACATTCTGGTCTTTGAGGTTTGAAACGCGGACTACACAAGCTCAATGGCTTGTAGGTGGGAGAAGACAGGACAGTTTCATCCACAGTATTGCAGAAAGGAGCAAGAGCAGCTTTGGACCTACCATAGAACAGGGTAAGGTGCAGAGCCACATACATGTACATGCACACTTATTCTCCCTCTCTTAAAAAAAATAATAAAGAAATACAAGCTGATTCAAGAAGAAAACTGTAGCATTCTCTTAGGATGCTCCTAAGGCCAAGTGGAATACCACTGAGGACCACTTCAAAGATGTGTGCTTCATGCCCCAAACCAACCCTAAATCTTCCCCATATGAGCCTGCTGTTAGCTGTTACACTATTGAAGAGTCTTGTCTGTTCCCACTGTACATCGCTCCATGCATACACACATGCACTATGTATCTATAACTTCACACATATATATTAAAATAGTGTATGTGTCAGTCTGCATATACACATGCATACATCGATATTCCGTACAAATTAAATTCCATGAGCATTTTCAGGGTGACGTTTCACATAAAATAGAGGAATAACAGAACTGGATTATTTTTGTAACTAATGTGTGTTAACGAAACACTCTTTAGTAAAATATTAAAGAGGAAATAAAACCACAAATCTCTACCAACAGTCCATATGAAAAATCAGCGGTTCCATTTCCAGGGCCACATCTGAGGACGGCCACAAGAGGGCAATGCTTTCCTTTTTAAGGGAAAGAAAGGCATCGTGGACAAAACGCTGATGTGCAATGCTAATTTAGATGTATTCAGCAGACTGAATACAGTTTCTTATAATCTTGCATTACTTATATTTTCTCTAAAAAATAAGAAAGTGGCGGCCAAGATGAATACAGTAATAAACTAAAAAAGGTGTGCATCATCACTATTCTGTAACCTTAAAGATAAGTCTATAGATAAGCCTATACAAGTTAAATATAAAACCCTGTTTACCCTTTCTAGCTAGTAACTTGAGAAATGATATATAGCAATTATTAATTAACTATCTGAAAAAAAAGCATCAGACTTGTCATACTTAAACGTCATACATACATTTTGAATGTTCCATTTAGATTCTATTTTAAAAAATGTTTGGTCAGTAAATGGCAATAAGACTGTTAAGAATAGGCTAACTATTAAAGAAAACCTGACTAGCGTTTCTGTATTTTTAATATAGTTTTGAACTTCATCTGATGAATTTCATTTAAAGAGGAAATTCTGTCTTTTTAATCTATACGCTCATGAACACCAATGTGCTTTTGGGTTATCTACAAATTATGCAAGTTACACAGGGGTCTGACAGATAGCTGGGGATGTAATTTCCTCACTTGTCTCAAGAATGAACAATCAGTAAAGTTAATCAACATTTTATCAACCATGAGTAATATATGAGTCTGAACAGAAAGATAATTTCAGCTCCAAAAGAAACCGCTGTATTTAGGTTTATAGACATGGGCAACTCAGTAGGAGCAATAGATTGCTGGGGGCTGGTTTGGATTTGAATTATCTGCGGTCTTGCTGATGACTAAGAACAGGGGCCCAAGCTAGTGAAACAAAAACATGTTTCTGAATGTCACACACAGTCCTTCGTGTTGGAGGTGAGTGAAATTCCTCACTGGCCTCAAACTATGGGCAGGAATTTAGGTGGTTCCGTACCCACCTAAAGGACATGGCAAAACCGATGAGATCAAGCAGCCACTTAATCACGTCCAGCATCGTACTAGACTGAGAGGCAAAGGCCTTATTCAGCATCAGTGAAAAGCCTACAACAAATTTCAGTAGGATCACTTCAGGGCCTAATCACTACCATTTGAAAAATAAATGTATGCTTAATATATCCAAAAACATTCTTACTCATAAAATGTTGTCCATCCTGTTTCATCACTCTTCGTTGCTAAGAGACCACTGTTCCCGTTATAAGTCATTAATCCAATTTCCAGGGTCTGCGTTGAAACTAGCTTGAGTCCACCATTAGTGCCAACAGCCAGCGTGACAATCTGATTATCTGGCATCAGTAAGTGGCGGGGCATTCCACTGGCATCCCGACGGACCTTCAAGGAGTTGCCATTGCTGTCCATCACCTCCGTGACATCGTTATCGCTGCTATAGGTGAAATTGTACAAGTACTCCCCGGTAACAAGGCTGAGAGTGTACTGGTGAATCCCGTCAGCATTGAAGACATACAGCTCCTGTTCTCCTGGAGATGCAGCTTCATATTGGTTAAAAGAATTAAGAATGGGCCTGTTTTTACTGACAGCCCTAATGCGGATATTTCCAAGATCAGCTATGTAGATGGTACCATCTGGGGCCACAGCTAAGGAAGATGGTGAATTTAAGATGGCATCAGTGGCATACCCATCATCCCCAGAATAGCAATTACAGTTGACATCATTTTTGCAATCACAGTCTGAAGCTGCCCCTGCAAGAAGGCATATTTCTCCATTGGTAGTTACCTGGCGTAGCCGATTAATTTTTTTTTCATCTGTCTCACTGATGTAAAGAACTCCTGTGTGTGAGATGGCAATGGCACTGGCTGATTCAAGTGCAGAATGAATAGCCAGTTTGCTAAGAGAATAGTCTATACCAGGAACCTGGCAGTGCATGGGGCGTCCAGCAATAATGCTAACTTGATGGTTTTCTGTGATCCGTAAAATAACATTGTTCTCTAAGACATAAAGTGAGTTGTCCATGGGATTGACAGCGAGATCAGTAGGCCACTCCAGCCGTACCTATGAGTTGCACAAATTATTACTGTAAAACTCGTAACTGAAAAGTACACTTCTAGTGTTTAAAATTCCATGTGTAACAACAGCAAATTAGTGAGGGGTTTATCAGCGTAAATCATGAAACTAAGTCATGAACTGCAGCTACTTCAAACAATTATTATTTTCTTTTTCGGAAATATTAAAGCTATGTGCAGTGGTAACTTCCGCTAATTGTGTTTCTGTGCAAAGAATGAATGCTACATTGTGAAAGCTCTACAATAATTACAGAAAAACAGGCAATTAAGACAATAACTCCCATTATCTCAACCTTATTTCTCTATAGTTGCATAAATAACCTGTGTTAACCACAGTAAAAAGATGGTTCACTCATTTCAGTAATGAATCAAATATGCTATCATCTTGTGATGCCTAATGTATTTCTTAAGTGGCCAAGCAGTCATCCAAAATAGATGCCCATCTCTTCTAATGCTGACAGGAAAAAAAGCAGCAAGAGTCTACCTGGCTGACATCCATGCTGGAATCGCAGCTTAGAGGTCGAACGGCAGTTAGGTCATTGGAGCCCAGCAGAGTCGATATAATTCCATTCTGATCCACTTTTCGAATCATTGTGGCATCAACAAAATACATGAGTCCATACTTATCCACTGCGATTCCTGCAAGTATGAAAAACAGTCCTCAGCAAAGCTCCTAGCTTCAAGGTAGGCTTAATCTCATTAACAAGTTTACAAGATGGTAAAGTTTGTTCACTTCTCCTGCCTTCCAACGTGTACCTTTGGCTTCTGAGCCTGGTTCTGGAACCCTCCAAGTAGCTGTACTTCTGCTGAAGAAATGGCACAAGGCACGTTTATCCTTTGGGGCTTTAAGGACCAAACAAATCCCCAAAACATACCAAGTTGTCAGCAGAATGCATCAACTTATTTCTAAATTTAAATTCTGTATGAAGTATCACATAGACGCAATAAAAAAAAAATAATCTCAGAAATGTGAGGTACTGTTAGAATTCTTTTAGAATTGGTTCAAAAGTTTCGAAAAAATAATAAAACATTACATTCTTCCAGGATGTTTTTAAATTCTTTGACCTGCTACAATAAAGAATACGGGCAGAATATCGGGTGTTTTTAAATGACCAGGGTTTCAAGCCTAGTAGGGAAAAAAAAAAAAAAAGGTTCAATGCCTTTCACTTTGCACATCCTCAAAGAGGAAAGGAATAGAAAACAAAAGAAGGAACAGAAGGATGCTGCTGCCTGTCATGAAGGAGGGCAGGCTTTTTCTCACTTGACTTGCCTGCTTTAATTTGGTGCACTGTGTTGTCTGTCCATTTCTTGGGCTAAAATAAAATATTCATCTAAAAATTTTGCCTTAAAGTGGTTGCAGTACTCATCCCATTGCCCAGTCAAAGATACAGCTTTATCTTCTCAACTTCAATGAAGAGGCTTATCTTAAAGCATGCAAGCTGTGCTGTCCCACGAACATACTTTGTACCTATAAACTGAAACTATTACCTATACAAAGAAACAGAACCTCTCATTTTTATTCACTTTTACTATTATCTAGTTACCTTCAACCAGTGTAAGAAAACACAAAGATGTTTCAAACATCTGGCAATACACCTGAGTAATTCATATTTACAATTAAGATGAAAAAAAAAAAATCTTAAAAAGCAATACATTCCCAAATCTCTATGTAACTTTTTTTTTTTTGTTGCTAAAAATTAGGAACTCGAAAGGGCAAAAATTCTTCCCCTCCCCCCCCCCTTTGAAGAAAAAGGGAACACATAAAATAAAAGCTAAGAAAAATACCACAGGAGGAAGATTTTCTTCCAAAATGCTATATTACAAACTGTATTTTCTTTCCCAGTTTACATGTTTGCTTCTTGGAATGAGCGTTACCCTGCTAATTTGTGTTCTGTTCTCCTTTTGCAGCATTCAGTGTTGGGGTAATAAAGTTTGCTTTAACTAAACAAAGCACGAACACTTGCCAATCCACTGTAATTAAAGCACGGAATAAAAATTACCAAGCAAGTAGTGATTTAATTGCCAGATAATTATTTCCACATCCAGCCTAGCCTCACACAGTCATTTTCTCTGGCTTCTTTTACTACGTTACCTCGAGGGCTCATTAGGGTTGCGTCCACTGCTTTCCCTCCATCTCCACATCTGGCTTCATCAAAGGGCAGGCATTGCTCTCCGGTCCCTGCTACCACTTCCGAATTACCAGCTAGGTCTTTTGTGCCAGTGAGGGATTTGACTCTGTATATCCGTCGACTGTTGGTGTCGGATACATAGAGTGAGCCCGAAACAGGGTTCACGGCCAGATAGTATTTATGAGCGGGATTGTTGCTTTAGAGAAAAAGAAAGCATAGAACAGAATCAGCTGAGCAGTCTAAAAACTTCACAGGCTTTCAGAGCTTAGATATTCATCAGACACACAGAGATCTGGAAAGAAAGTCTGACACCTTCCATATGGAGGTGGGATCTGAATAAGTACTGTTTGAGGATTTAATTTGATTAGGAACTGGTCAGTGTTTCAGCAGGATTGTCATTCCAAATCTCATTCTCCTTGCTATACCAAACGTTGCGTAATAGATCCCAATAAGCCAAAGCCACACAGCAGACTTTCCTCTTCAGCTCTTTTAGCCCTTTAGATGTATGCCAGGTCAATTCTCTTTGGCTTATGTCTGACTGTTAACATCCCCACCCCGTGTTTTCTTTTTTTTTTTTTTTTTTTTTAATAACTTCCCTTGAAAGGAGAAGTCACAGAAATAAGATCAAAGAATCAGCTTCTGAGTTACTTATATTATGCCACAAGATTTGTGAGGTCTTGCATAAATAGAAGGCAGAAGCATAACAAATTTATTCCTAAAGCAAATTCGTTCTTATTCATTCTTATCAAGAATCTCACTTATGGTAGATGACGATGGTTATGTAACTACAACCAGAGAGACCCCAAGTGTCTGACTTTAACTCCAAACCTTCTGTTACTGACAAACTTGTCTTCAGTTTGAGATTACGACGTGTGCTTATATGGAAAGCTACTTCTCTTACGAAATATATGTTTTTTGACAGCTTGTCACATTTTGGAACTACTTTAGCAAATCATCTGCAAATTGAGAAATGTCAATCTTGGCAATATATATACATTCATATACACAGAACTGCAGCGCAGAAATATTTTCAAAATCTTGCCTGGCTAGTTTAACTCAATTTAGTTGGAATTTAAGCATGATCTGCATTTTCCAGCCTTTGGAGCCTATGGGTGAGCATAAATAAGGTCAATGGTGGTTTCAAAACATAGAAGACAAATGAAGACAGGAAGAAAAAAAATGAAGGTTACTTACCAGTAACCAGAGAGATTTGCCTCCAAATATCCACACTCCTAGTTTCAAGTGGCAAAAGTGCCCATCTCCAAGAGTGAGGATACGCAGAGATAAGTTATGATGGACATAAGCCATTTCTTGATCAGATTCACTGGAAGTACAGTAAGGGCACTTTCGGCAGATGGATTATCGGCAGCACAAAGACAACTGCATTTATGTGGTCAAGACCAGATTTGGAGGAATGAGGAGGTGCAAAAATATCACTTTCTACAGTTATCTTCCTCTATGCCAGTCTTTGGCATACCATTATTTTTAGGTCAATAAGAGTTTGTTCTACAACTGTAGAAAGTAGGAAGGAGATCGGTTTGATTGAAATTAAATAGGCAGAGGTAATACCATCTGCTGAAGTCTAGGAGTGTAGAAATTAGAGATGAAAAAATACAATAAACAAAAAAAATACTTGGCAGTTTTATTTCATGCATGAATCTCAAGTACTTTATAAAGATGGGTATTATACCCATTTTACAGAGGAGGAAACTGAGGCACAGAGAGGTTAAGTGGTGTAGACAAGGTTATACAGGGAGACTAGTGACATTTTTGAGATCAGAGCACAATTTCTTTATTCCCCAAGTTCCTCTCCTCACCCTCAGCAGCAGACTACTCTTTTCGCATTCCTTCTCATCCCTCCAAAACAAAGCTTAATCTTCTCTGCCATATATAAAAAATATTTCTTTCCACTTCTTCAGTCTCTCAAGTCTCTGAGCCATACAAACACCTGCACATTATTCATTGTATTGAATTTCTGCTCTCTCTTTTTCCACTATGCTTTGCCCTTAACACTTGAGAACACAACTTCACTGTGACAGTAGTGCTGTGCCATGCTCCACTTTGCAAACACCCAGATTTACATCAGGGCTTTCCAACAGCAGCAGACCAGCCAACACACCTACATGCTGCTGCTTGCTGTGTCGCTGCTGTGATGCCTTGCCGAGTGCTTTTAACCTGGCTCTTCTGGAACATGTGGAGCCCCACTTTGGGGGATCAGGACAAATTGAGGCAGGTACAAGCTGGAGCACAGACGTACTGCTGGCTCGGTGGTCTGGGCTGCTCTGAACAGTGCCTGTGGGAGCTGCTCTACCGCCGCTGCAGGTCCAGCACAGCCTGACACAGGGCAGCAGCCACCCTGCGAGACTGGAAAGGTCTCTGGGGTTTTCAGATGTGATTTGCTAGCCTGCACCTGCCTTCCTAAGCGAGTGTGCCCCTACTTCCCTTCAGCCTGCAGCTAGCCTTAGCTAAGTCCCGCTGTTGCAGCATGGAACAAGGTATGAATCAGGGTAAAGAACAACGGTAGAACACGCACTTATCTCCCTGTTCTCTCATGCAGTCCTGCATGTGTCCATGGAGCTCACCCTGTCTTTCTCTCTGCAGTCTCCCTCAGGGCAGTCTTGCCAAGGTGTGGGTCATTAGCTTCTGTTCCCCATCAGGGGAGCAACTCGCTGGAGCTGCTGACCTGTTATATTTACTTCTGCTCTTGAGCTCTGTAAGGGAACAGATGGAGGAAGACTCTCCACAAAAAATATCTGAGGGACTTTGGCACAAGGACAACTAGTGGAAGGCAACGTGCATTCACTGCCTCCAAAAACACCTAAGAGTTTCTTACCTCAAATAGTGAGATGTGTTTCATAAATGAATAGTAAATAGTTCTCCAACTGGCATCTGAAAAACTAAAGATCTTCTCTTTTCTCTGTGCCATGGTAATCCTTTATTTGAATTACAGGAAATGAAGGAATGTACGTTGCTTTAAAAGATTCTCCATAACACTGATATTGCTCAGAGGCCTCTGCCAATAATGCCTCTTCCTCTAACCTCCCTGGTGAGGGCAGCAGCTGCCACCTGCAACCTTACTCTGGTCTGCTAGGAAGCCTGGTGCCTGACAGCAAGTGCAGGCAGCACCAGCTTGTGCTTGCTATTCTTCTCATACATGCATCAACAGTGTTAACAATAGCTTTTCTTGAAATATAACCAAAAAAGAGAAGCTGCCCAGAGCAAATCTCTAAGCACCTGAAAAATTAACTACGCTTATAATTGCACATAAGGAGCCTCCAGCATCACCAGTAACAATTAGCAAATTGTGAATGAATTCATATAGATAAGAAAATCCAGTGGAGTTACACTTCATATACCAAAATATATTATGAACAGGAAATTATATTGTTTACTCCAGACTGGCTTTTGCATCTAACTTATATGGCAGAAATGAAAGAGGTCATGGACAGAACAGTATGTAAGAGCTTATAGCAGCTCTCCTTGTTCTTGCACTTGATCTTCTGCAGGGTGAACAACCCTTTCCACCTGGCAAGGTATGACATGGAGGAAGGTACAAGTGTTTCCTATGCTGCTCGCATCCAGAAAGCCTAGTGCTAAGAGGAAAACCCTTTTCTCCTAACATCCAGAAAGGTTACACCTCCCTTATGAACCTTACAGTGATTCCGTCTAGTGGTTGCACACAACCAGCCCCATAGGCTGTGAAATGCATTCAATGACAGAAAATAGAAACCAACTTATAAAAAAAGGACAGAGGGTTCAGAAAAATCTCTAACGACTGGAAAATGCATATTTGACCTATTTCCAGTTGTTAGTGTTTTTGTGAACCTCTCTGGCATTCGTAAAACTGCTGTTGTAGTTTACCTCAATCACTTAGACCAATTACAGACGGCAGTGAGAACTGTTTATATAGAAGTTAGCTTGGGGTTCATTATATTTGCATTCTACTAGAAAATTCTAATTACTGTCAGAACTTATTTGGTTGCTTTTTGACTACATTTCATAATTGCTAACGCTTATCATATTCATAACACACAATTAGCACATAAAATGTTTCTATATATGGTACATGAAGAACATAACGGTACACAAGAAGCACAACACAAAAAGCAAACACAATGAAGCAAACAAACCATATCAAATTATATGGGAAAGAGCTCGTGTCTTACCTATGTTTAAACTCTTTATTTCTTTATAGAAGGGGAACAGAAGGAAAAAGAACAAACAGTTAGCTGAAGAATAGATGGTAAAGCAAACATAGTATTTTTTTTATTTTACAAAAGGACACAGGAGAAGATACCTCTTTTCAGCACTAGCCTTAGCTTGGTTTATGGATGAAGAACGACTGAGAGTGATCCACTTGCATCTAGTTCCCTAGTATGACACCCCTTCCCTCAACCCCCACCCCCCTGTACGCTGCAGGAAGCTTTCTGGACCACTGAGAGAGTTTTCACATGGAAATATACGTAGCTTCTGGGCTAGGAGGGAGAGAAACTGGCAGTTTTCTGAATACAGAAGTGAGAGTGGGGAAGCACTGGGATTAGGATATTCTCAGACAGCTCGTTGAAACCTCTTTAATCAAAATAGTTTTCCAACAGGCTATTTCTAAACAAATTGCTATTACGCAGTTTATTTTCTTCTCCCCCAGACACTAAAATAACTGCTTAAGGCAAGTTTGGCTGCTACTTGGTAGCATTTTTTGTAGATTCTAGTTAAGCCAATTAAAACAAATGTTAGGGTAAAGAAAAAAATACCTTTTAAGTGTGCAGCAAGATACTGTGCAATGGGAGATGTGTAGCATTAATTGATACCTAGTTTTCTGTCTAGACACAAGCCGAAAGAAAAGCATCCTCTACTTCCCAGAAGTAAATGAATACATTCTCCACACTACAGGGCTTCACTGTGTCTTTCTTTATAGGAATATAAATTGAATAAAACAGTGAGGTGCAGAACTCAGTGCACAGCCCCAAACTTGCAATACCAAGTTAAGTGTGACATGCAGCACTTCTGAGCCAAAATTTCTATTAGCCATTCAGATCAAGTAAAGGAAAGGACAGTGCAAAGGAAATATGCACGCTGGCTTATTCTGACTTATAAAGATTTATATTGGCTTATGTAAAACCCAAATTATACCCATTGTTAAATCTAAACAAAGTGATACATTTAGTCTGTAATAGTTATGGAAACACTATTTGCATATTATACGAGCTATTTGATAGTAGCTGAAGACTCATTCTCATTCATACTTAAATGGTTAAGAGTTTGAAGATTTAAATCATTTAAGTCATACGTATTTTGAAGTGACCACTGAATCACAATTACTTCTATAAGTGACGTTTGCTGCAATGAGCCCTAATTCCCTTTGGAGAACAGGGTATGGAAAAGATCATTGGAAATCCTAATAAACTGTGTGTCAAGTCATTTGCCGCTGTCCAACAGTACTCAAAACACAATAGGTTCATTGTTCATTGCTAATAGTCATAGCAGAAGCTAAAGAAACTACTCTATGGAAAACAGATTTTCATAAAAGAAAAGAGAACATGGACAAGAGCAGAAACAGAAGATAGGCTTCTTAATCTTTACTGCTGTCCTTTCCGCTCGCACACTCTGAAAAGTCTGAGTTGTTTTTTGCATAGGCAGAAAGCAAAATTCTCAGACTAGTAATGTCATAAAGCTGAAGATAACATTTTCAAGTATCTGATGTATTACAAAACTTTGTCAGTGACTGGCATTTGGAAGTGAGATGGATATAAATGCCTTTTAATTATCCTAGTTTGAAAATGTTTCTCTTCACCTATATAGCAGTAGTCCTATTTACTAGAAAGCTAGACAGATCTGAATTAGTTGGAAAAAAACCACACTGGCATATTCTGTGTAATGCAGAGTTATAGCGTATACTGATATAAATGTTTATAGCAAGTCATACAGCCGTACCAGCTACCTTCTGTGGTCTATACTGAGCTGCCAGCAGAAAACACTGGATGATTTTGACTTCTTTTTTAAACCTCTGGATAATGAGGCAGCCTGATGGATAGGTGCCAGAGAGGGATCTCTGAGTAGAACTGGCCCGAATCTGATCTCTTTTCTCTTAATATAAATTGGAATTCACAACACTGACATCAACAGAATGACATGAATGGAAGAGAGGTGTGAAATAGAGCTAGGCCTCCCATTCTTTAACAGCCCAATCATTTTGCATTTTCCCCCACTAATTAAAAACTCAAAGTACAGTAGAAGCAGAGGAATTGGTTACTGGTCATATCATTAAAAAAAAAAAAAAAAAAAAAAAAAAGACTAATGACCTGAATTCACTCAACGTGTTTTGCAGCTACATCCAGTTTACAAGAACACTATTCTTTTGCCTGAGTGGGCTGCAGAAGTATCAGAAGACAGCCAGTGCAAGATGTTTTTCCTTATTTTTCTGCCAAATAATCAATAGTGTAGTAACAATAAAAAACAGTTACATGAGTTATGGTTTGAAGCAATAGCTCTTGCCTCTCCTAGAGGAATGAAAAAAGGAGATGAAACAGAAATGGGTGAAGTGGTACACTCTACACTCATGCCCTCCCTATTAAGTGACCAAATCTTAATGTTTTTTGGGGGAATAGAGATATGACCTTGGAAATAGTTCTGATGTTACAAAGTGACTCTGTATGTCAATCTTTACTGCACTTGCCAATCTACAGAAATAAGCTTACAAGAAGGGGAAGGAAGTGGGAAAGTGCTTCTCTACATCATTGATATGAAAACCTCCCTTCTAATTTCCCAAGACTTCTTTGTTTATCACTGTGGCTCAATACCTTAGGGCAGTCAGTTCTGTAGTTATCAAACAGAACTAAATGATGTACAGTAATGAAGGGAGATCGTATCAAATGATAACCACCAGGAAAGAACAAGATGGTGTGTACTACTGTACTTTTTTGAAGTTAGTTTGTACTCTTTAGTCCTTCTCTATATTCATTAGCTCTAACTCTAGTTTGATTAGCTACAGACTTTGAACTATGCATTTCTGTGCCCCATTTCTCCACTGGAATTTAAATAGGTTGAAAGTGACAATGTTTTACAAAATTATAAAAATAATGGTAAAGGCTGATTTAAGCACAGGCTGCAGAATTGAAGTGCTAAGATTAACGTCTTACCTCAGCTCCAATATACTAGTAACATTCTTGGATGGGAAGATACGCCGAATATAGTTAAAATCTCCAACAAAGAGACTTCCATCAATTCCCACTGCCAGTGCGACAGGGGCCAAAAGCTTATTTCCTTCTGCAAGACCATTGCAGCTAGGACAGGATATGCTTCTTCGGCGCCCATTCCCCATAATGCTGGTTATCACAGCTGGCTGTTGAGTTAGAAACTGATTTTCTCCATTGCCTTTGTGCAATATACCTAATAACAGACAGGAGGAGAAGTGGTTATTACAGTCATTTGTTACAGGTGACTTCAGGTAGTTCTCCTTTCAACAGCTGCTGTTAAGGACTAAACAGTGAAATGACTTCAGCACTGGTTCTCTAACAGTGCAAAAACAGTGAAATAGGTTTGCAGTAGAAAACAATAAAGGTGTAATGAGGATTCTCTGTTAAAGCACACACATAAACAACTACAAACACAAACCCAAACTTAAACCCACGGTGCTTTGGTATTCAAAAATACCATCAGACATACTTCCAGCCTAGCACAATTATTAGACTGTCTTAATAACTGGGAAGTGAGGAAGGAAATAGCAGAGAGGAAGTCACAGAATCACAGAATCATCTAGGTTGGAAGAGGCCTCCAAGATCACCTAGTCCAACCTCTGACCTAACACTAACAAGTCCTCCACTAAACCATATCACTAAGCTCTACATCTAAACGTCTTTTGAAGACCTCCAGGGATGGCGACTCAACCACTTCCCTGGGCAGCCCATTCCAATGCCTAATAACCCTTTCAGTAAAGAAGTTCTTCCTAATATCCAACCTAAACCTCCCCTGGCGCAACTTTAGCCCATTCCCCCTTGTCCTGTCACCAGGCATGTGGGAGAATAGACCAACCCCCACCTCGCTACAGCCTCCTTTAAGGTACCTGTAGAGTGTGATAAGGTCACCCCTGAGCCTCCTCTTCTCCAGGCTGAATAATCCCAGCTCCCTCAGCCACTCCTCCTAAGACTTGTTCTCCAGACCCCTCACCAGCCTCGTTGCCCTTCTCTGGACTCTCTTGGGCACCTCGACGTCCTTCCTGTAGCGAGGGGCCCAAAACTGAACACAGTACTCGAGGTGTGGCCTCACCAGAGCTGAGTACAGGGGGACAATCACTTCCCTAGCCCTGCTGGCCACACTGCTTCTTATGCAAGCCAGGATGCTGTTGGCCTTCTTGGCCACCTGAGCACACTGCTGGCTCATATTCAGCCGACTATCAACCAATACTCCCAGGTCCTTCTCTGCCAGGCAGCTTTCCAATCACTCATCTCCCAGCCTGTAGCGCTGCTTGGGGTTGTTACGCCCCAGATGCAGGACCCGGCACTTGGCCTTGTTGAACTTCGTACAGTTGGCCTCAGCCCATCGGTCCAGCCTATCCAGATCCTCCTGCAGAGCCTTCCTACCCTCGAGCAGATCGACACACGCACCTAACTTGGTGTCGCCTGCAAACTTACTGAGGGTGTACTTGATTCCCTCATCCAGATCATCGATAAAGATATTGAAGAGGACTGGCCCCAGTACTGAGCCCTGGGGGACTCCACTAGTGACCGGCCTCCAACTGGATTTGAATCCATTCACCATGACTCTTTGGGCCCGGCTATCAAGCCAGTTTTTAACCCAACGAAGCGTACGCCAGTCCAAGCCACGAGTAGCCAGTTTCTTGAGGAGAATGTTGTGGGAAACGGTGTCGAAAGCCTTACTGAAGTCAAGGTAGACCACATCTACAGCCTTTCCCTCATCCACCAAGCACGTCACTTTGTCATAGAAGGAGATCAGGTTCGTCAAGCAGGACCTGCCCTTCATAAACCCATGCTGACTGGGCCTGATCGCCTGGTTGCCCTGTAAGTGCCACGTGATGACACTCAAGATAATCTGCTCCATGAGCTTCCCTGGCACTGAGGTCAAACTAACAGGCCTATAGTTCCCCGGGTCTACCCTCCGACCCTTCTTGTAGATGGGCATCACATTTGCTAGCTGCCAGTCGACTGGGACCTCCCCTGATAGCCAGGACTGCTGATAAATGATGGAAAGCGGCTTGGCCAGCTCCTCCGCCAGTTCTCTCAGTACCCTCGGGTGGATCCCATCTGGCCCCATCGACTTGCGTACATCCAAGTGCTGTAGCAGGTCGCCAACCATTTCCTCGTGGATAGTGAGGGCCACATCCTGCTCCCCATCCCCTTCCACCAACTCAGGGTACTGGGTATCCAGAGAACAACTGGTCTTGCTGCTAAAGACTGAGGCAATGAAGGCATTAAGCACCTCAGCCTTTTCCTCATCCCTTGTAACTAAGTTTCCCCTCGCATCCAGTTAAGGATGGAGATTCTCCTTAGTCCTCCTTTTGGTGTTGATGTATTTGTAAAAACATTTTTTGTTATCTTTAACAGCAGTAGCCAGATTGAGCTCCAGATGAGCTTTGGCCCTTCTAATTTTGTCCCTGCACAGCCTCGCAACAGCCTTATAGTCCTCGTGAGTGGCCCGCCCTCTTTTCCAAAGATTATAAACCCTCTTTTTTCTCTTAAGCTCGAACCACAACTCTCTGTTCAGCCAGGCCGGTATTCTTCCGCGCCGGCTCGTCTTTGGGCACGTGGCTACAGACCACTCCTGAGCCATTAAGATTTCCTTCTTGAAGAGTGCCCAGCCTTCCTGGACTCCTCTGCCCTTCAGAACCACCTCCCAAGGGACTCTGCCAACCAGTGTCCTGAACAGCTTAACGTCAGCCCTCCGGAAGTCCAAGACAGTGGTTTTACTGGTCCCCTTCCTGGCTTCGCCAAGAATAGAGAACTCTACCATTTCATGGTCACTCTGCCCAAGACAGCTCCCGACCACCACATCTCCCACCAGTCTGTCACTGTTTGTGAACAGAAGGTCTATCAGGGCACCTCCCCTGGTAGGCTCTCTAACCAGCTGCGTCAGGAAGCTATCTTCCACGCTCTCCAGAAACCTCCTAGACTGCTTCCTCTGGGCTGTGTTGTGCTTCCAGGATATGTCTGGGAAGTTGAAGTCCCCCACGAGAACAAGCGCTGACGATTTTGCAACTTCTGCCAGCTGCCTGTAGAATTCCTCATCAGTCTCCTCATCCTGGTTCGGCAGTCTATAACAGACCCCCACCAGGATGCTTGCCTTGTTGGCCTTCCCACTGATCCTAACCCATAGGGACTCAACCTTATCAGTCCCAGCCTCAAGTTCCACAACATCAAAACACTCTCTAATGTAGAGCCACACCACCACCCCTTCTGTGCTGCCTGTCCCTTCTGAAGAGCCTATAGCCAGACATTGCAGCACTCCAGTCATGAGAGTGGTCCCACCACGCTTCCGTGATGGCAACCAAGTCATAGCCAGCCTGCTGCACGATGGCTTCCTTATAAGTGTTCCTTATTAGTGCACCCAGATCCATTGAATCCAATTTCTTATGTTACATTTTGTTTAGAATTTTGTTCCAACCTCACTTTTCTCCTTCCCGCTCCCAGTCTTTCTCATTTTCTTCATGACACAAATGGAGATGCCAAAAAAGGGGACAGTGCAGAAAAGGAAAAGATAGGAGAAAGAAAGATGAAACTCCTAAAAGGGCTGCTCTGGATTGCTGATGAAAGACAAGAGGGGAACTAGTGTTAAGGACCTTTATTAGATTTCAAGAAATGCATTTAAGACGGGTTCTCTCTTTTAAACATACTCATTCTAAAAGTAGATACCTGTTCTAAGAAAGGAGTGGATTCTCTGACAGTGACCAATTTCAACACCATCAAAGGTTGCAGAAATCTGGTCAGAAACTTTTAGCCACATGCTCTCTTGGAAATATAGTTGTATGACTCTAATGTAAAGCAACTGGCTCCCCAGGGACAAGTACAGTTGCCATCACTGATGACAGCAAAAATATCATGCTCTATCCAAATGGCCATCTCAGCAGTGTTTGATTTTCTGCACAGCACTTGAAGTGTGTTCAAATAGCTCGATCTTGCCTATTCTGAACATTACTTTTGATTTCTTGAGTGACAGTATATTCTGCAATTGTTAATGCAAGAAAGAGCGGGAAGGCTATAGAAAACACTTTACAGGAATTAAATGAAATATATGCTAAGCATTCAATTCCTTGGGAGTCTCTGGATAACATGTGAAGAACAAGAATATTCAGTTTAGGGTACTTAAAGAGAAGTGAGGAAAAACCAAGCAGGTGACACAAGGAAAAGACAAACAAGAATCGGTATCTTGTCACAGTCTCATACTCCTTTTAAACCCTATCTCAAATAAGAAAGGAAAAAGTCAAACAAAAGGAACCAGGAATGGATGTGGTTAAGATCAGATGAACAGGGAAGGAAGACAGGAACTAATTACAAGCAGATAAATGAACAACAGAATAGAGGATAAAGATTTGGACTTGAATAAATTGACGTTTTGTAGGAGGGTAAAAAATCTGTTGAAAATCTACAGAAATTTTCTGACAACTGAAACATGTCCCATTCCTTACCAAACTAAAGAAGGAACAAAAAGAGTGAAGACATTTCATTTTTCAAAGGGTAAATATAATGTAAATAAAAAGTGTTCCCAGACAAAACTCCATATAGCACGGAAAACATGTGGAACTAACTCACCACTCTTGACATTAAGTACATGATGCTTATCCAAAGACCATCCTCCTAGATTGGAAGGATCTAGTTCAAATCCTTGCAGCAGTGCTGTCCTCTTCTCCCATAAAATCAGACTGGGGCAAGTCTCATATTCAAAACCTACAGAAACTGAAAAAAATAAAAATAAAATCTAATATACTTGCTGAACAAACACTAAATTAAATGTCCAGGGCACATTCAAATGGATCAGCATTCCAGTTCCCTTGCCCCCTCAAAAAGATGAAGTGATTATATTCCCCTCTTTTCATCTACAATATTAAAGTCAGATCTTTGACTAGACACAAATTTGAAACTTCATTCATATGTACTCTGCAGGGATCTGATCACTTTTCTTTGAATAGCTGGCTTTGGGAAGTGACTGGTTTGGTGAGAGGAGAGTGAGAAATATAATTAAAAAAAGATAATAAAATTCTCCTATCAGATAACAGGACAAGATCAAACTCTTAA
The DNA here is from genome assembly GCF_013377495.2 of Cygnus atratus. Classification (NCBI taxonomy): domain Eukaryota; kingdom Metazoa; phylum Chordata; class Aves; order Anseriformes; family Anatidae; genus Cygnus; species Cygnus atratus. The sequence continues at coordinate 15,954,812 of NC_066375.1, forward strand.
TTTGCCAGATGTTCACAGCATTTATTATTGTGTTCAGTTTACATGCCATATTTCAAGGAGCAGTGAAAATTTTGTGTGTTTTTAAGCACACACACAGTTAGCATTACTCAGGAAAGCAATATCCTATGCAATAATGTAAGAAAGAGAAGCTGTAGCAAAGAAGATTTTAGAAAAAATATGGAAAAGAACTATGATTTAAGTAAGTTTTTATTTCCACATTAGCACATCTGTAATGCACAGTCTTTAGCATTGTTATATCAAAAAATTTCTGATATTCAAATTAAATTGAAAACTTAAAAATACTGTGACGATCCCACTTTCCTAGCCACTAGAATGAAAATCTATAAATACGGGAACTAAAAATCTCCGTAAAACTGCTAGACTGAACAGCATTATAAAAACGCTATTTTATTTCACTGTTTTCATTGTATTACACTACAAAAGGCTGGAATAACAGTATGCATGAGACTCCAAATGCACCAAAGAATGCCAGTCAGTTCGGATATGAGATTTATTCGTTAACTGAAAGAATATAAAGACAGTGATGTACCACATTTTGCCTAAGTCCCTGTGGCCAGTTTTTCCAGTTGGCAGGTCTAAAATTTCAAAGTCAGCTACTGATCAGGAAACATGGATATGGTGGTAGACCCTCTGAATGTGATCTTTTAAATATGTAAAAGAAACATGCTGCATAGATTCTAGCATAATCTGTGTATGGAAGACAAGAACTGTTTAGTCTACATTTGCTTCTCCATAGAAAATCTTCGCAGTTTTCTTACTAAAAATTGCAAGTGTTTGGAAAGTTTTTGAGCTTGCATATGCTGACTTACCTACAGCATCTGACAACCCATAAACCTTCTGACCATATGCATCTGTTTTGTCCCAGATAAATGTATAAGCCAAGTTGGGAGATGCCTGAAATGATTTTTGAAATAGATGCCCTTCTACCGCTACCATCAAATGAACTTTGATCAGATTCAGTGGCACAAGTGACTGAGTCATGATGATCTTAAGTAAGGATTTATATCCAGCAGTACGGGAACTCAGGTAGTTGAGCTTTATACTCGAGCCAGGGATCTCAATTTCTTCATGAAGAACCTGAATAGGAAAAAGATCAAACATTTTACATTACCGCTTTTTTATTTTTTAGAATAGTATCTCCGCATATTTTTTATGAACAAATGATTTTCTACTAGTGATAACGGCTATCCTCAAATCATTGCAGTGACAGAGCTCAGCTCCTGTTTCTGGACAAAAAATTATTTGGTCTCTCTCTCTCTATTTTAAAGGGAGTCCACTGCAAAAGCACAAATAAGAACAAGAGTTTTATTGCAAGTTATATGCAAGAGGAATACAAGAAGACATAGCTATAGGAACCTGCAATTTCCACTAACAATTTGTATGAAGTAAACACTGAATAAAGTAGTGAAAACAAGTGAAGTTTTACTTTGTCCTAAATAACATGTAAGAAAGCAGACTGTGACTAGTAGCATACACCAAGCCTCTGCAAAATTCTCTTCAAACACCTAAGCTGCCAACTGAAATACACAGATGTACTTGATAAGTTGTATGATAATGAGAAGGTGCAAGGTAGTCAAACATAAATGTGTCTGGGTGAGATAAACTTATGGTATCTCCTACAGACTTCATTAGAAAGCTCAATATCTGTCAGAAATAATGGAACCCTACAGAGGTATTTGTTATAACAATTCCAGGGGACAAATGGTGATTGTGGCAAGTGCTTAGGTCAGCAGTAGCATCTGACCACTGATTTTTATATCCTTTTCACTCATGCTACTCTTACCTGGGTTTCTGGTACAATGGGATTTCGGCCAGGAGCATCACTGAAGAAAGTGGAAAGTGGTGATGAAATGATGACTGGATCAGGACGGACAAAGCCACTTAGATCACAGCTGGGAATGGAGTTCTCCTCTGTCTTCATCACTAGTGTGTCCATGGCATAGAAGCTATTCCACGGCAACCATACTGTCCTTTCCTGACTCATAAATGGGGCCCGTTCGAAGTGCAAAGTTAGGGATGCTCCACCGTTTGCAACCAAGTCAAACCTAGAAAAACATGGGGTTTATAGGTGATGAGACTGAATAATTCCAGTAATAACATTCCTGGCTAATGGAGTATCGTAGCAATATGTGTATTTTAAGTGTCATGCTTCAAATTATTGGTAATGGGATGTGAACCTCTGGCAACTAAACAACTGACTGAAATACAGTCAAGACAAGCAGCAATTTGTAGTCATCTGGACAAATGTTGTTCCTATATGTTATAAAACCTACATTAAAATAATTTTCAGTAAAAGAACAAACCGCCACATTTATTATCACTAGTCACCTTTATACATAGAACCAGCAGAGAAACCAAATTCATACTGAGCTGGACACTGAATTATCCCTTTCCTAATAGATGCTGTCCATCATGAAACAGAATGGGACAGGTGGCAGTAAGAATAGTAATGAAAAGTTTTGCTGTTCTTGTTATACAAATAAGATAAGAATTCCTGTCTCCAGGATAATTGATCTATCATTTTTCAGAGAGATTAGATATTTACTCCCAAATCCCTATATAATCACAGTAGCACTGCGTAGCTCTGCAGGTATTTTGAAATCTGTCCTGAAGGCAAAAAATACTTCTAGGTTGTACTGACAACAGAACTAGTTATCAGTTGTTTCATGTAAATACTGGCAATGTAACAAATTACTCAATGATTTCATTTAGATCTAAATAGAGTTCAGCTCATACATTGCTGTAGCATTAAACCACTGAAATCAACAATGTTATACTTTTATTATAACAGCAGATATGTGGACATGAAATACTCTGTAGTTCAATTGACTCATATTAAGTATTTCAATTCAATAGTTTGCATGAAAGATCAAGAAAAAATGGCAAATGTTTACAATGTATGTGTCATAGATATGCTGTTTTAGTTACCACAGCCAGTAAACTAGATAAACCATGACACATTAATTTTGGGTTTCTGCATTTGTGCACATTTCAAATCAGATAATACAAGGGGGGAAAAAGCTCTTCTTTGCACAGCAGGAAAATGTCTAAATATATTCAATTATAATCTTTTGAATATATTCTACCCTGAAGAAACACAAAATATAGTGGATCTTCAAAAGGAAAGAGAGACAGAAGGGAACTTTTAACAAAATATGTTATTCTAAAATGATACTGTTTTTTTTTTTTTTTTTTTTTTTTTTCCCCCAGCAGCATTACCCTGCCTTGCATTTTAAACTAAAATATTGCTGGTCTCAGCTGGGTATTTCTGTAGACCACAAATGTTTTCATAGATACAGAGCAATTTATTTGAAGGGAGTCTGACTGCTAATGCATTATTATCAGAAGTCAGCCTTTTCATATTTACTTTCATTTAGTATTCAAAATGCCATGTGAAAAAATACTTTTGTGTTTACTTAATAGCTCTTTGCCCTGGGAGGAATGCAATGCATGGTACCACATGGTTCCATTAGATTGCACCATCTGTTAATCAGCAAAGATATTACATAAAAAATGGGTACTCAATGAAACAAGCAAACTCACGTGCCATCCTGACGAGTGATGGTATAGCCGTACTTTGGATACTTGACAAATGACACATTGACCCCAACTAGAGGCGTTCCATCTGTCGTCACCACTTGGCCTCTTATAAGAGACACAAGACTAAAGAAGAAAGATAATTAAAGGTATTGAAGTTAGTTATGAAAACAGTTACAGTGTTTATAAACTGAGTAGTGGAACATTTGTGCCTCATTTACTCTAAATCTGATTTACTGCAAGGTTTATTAGAATACTGAAGATACCATGATATTGCCCAGCTCTCTGTATATACTTAAATCAAGAAAATGCTGTCTATGCAATATGGCCTGTATATATGGAATGGGAGGTAGCATCTTCCCTTGGGCTGGAACGCAAATGTGATTGCCTAATGAGGCTTTGCAGAGGAGAAATTGGAACAGAAAGCTACGTCATGTTCAGCCAAGCCACAACTCTGACCCTGAGGTCCCACTAAATGATGACTAGCCACTTCTCAAAAAAACCCAAAAAAACTGGCTGGGTACAATATGATGTTTCTGGATGCCTAGTATACTTCAAAAACATAGTGTAATGCCATACCTGTTTTATATAACTTATTTTCCAAATTAAGGTGCATGTACCTTTATCTTAGGGAGCACCAGACATTTGTACACTGCATTGGGTCCTGATTCGTAATCCTTGACTTTCACTTTGTCAGCAGAAGTGAGAATTTGGTTCAAGGCCAGATTGATTCACTGGCAAAATAAACAGGTTTCTTAGCCAACAGGTTACCTACTTTGCTCAAACTAAAGGAGAGTAAGACTATTTATTCCTCTACAGTAAGGCATATTCAGTTGTCTTCTCTTTTGAGAGTACTTTGCTGCTGGTGAGTGCACAGCAGGCAGAAACAGCCCACCCAACTGCATTCGCAGCCTCCTTGGCACTGGAAGGAGCAAGCCCCAATTTTCCCCGCTCTGCTGCTCTCTGGCATGGTCAGCCTCTTCCTGCTTCTCTCCTCTGCTCTCCCAGCTAGAGAGGGCTCTCCATCTCCTGGCTCCTTTCCCTTCCACCTTCCCTGTATCCTGAGGGAAACTGGTGAGAAAGGGAAGCTGCACAGTAAAAGGGAGATGGAAAGGAGAAGCTCTGTGTAGATAGGTTTCCATCTTCAGTGGAAGCATGAAGAAAAGGGAACATGATCCTGAAACATGGGGAAAGTTAAACCTCACTGTAACCCCTAATCTCAGGGACCACTACACTTAGTTTTGCTGTAGCCCTAGGTGAAAAGATTTCTATTTCAGCACTAAGTGTTTCCAGCTCGGTCCACCAACTCTCATGTGTTGCTACAGAGTGAGCCAGAAAATCAAAAGCCCCATTTCTGAACTGCCTTTGCACTGCAGGACAGGAGCTGTCCACGAACCTTAGGAGGCTTCAGGCACATCGACACACACAGAAACCTGACAAGACAGATACTGAACCCCGATTTCTGGACCCAGTCCAAGCTGTTGGATAAGGGGATTAAACCGGCCTGTGTTTTGCCAAAAACTCACAATATTTAGTTGAATTCTGGGACAGCTTATTTATCCCCTATACATGCATTTCTAAAGCTATTTACATATCGGAGAGTATTCATTTTCATTAGTAATATCAGGGATTGTTTTTAGGACTTCTGTTATTTCTGAAATGTTCAAAATGCTGTGATGTACATTTCTAACTGTATTATGCTGGCTGTTTAACAATTATTTCCTCATATTTTTATTCCAAACAAGGGAGAACATTTATGTCAATAAATGAGTTTCATAGAAAAGAAACTTATTCATGAAAATGAGTCATTTGAGTAACCAAAATATTACTTTTCTGTAATGTAACTTTCAATGATTTCTTGACCTTTCAGGCCCAAACTGATTTTTCTGAAATCACCATTTTGTAACACAATATGGAATTTAATAAAAATCCATACCTTTTTGAGAAAATCTATTTGGAAATATATCCGACCAAGATGATTGTCTTGGCATTATTAATTTTCCTTGAATTATTTTATATTTAAAAAAAACAAAACAAAACCCACAAATAGTCATACGAAGATAATTACACAAGTTCCTATAGGGGAACAGTGCAGAAAACAGATTTAGAAATAAATCGTCCTATGGCAGAAGACAACTAGTAAGGTTCGTGACAACTTTTTCTATCTTCAAGTTCACTATTTCAGGAAATAACTTGAATAAGAAAATTCTCACCAATAAACCTTTTTATTTCTAAAATGAAGAAATACTGAAAGCAATGGATACTAAAATTTGTAGCTAAAATCCAGATTCATATGAAGTACTATTTGACTAGAAGTCAGACACACCGTACCTTCACAACTTAAAGACTAAGGCTAATTTTAAAATGTGATTAATAGGCCATTCAAACAACATGTTAAAACGTGTGAGGTACTTGAGATGAATAAAACAGAACTGTGAAAACCATCACCAAGAACTCTATAAAACTTAATTTTTAATAAATCTAAAATTTCAAATTGCAATTTTCCAAAAGAGCTTTAGCTCTGAAGCACCCAGCTCCTGCTCAGTCTAGATTTGTAATTCTTAGACTGTCTTGAAGACTCCAATCCATATCCACACATACATAGTTTGATTATTTCTGAGCAAACTGCTTGGAAGTAAGATGGGTGGTTTTCAGCAGCTGATTTTTTTTTTTTTTTTTAAGCACTGACTATTAAGAAGTGTATTATAGCATTATTTACATGTACCCTTCTAACTATTAACTAGTGGGCATTTTCCATTGTTGTAGACTGCAGTCCTCATAAATGATAAAGCTCAGAAGCTCTTGCTCAGTGGAAGAAACCTTCTAGGTGTTGCCAGTATGTTAAAATGATAATAAAACTTAGTGTTGTAAAACAAAGGCAACATTATAAATTGCCCTTAGAGTGCCCTGAAATGGAAACGCGTGAAGCACCTGAAAGCAGCATCTCATGTTAAAACATGAGTAAAAGCTCCGGGAGAAATTTTCCTGTACAATGCAACTGCACAAATGCAATGTCAAATTTATAGCCGCTACCTGCTGTTGAAGGGATTTTCTCCTGGAATTATATGAGTGCTGTCCTTCCCCACTAAGAGCTTGATTCGATCATAGAATGACTTCACAGCTGGTGAACCAGAATGGCTCTGTTGTATGATGTCAAGAGGATCACGGGAACCCCGGCACAGCAGGCTGTTTTGACAAGTAGACTGGAGGCAGCAATCTGGGTCTAGGCAGTCAACCAAGCCATCTGAAAGGTAAGAAACATCAAGATTCAGCCAGCTGCACAGTGCTATCAAGCAAAAATATCTAATGGACATCTTAAGGCACTGGGAAAAAATGTGAATGATTTCTCTTCGTAACATCTCTACACCACAAAACCAATTGGTAATTGTACAACAATACAGCAAAGATAAGACTTTCTGAAAGTACACTTGTTAAACTTCATTAATTAAGAAATTAAAATGGAATCTTCAATGGGGAGACCAATCTGCATAGCTAGATGAATCAAAACTACTTTTAACACATATGAAGACAATATCTAGCACCACCTTTTCCTTTGGTATCATCATTCAACTTAACGACATTCTCTTTACGGAATTCTACTCTAATTTAGAAATTAATAACCATTTACTTTAAAATATTATAATCTCTAAGAATTTAGAAACATTCATTCATCCACTATCAAGAAATCACAAAAAGGAGGCATCCAATCTGCAATCTCTTCTTAGTCTGTAAACTTTCAGAGACTCTCCAAGGCACGCAAGTCTGATTTACTGAATACAGGTATGACCTAGGCACATACTGGACACCATACATGAGAAAGAACATTCCTGTAGGTTAGTTGACAGAAGTACATTAGATTGAGATTACAACTCATCTATTTTCAAGTTTTTCAAGTACACAACAGACTGGCACTATGTTACAGAGTGATAATTGGAAGGAAAACAAAACAAAACAGCAAACCACTCTACATGAAGCTTTCTCATTTTACAATTAACCTGAATTTCCAATGGATTGTGTATGTCTGAAATGACTGTTTCTGATTTAAGAACTAAATTGCCATGCTATACTGAGGATGTTTCATTCAGCTCACTATGGACATTTAAGTTAGACAAACAACCTTGTTGTGAGAGCTATACATTTCTTTAAGGTCAGTCGCCTATTCACATTAAGAGCTCCATTCATCTTGAAATCCTTTCCAACACAGAGGTTTTGTTTTTTGTTTTTTGTTTTTGGCTACAGTACATTTTCCACCTATTTTATATAATCATCATAAAGACACCATCAGCTTCAGATTATAACTCAAGCCAGTTTTCCCATCAAGTGCTGAGAACTTTTTCTCAGCATTCTGCTCTTTTCTTGGTCTGCGATACCTCTACAACTCTGAACTTAAAGCTGCCCACTGTTTAGTCCACTCAGTTCTTTTATTCAGACAACTGTCAGTCAAGAGACTCCTATCAACATATTAGTAACAGCAGGAGCAAAACACAGGATATAAATTACTCCCTTTGACAAATTTACATTTAGCTGTTACAGCTGCCTCATATTTTTACTATACCTGTTATTATAGGTGAGCATATGTTATGGCTGTAATGACCTCATCATGCAGCAGATTATGGGCTGCTGTGACCAAACACTTCTGACGACACCGTGAACTTTCAATTGGCATATCAATCTCTCAGTGTCCTGTCAGTCACGAGAATCACATCTTTATGCTACCAAGCCCCCTTGGATATAGTCTGACATTGCAATCTTCAGTAAATTACCCTGTCACTGCCAATCTTACTGTTATCTCACAAACAATCAAGCAGGCAATCAAACTGCTCTGAACTGCCAGCTAAGGACCCGGGAGGCTAGAAACATTTCCATTCAGTATCGGGGAGAAACCTGCGTATAAGTCATTTCATGTAGGAAGGTTTTTATGCAATTATGGGAACTCATACTTGCACACTTTCATATGCTTAGAGGAATATTTAGGAAAGACAAGCATATACAATAACATAAATATACTCATGATTTACTTGTTTTGAACATTATCGCTTTTTAAATGCATTGCAACAAGCTTTCTCATGAAGAGTCTCAGAGAGAGTAATCTTCTTCTTACCCTGAAAAACCTTCAGTAATGCCTTTGTTATACAGTCACAGAAAACATGCGTGGTTTCCTCCTGCTGCAGCCCAGGATACCACTGGCCTTCATTGTTGCACGGGCACAGTGCTGGCTCACGTTCAGCCTGGTGTCCACCAGCACCCCAAGTCATTTTCTGCAAAGTTGCTTTCCAACTGGGTGACCCCCAGCAGGTACTGATGCATGGGCTTGTTCCTCCCCAGGTGCAGGACTTTGCACTTCTGTTGAACTGCGTGAGGTTCCTGTCAGCCCATTTCTTCAGCCATATTGTACCATTAAATATGAAATTTAGCAAACTTGCACAAACACTTAGTTGCATTAGACTCAGTTGATTAAAACAATGGCTAGAAAAAAATGTACCTTCCGTTAGAGAAAACTGCCATAAGCATGAATTTTAATTGGAATTCAGGACTTTGTTTTTAATATATATTTCAGAGGTTGTCATCTTCCAGATTTCCTCAGGCACGCTGAATTATTTATACAGTTAATTCAATCACAAAAACTTCACCATCGGCCTCATCAAGATATTTTTGCTTTTCAGAGCATACACATTTGAGTTTGAAGTTAGCAGCACTCTGAGACTCTGTATGCTACAGGAAAGGCAGTGCAGAGGGAGTTAAGATGGTGCTAAACGTCCTCCAACAATTTGAGACCAAAAGAAGTCCTGACTTGGCTTTAACTGAGAAGAAGGAAATGGGAAACTAGGATTTAATTTAAACTGGTAGTACAAGATGAGCTCTCCATTGCTGTTCTCAGTTATTCCCAAATCTTTTCAGAAACAAGGTTAGTGTGGGATTCCTCCTGAAGACTTCACATCTGCTAACAGAGATGCACCTTTCTTGACCTTCTGTGAACTGTTACATAAACTTAACCCAAGGCAAAAAGCAAAATTTTAAAAGTATCACATGTAAGAAAAATAATCTACTTGTGCACGCCTATATTTTAAGACGGATTTTGAACACCATTACAAGGTCTAAAAAACACACCGCAGAAACAGTGAGATATATATTATTGCTAATGCATCTAGGAGCTCTCATCATCCATTTTCCTGATCATGTTCAGGTGCTTGGATTCCGAAATCGTGCTATACCTTTCTTTGGAAAATTGACATTGAGTTACTGGCTTTTTGTTTGTTTTGTTTTCGAACTCCTACAAGTAAATTATTTTTAGTCTCCACTCTTCACCAAATACAGGTTGTACTCCAGGTTCAATGCATGATGCACGTTGGAATGAGCCACCTCTGACCTGACATCCAGCTGCTTGACAGAATGCTTTCTTTACACAGCAGAGGACAATTCTGCTTCCACAATAAAACTTATGAGTACGTGCTCAGTAGAGGGCATCCTTACACTTCACTAGCTTCAGGAGCCAGCAACTTTCAGACTCTAATTCCTGGAAAATTTTCTTTTTCCAATAAACATTTCAGATTGATGATTAAAATGGAGGTGGGGGGAAGCGGGGAGCAGCAGCTCCTATAAGCCCTGAGGGCGAAAGGGCCTTTGATCACTCTAAGGGCAAATTAGTTAATTTATCATGATCCGATTTTAATTATGTGTAGTATTAATATACCCAAGGTGAAAGAATTAGAGATGTTCTATCAGATTATCAAAAGAGTATGTCTTCTCTCTGCCAATACAGAAATATTTTAATCGAGCTCTAAAGCTGCATGCAGAACTGTTTCCACAGACAGACTATTCCACTGCCCAATACATCTTATTGCGAGGAAGTTTATCTAATATTTAACCCAAATTTCCACTTTGATATCTTGATCTAATTGCTGTTATATTGGCATACATCACTCAAAATAACTCCTCAGAAGTTCCTGGTGCTAACAAGAAAGGAAATGCTTCTAATCCTGTTCCAGCCCTACTCCTCAAATGGCTTAGCCTAACTGGAAAGGCTCTGTGTAAATTGTCAGGATATTCATTATAAACTGGATTGTAAATCCAAAATTGTGGTAAGGTAGAACAAACCTGGGCTTCTGTAAGCTGTGCATGCCTCTGAACACCAACTAACTCCCTAATGAGGTTTTTAAGTGCCCTGGAATATGACATTGGCAGAGCAACAGCTCCACTTTCCGTGCCCACTCAGGACCCCTGTGCTGCCCAGAGCCCTTGCAGTCAAGGAAACGTAGCCACAGCTATACGCTGGGTGCTTGGTCACCCCTCAGACCCTGGGAATGCCGGCAGACTATTGATGCTCCAACTCCAAACCACATATCACCAGCAGAGATGACTGAAAGGGCTCCAAGATAAAAACAATATTTGGAAAAATTCATTCAGTTCAGTGGGCACGTAGATACCATGCCTATGGAGCCACTGGTGGCTTTTTAAACCATGGGATTTGCAGTCACTGAATTTCTTGCTTTCCCTTCTTCATGGGTTATAAGAGCATGTTACTGTAGTAACGTAACCCATGGGGGACATTGTGAGGATAAGCTGGCTAATGTGTGTAAAGACGATTAGAGGCGGACATGAAGTTTTAACAAAACCACATACAAGTACACTCATTAGCTCTCGTCAAACTTATATAATGTCTAGTTTCAATACAGATTTTATATTTGAGCCTACACGACTCACTCTGGCCCCCATCCACGACAGATTTCAACTACTCATTACATTTAATGTTCTAAAAGTGACTATTGTACAGGCTCTGGGAAGGTACTTTCTGCGCCAAGAGTATTCTGGGTATTTATATTGAGAACTTCATAAAATCTTTTGTCTGTGCTGATTTAGAGACCCCTGCTGAGGCAATGCTTGTTGAGGCAAGCTAAATTACATGATTTGCTTTTGTGCTGTGAAATACTTGTATTATCTTAAATGTCACGAGCCTGATGCAGTATCAAGTCACAGGATTTGTAATTCTCTAAAAGCAATTTTTTTCTAAATGTTTATTGCAGGAAGACACTTCTCTTTTCTTTCTATTTTCTTTCTGTCTAATTTCAGAGATGAGTTTTCTAAGACAACTTAAATAAACAGCCTTTCAATCAGTCAAGTGCACTGTCCTAACAGTGAACTTCACTAGATATGTATTTTGCTCTTGAATTGAAGAGAATTCATACTGTAGCAGATAGCTGGCTTTCTCTCACCCATTATCTTTAATGTATTGTGCCAAACAGAATTACAGCCAACTGCATTTCTTGGAGTTGTTACAGCTATATAGTAATGAACTGAAGGGCAAAATTTGTCTTCTGAGATATGCACAACTCTCTTTACAAAGCCAAGTAGAAATAAGTTAAAATGTATTTTAAATAGAACGTCTCACTTCGCATACAAAAACACCCAACAAAAACAAAACAAAACAAACAAGCAATTTCTCATTCTATTTAACTTAGCATTCTATATTGTTATGGCTGTTTCCCTTCCTTCCCAACTCAACTGTAGAACAGATGATTACATTTTGGGGAGAATCATGAGCTGTGAAGTGATACAAGCAATAGTAGTATTTAAGCTTTTTATTTTTATTTTTCTGATGTTCATGTACCTGTTCTCTCCATCATGGTCAAATCAGAAACAAACCAGGTTAGCAAAGTTTTGGTTGTCTTCTGCTTTTCCTTCCCTGAGATTGCATCACTTAAATGAGTTCTCAATATAAAAAAAAATAATTAAAAAAAAAAATATATATATATATATAAACACGAGGAGAATAATTCTGAAAGAATGAAAAAGATAGGTGAAGTGTTAGCAGGAAAAGAAAAGCCTAGAAAGTGCAACTCAAGTGGGTGATATAGGACTCCTGATAAGGCTGCTTCTGCAGAGCTCTTTCTCAAACACCTCTTTGGGGTTATCCCATCGAGCTCAAGACAAAGGGCTCTTCAAACATGAGGTCTTCGCAGGAACTGCATCCATCATCTAGTAAAACTGTCCTTTAGGAAACAAATATGTTTACATTACATTGTCCTTTTTACTTGGGCGCACTTAAAGGTCTAAGGCAAAATCTAGTTAAATATAAACAATTTAATAAGTGTGTTCCAAGAGGCAAAACCATTATGTAATTTAGGAACAACCAAATTATTATAAAGCAGTTATTGTAAAAAGATGGTATAAATACCCTCCTACAGAGATTTCCTTATGCAGTAAGTTAAAAGAAATACATACTTAACAAGTAATGTACTTTCTCCCATTCCTCAAAATACCATTTTTAATCTCTTAATTTCCTAAAATAAGTCTACAGTGAATTAAGTGGGCTATACATGTCTATTGGGGGTGATTATACATTGTAATCACAATTACAGGTCTTCAGAAAAAGCCATTTCTAATCCCTCCAAAAGATGCTTAATAACTATTACACTACTGAGGGACTGATTAAGAAAAGGGATTAGATTTAGAAGTGGCCACAGTGAGTAAATTACATTACTCAAACACATTTTGAAAAAATAGAAGCAATTTCCTATTAAAAAAGATATTAAAAGTGAGTCAATGCTAAAACAGAAACAACCAAAAACCCTTACCTTTTGGTTAGGCTTGCTCCTTAAAAACAAAGAAATGCCTTCAAATCTTTTTCAGCGAAGTAGCCTATACATCACAGTGACCCTATATAGGTTCATAATGAAGACCCAATTAAGCACTTATCTAGACCCGATGTGCTGATAAGGACAAATAAAGGTAAATTTTTCCAGAGCTAGCTTGGATCATGCACAGCTCTACTTGAACAGCTCTAAGAGGAGAAAACATCTCCAAATACTCTCCTCTGGAATCCTGTTTTATTTATGTGAGTAATACACACTGACATCTCATATAAAATGAAGATTTGTAAGTCTCAACAAGACAGGGACACATCTGCCACTTCTAGGAATAAACCAACTAAGGGGCATTAATCTAAAATTGAAAGAAAATATTAAGCATTATCTTTCATTTTTCTCTTTCTGAACTATGGTATGTGATTCACGTTGTGGCAGACAATAAGACAAAACAGGACAAATCTGAATCCCTTTGGAGTCAGTGGCAATGCTCATCTTGACATCCATGAAATGAAGACTTAGCCCAAGGCCTTTGAATCTGATTGTAAGATAACAATCACAATAAGAATGGCTGAACAGAGAAAAAACACCAAAATATGTTAAATCTGTTGACACATGGGGAAGAATAGTAGACAGAAAATTATTGTTGCATTCCAGTGACATGCTGAAGTGACTACATTTTAATATAAATAGATGGATGGAAAAGGAAGGGTGTTTACCTCTGCAGATAAGGTCCTCATTTAGACAAAAAAAAAAATTAGAGTACTTTCTTTTGGAAGAGTAGTTTGTGTGTTCAGTACTACTCCAGAACTGTTTGCTTATGTTAACAGAGCAATGATGTTAACAGAGCAGCAAATGAGTTCAACACTTGGCTGTAAAGAAACTGTTGAGTTTCAAGTGAAAAGAGTTAGTGGGAGGAGAGGTGATTTCTCTAACTTCCAATAAACTTGCATTTTCATGTGAAACTGGGGGTTCTGCAAACTAGCTGAATCTTTCAAATTGATTCCCATTGTACAGCTAGCAGCTTCATCTCATGATTAAACAATCTTATCTCTTCCTTTTCAGACACAGTCATAATTACATAAAGGTGCATCTTAAAGCACACAGCACATTCCTTCCTCCCTCTGCATTCCTGCACACTCCTGTGGTCTTCCCTGCGTTAGCATTAATAAACATTAATTAAACACAGGTCACTGGGTGTGTTCCTGGCCAGATGTGTAGTGAACCAGACAGCTGAAGAGTAGTGCAGCTTAACGCAAAGGCTTTGAGATACTAAGTATTAAGGGATTAAAGTTACAGCCAGTCTTGAGTTTTGTTGCAGCTCTTACCTGAGACTGACAATTTGACAAACTGATAGGAGTGACAATGACTGTCCTTACAGGGAATATTGGAGTGGACTCCATGCCGTCTTAAAGAAATCCAAAACCCCAAATATAATCAAACTGAAACAGCAAAAATCACAAAGGCATCTGAGAGACAAATGAGTACTGTAGTGCAACCCAGCTGCAGCGCAGCTCAGTTTGTACCACCTGCACTGCGTGTACAACACAGTGTGATTGAATCAAAGGGCTTATCTGTTCGCTTTCCTTACAAATACCTTGCAGGTGTGTGGAGAAACAGCTAACTGAACAGCTGTTGAACATATCCTAAGCTCCCTTACAGAAAAACTCTACAGAAATTTAATAAGGATGATACTATTAGAGACCAATAATGATCTTTGGATTAAAGTACTAAGCTAAGGGTCAGGAGATAAAGGTTTCATTTCTGGCTTTATCATAAAATCCCCATGTGAAAACGTGTTGGGGGGGTCAGTTGGACTTTTCAGATTGTTTGCACCTTGGAACAGGAGTGGATTTTCAAACTACGCACACTCCCACAGGAAGCAGTGAGCAGTAGTCTATCCAGCCTCTACAAAAATCTGACTTCAGCCTGCAAGTGCTGAGAACTCTTAAGTTCTCCCCTTAAATTTTCTAGCTAGACCAAACAGTTTTATTTCAGGTATGACTACGGTGAACTAGAAACCATTCATCTGCTATAGCTGCACTGATTAATATAATGTGTCAGTTATATGGCCTATGTATATTATATATCCTTTGATTTGCCTTCCATTAGGGAAGTTTTAGAATACTGCACTTTTAAACTGGGAGGAACAGCTGAATAGCCTCACTAGTCAAATCATTTTTTTTTCCCCGGAGTGCCTTTCTGTTTCACGGGTGAACAATATTGTCTTGGATAAGTAAGTAAACAAGCTGGTCTCTGTGTGTAAGTGTTTTTGTTCTTTCTTAGACACCTGATTTCAGTATTTCTAATAATGTTTTCCAAATTCACTCCTTGTTTTGTGTATCTGATGATACACACCCATTTTCAAATTTTCCTTTATAATCTTCAAAGCTAGTAAAACTGCAAGCCTAAGCAATTCAGCTTTTAGTTTCTTACACTGCAGACTAACACAAGTTTAGTGGGTTTTGTTGTTTAGTTAAATGACCAAAGTGTAAAAAAAAAA
Organism: Cygnus atratus; assembly: GCF_013377495.2. NCBI lineage: Eukaryota > Metazoa > Chordata > Aves > Anseriformes > Anatidae > Cygnus > Cygnus atratus. The sequence goes on from NC_066375.1 coordinate 15,970,454, forward strand.
CAAAAAAACGCACTCTAAATGATGTGACTTGGCAGTTGGATTCTGCTCCTTACAGGGCAGAAACAGCTTCAGTGACACCTATAAAGTAAACTCCAGTTCTCTGAAACTGAATCAGCCCTAGTTCTTTCTAAATATTTCTGTTTGCAGTGATCATGTGAAGCCAAGGAACTAACAGAGAATTTACAGATTAGACCTAGCAGATGATACTCAGATGTGGTTAAATCATGTAATCAAAAACAACTTCCCCACCCTGAAATTTTATATAAAATTACTCATCTTAATGACAATTTTATCCTAGAAGAATCATTCCAATAAGCCAAAGTTCTCTGTTTCTCTGCAGTTTACGGAATATCACAAGTAAAACAATCAGCAAACAACTGATGTACTCTTTAGTTATTGGCCAAAGAAAAGTGAAGGAGCCTCAAGGCAAAAAGCTGTGTCTAGTGTTTGATTTTTAATAATGAGCAGAAGCTGATGAAAAAGAATCTAGGTGACTTACTAGAGACATTATAATGATAGCTATAAAAGAGCTACTTCAGATGAAAGGGATAGTTTACCAAGCAATCCTATACAGATGGCACAACTTCTCAGAACTGCTTTCAGGCCAGTATAACTTAATACACCATGGAAGGCTCTACAAAAAGAAAAACTAAAGTCATCTTTAAAGGTAAACACAGAACAAATCCTATATTTAATAGGTGTGTGCCTGATGAAGGAGAAAGAAAATTGAAGGGGGATCTCAGAACCTTACCATATATGACTGTTCAGCACAACTCACTCAGCCCTTTCAAGTCTGGCGTACGAACTGTGAAATACAACAGCAAGCTACAATGACTTACACAGGTTGTGCACATGAGAGCATGACCCTGGCCTCGAGCACGGAGCTGAAAAAATGTTGCTAAATATCCTGCTAAATCAGCTGCTATGCTTGTGCACACAGGCACAGTCATTTACCTTTCACTTCACGCGTCCAGAGCCTACAGGAAAAGTTCTCATCTGCAGGCTGTACCCAGCACCCATGAAATGCCATGGGCTCCTGGGGAATACAGGCTGGGCATAAGTCTGCCTGCAAGCTTCACACACAGGCGCTGTGGGTCACCACGTCTCTCCATAAGGCCCCAGCACTCCCAATCTCATTTGTTTCAAAAGAAATGGAACAACAACGCTCAGCGATAACAACAGCCATACTCCTTGTGAAGTGAAATGACTCAGGAAGAAAGCATGGACAACCCTCTGCTCTTTAGAGACTGGGAATTGGAAGACTTTCACTCACCTCCCTCGTTATCCTTGTTATCAGCACAGGAAGTTTCCATGGCAACGTTGCATCCAGGCCCTCTCCAGCCGGTCTGGCAGACACACTGCCAGCTGTTCTGGCCGAGCGTGCATCTCCCATTGCCATTGCACAGATCGGGGCAGCCATCTGGTTGAAGAAACGAGGAAGGTAAGTACAAGACATGCTTATTCCCACTAACACTCACACTTCTGACAATATTACTGTGCAAACAAAAAGCCTGGCTCTTGCTGGTGGGGCAAACACTCTGCCAGCCCCGGAGCCACAACCCTAGTGTGTGTGGAGAAGGAGGAACCCCAGGGAAGTGGGGACTCAACTCAAGCCTAAAGAGAAGCTGAGGCCTACCATCAGCCACAATAAATGTTTTAAGAACCCTGTAAACGTTCAGATCTTCAGTTAAAGGCAGTAGATAAAAATAATCGTCTGCTGACAAGGTCACGTTTTTCCCACTATGTGTTTGTATCCATACATGAGGGAGAAAGTCGTCTTATACAAGCCCGTCAACGTTCAGCGTGCCTTTTATATCACGCACTGAATAATACTCCAGAGCTTCTCTAACACAAAGTTTAAGGAAATTGTTCTGAAAATATTTTCTTTCTTTAACAGTCACTTTAAAAGCCCTTCTTATTTAACACTAAGTTCATGATGTAACCTTTCACACTTTCGGAAAGATAGCATATCCACAAGAGGTAGCCCACAAAAATGCATGTTTTGAATTGACTATGGATGTGATGTGAGTTACTGTATAGCAAGAACTGAACTGGAAACAAAAATATTCACTTGCTAAGGTGCTTATATGCACTAGCAGAACGTCCATAGGCAAGAGAACAACTTGACTGCTTTTTATTTTTCCTACAACTGAACGAGTCTCAGGAGGTGCTACTGTGTCTTCCTGAATATTCACTATGAATAAAGAGCAAGAAAACCCAATTCCACCCTGTAAGGTACATGAAGCCTTGGTAACCTTCCAACCACATCCAATCCATGCAAGCATCTCTCATTTGTCTATAGATGTGAAAGAAGATTTGGGAGTCCTGCAACGGACCTCTTTTTATAAAAAATTTATTATATGTCCTTTTCATAAGGACAACAAGGCTCTGTTGCCATACTGTTGTCATAGGTTGGAACCCAACCACTCAAGCTCTTTCATCTGGTTTGGAGACACAGTCTAATCCTGTCAGGTATCTACACTACCACCACAGAACATGGAATCATTAATCTCATGCTATTGGTCTTGGGCAGAAAACGTCATCCAAAAGAGCTCACAAGGCTTCATGCTTTCCCATTCTCCCCTCTACTACCAGCAATGGGTCACGGCCAGCATCGAGATGTGAAGGGACCTGTGCAGCCCTCTCAGGTGTCACCAACTGGCTGGATTAATCCTTTGCATTTGCCTCCATGACCTCAAGCTGTGCCTATTAATTAAGTACTCCATTCCCTTCCCCAGGTATTTTAAAAGCACCGAGGAACTAATGGGCACCCTACCAGAGTGTGGATAATCTTTTCATCAGGTATGAGCAAGGAAGGCAGCAGTGGGAAATATCCAGAAAGCAAATAAATATGTTCTCTTTGTCTGAGCAGCACAGCTGCAGATGTGCAGTACTGGAGAAAGACCAAGATGACAGGAAGTCACCTCTGTGCCCCTTGGCCTCTGCAGGTGACCAGGAATAGGAGCAAGTGTCAAACTAACACACCTGGTGCTGAAAGGTTGAGCAGCCTTCCAGAAATCACTGATTTCGGCTGCCTGTGAGAGCATTTCCATAAACCTGTTCAGAAAGCCAAAGCTTTGAGTTTGGTCTCTTCCTGCTCCTCCTAGCAGCCTTGGCCATAACCAGGTGATGTTAGAGAGAAGTCCCTCTGACCCCGTACTGGTTTCCACAGTGCCACAGGAGGCTCCCTTGTGGGAAAGCGAGCTGCCTCGTATCCCTGCTATTCACAACTGGTATCACAAGAGGTAAATATTCACTCTTACTTTACCTAGCTGGCTTACCACCTGATAAATTCATAGTGAATAATTAAACATTAATAGGATTAAATAGTCCATGGCCACATGGACTTTTCAGTATAATTCTGAAAGTTTCCTTTACTTTTTTTTTTTTCCAAAAAAAAAAAAAAAAAAAAGAATGCTGGGCTGGTGGAAGGTGTCAGACTGAGACCTCAGCTGTCACACAGAAAAGGTTCTCCATAGGCAACAGCAACCAAATCTCTGCACATTGTCCTACCAGGTGCCTGAGTTTGTAGTACTTGTAGCACTGGCACAGCAGCTCCATCTCCCAATCTCTGCCAAGTAAGACATGAGACCTCTCTGAGCAGGGCCAAGGCCATTTAGTTCATTTTACAGAGAAAGCTATCAGCAGACAGGAACAAGTCCTAGAAGTTTTCAGTGCTGCTATTGTGTATTAAAAAACCCAGTGCCCCTTTCACTTAAAAGAAAGGCTATTTTGGCATTACACATCTTAGCTATAAAAAATGTACTTATTTTGCAACACAGGAAATATTTTTTCAAGTCATTTATTTTATCTCTTTGGTTTGTTAGGTTGTTTGAATGACCAAAATGATAATGTCTGAGGGGAGGCATCATACTGTAGGACAAATTTTTCCTTTTAAATGAAAAACAAACAGTAATTGTGAATATACACACAAGGTTGGCTTTATACCGGAGCACTGAAGAGAATTAAATCACAGAAGCAGTTTACTTTGCATCATATGAGCAAGATGAAAACATGAACAGTAGGGAACTAGCAAAATCTCTGAGAAGTTTATGTTCAGCTGGGGATTAATGGACATGACTTTGCTTTTAGCTTAAAGAGGGAAGCAAGCATCACTGGTATAGACATGGTGTTGCTAGGAAACACTATGCTACCTCTGTCGTTTATTTAACTGGCTTCCAAAGACAGACTTTGTGTTTCAGTAACGTAAATATCAGAAGGAAGGAGAAAAAAAAAGGCAGCAGCAAACTACAGTACAATCCAAGTATTCTGACAATAATTTCTTCCTTACAAAATTATTAAGTTAATGGATGTGTTGACTTTAAAAACAGCTTTAAGTAAGAGGGAACAATTGAAGTATTTTGTATAAAACAGTAAGGGAAAACAATTGAGGTGTGTTTGTATACATGTGCTGTGCATGTCTGTATATGCTTGTTTTCAAGCAAATATTTACGTATTATGATCCATTAGACCCAAATTTGTCCTAATGACCTGTCAACTAAATAGACAACAGATTTCCATTATAATCTACTAAACAAATACTATTTTTTTAAAAGTTTATATTTAGGCAGTACGCTTCCATTTGAAGTCTGAATGTCTCTGTGTAGAACCTCCTCCATGCCCATGTGCACAGCAGTTAGTACAGACGAGTACCCTCAGCACACACGGCATTGCATGTGGCTAACAGGCCTTTGTGCACTGCAGTGCATTTTGACAGCAGACAAGCTAACAAAGCACCTAACCAAGAGCCTTGGGAGCCTCAACAAACGCTTGGTGCTCACTACTGGGTACACGACCTTTGCTGGAAACACGTGATGCACTAAGTGTATGTTAACACTAAGTGCTTTGTTAAAGCCTGCTTTCATTCACACTGAGCAGTGTCTTACCTCCCACTTGTCTTATGAATTTACTCACAGAGTAAGGCAGGCAAAGAGAGAGTAAGGCAGTCACAGAGGGAAGCACTATCGAAATCTAACCTTGAGAAGCAATTCACCCCGGTATAACACTCCCGGTCACAGCACAGAAAGGGGTCCTCCATGCTAAGCAGACAGGTTGCTATTCCTAGTGTGTAGAAAAATTCTACTCATCTTTTCTATTACAGTGTGCTTAATGGAAAATGTCAAAATGCTAGCTTAAAAAAGAAGAAAGTGCTTGTTTAAAGTGCTAGATTGACAGCCTATTTATTCACGGCACAGGCACTGTACGGGCAACAGCAGTTCAAGTGTCTCGCTTTCCTAGCAGTGTCTCTGCACAGGCTGCTGCGGCTGGAGGCGAAGCACTAACGCACTCTCCCTTCCCGTTCAGTCCCCACCAGCCCGTGGGACTGGTCAGCGTACATACACAAACATACGCATTTGGAATTAAAATGGCAAGATAAAATTCAGTTCTTTTTCCAACGTACTGTCAGGAATATGTGACTAGCATTGTGAGGGAGTATCAGAGTAAGAGAGGATTTCAGAATCAAAACACTAAAATCCATTCCTGTCCACGCCATGGACACAAAATGCCCAGCATTCATGGTCAAGTGGGTAAGGAAAAGGAAAAATTAAAGGCATTATATCTCTGGATCTAATAGAGAATGATGTAAACAGGTGTTTTGTTTTTTTTTTTTTTTTACATATGAGATCATTTTTAGCATCCTCACTGCACAAAACAATCTCCATAATCTTACAGATTCAGAACACCAGGGCTAGTGTTCAATGCCTGAATTTACTACCTTTGGTTTTTTTATTTTTTTTCCTGCCCAACTAGCCTACTAAAATGGAATAACACAACAAACTCATTAATGGATTTCCCAGTGCTTCTCTTCGGTTGAAGAGGTTGTTATATTCTTAACTTGATTATAGTTCAAAAAAACCCCATTTCTTTGGAAGTTAATATACCGCATCTATGACGGTAAGTAGCACAAGGATGCTGACTCATGAATCACAAGGGCTCAAAGACAACTTTGAAACTATAAAATTTCATAAGCAAAGATTCAGCAAATATATGCCAGTACTCAGGGACCCTTGTCCGCTACATACACCGTTTTCCAACAAGTTAAAACCCTTCACTTATAATTCCACGGGTTATCCATTACAATGCATATATGATGACAGCACATTACAATGGAAGGAACTTTTGTTGATACGTAGCACAAACAAATACTCGGTAATGATAACAACATGAGAGGACTGTAGCCTGAGGGGAAAAAAAGAAGTGATTCTTTGCCAGAAAATAGTTGATTTTTTTGTCATAGGAATAAATTAGATTTGCGTCTCTTGAATGTGTCTGTTACTAACAGGAAGAGGATCTACCATGGATGCTAAGTAAATAATGTAGTAGCAGAAGATGACACTATTACACAAAACCCTATGAGAAATGAGAACATCTCAACATGAAAAGGACTTTTTGTTTCTGTTTTCTGAACTTCAAACTGTGCAGCCAACTATATATATATACACACAGTTATTTCATTCATCTAATTTCTTAGTATTAATATTCACTACAGAAAAGGGTCAAAAAAGTTCAAGACCTCTGGTTAGAGGTAACAGGAAAAGCAAGCTCCCATCTGAAAGCCTTTGCGATTCCAAAGCCCAAGCGTACTTAAAACACTAGATTGTTATCTGTTTGTAGAGCTCCACATAGCCACAGTCCATGATGGGGCCTAGAAGGTGCTATAAAAATAGAAATTAAAGTGTTACTGTTTTTCATATCAACAACTGAAGAGTGAGAAAAATATAGTGAGCCTAGAAAATAACAAACATTGCTGTTACCAAGTTCATTGTGAGCAAAATTTAAGTCTACTGCTTCCAGCAGGCCTATGTAAGCTCTATCTATTGCCATAGTTTCATATTTTCAAGATTTATATGAGATTTATGAAAAGCTGAATTTAACAAGAAACTCAGCAGAATCATTATGAATAGTAAACAAAATCAATGTGGACAGTGGTTGTTTGTAAGAAAGTGATAGTGCTGGGTATATTTATGAGAAAGTACTCGTAGTTTTATCTACAATGAAACTATCCAGGGACTAAATGGTAAGGTGATTAATTCATTTTTGAACTCGGCAAATTAATTTCTGGTTTCTAGACAGTACATGAAAAATTTTAATCCAGTTTTCGATAAATTCCACAGAGAGTTCCTTTTCATTCCGCTGATACTAATAAACTCCTGGTACACAATTACACACATACACAGCTACTCAGGCACATATAGGTTTTCTTTTGCATAAACTACTTAAAAACTCCAAAACAAACATTTTAAGCAAATCAAAGTACAAAGGCATGCTGTCCAATTAATTTGTGTTTTCGGTCTAAATCTTAATTCTCTTTATAATCATCAGAACTCACAGTGGGGCCAATCACTTGAAAAGAAGGAAAAGAAGGGCAGCATGGATAGGAGAAAGGGGAACGGGAGAGAGAGAGGAAAGAGGTTAACAATTCTCTTCTCCAAGTGTATCTAATAACCAGTTATAGAAGAGGACAATGATTTTAGTCACAACTCAGTCTGTACATGGAAAATTAAATGTAAATCAAGAGGCTGCATCTTCTGAGTCCTTCTGATCTAAAGCTATCAGCCATGGCTGCCTCCCCCAAACAACAACTTAAGTGGATCGAATGGATTCCCTATACTTTTTCCCATTTAGTATACATACAGTACAGCCATTAGTCTGAAATATATCTCGCTTGTCTAAATCCATTTTCCACATCCTGATCCAAAGTCCAGTGGTAGTCAATGTAGCCTTTCCACTGACTTGAATGGATGATGGAGCAGGTATCCTGTGGGTGGAGATGCCCTGCAGTAAAGACTATGGTGTACAGCACAGTGTACACACGATGCACAACATCAGTTTCAAGGGGAACATGAGAAATTTAAATCCTCCTCTTCCTCATTACAGCTGTTAAATACAGATCTGTAGTAAATGAAAGTAGTCTCAGATATGATCGTACCTATGGAACATAGAGAAACTACATAAAAGCAGTAATGCTAATAAGCCTGTTTAATTTGTACTTTAGAGGATAATCACTGTTTTCATATTTTTCTGTTCATTCCTTCTGTGAGTTGCTCCTATGCCTATGGCTATCTAGCAAATAATAAATGAGGTACATAGAATGAGGTATCTAGCAATATCGAGGGAAAAAAAACCCAGCTTTTTATTTGCTATTGTTATTTTTAATCCTTCAATTCCAAAGCCTACAGGGCTTAGTTCAAGCCAAAGAAAGGGGGAAAAAATGACACGCAGCATTATGGTAGGAACAAACAAGTTATTTTCTACATCATTATATTTAAACAAAAATAAACTCAAACCCTAAACACTTGCCAATGCAATATATTATTGGTTGAGTGAGACGTGAGGCTCCTCTGAGTGAATTTGGGCAGTACAGGCTAAGGAACCTACAGAAGTACTAGCTCTGTCTTCAAAGCAGGACAGCTGCAGAGACTGACAAACTGAGTGCTCTAACTGTAACCCAGAACTAATCCAGTCTTTTACGGGTAATAAAAAGTCTGATTTAACTGCTCAGATGAGTTAAAACTAACGAAGAATACGCTAGCTACAATTTTATTTATTGAAGAAACTGAAAAAAAATGCAGAGGTCAACAAGTAAGTTTCAAGAATCCTCAATCTCGATTTCTTCCACACTAATACTTACAGTGCAGGCAATTATGATGTTAAGAAAGGTTCCTTCAGTTGCCTGGGATATGTATACCATAACAGAATTTCCCTCTAAATTGCATCTATTTACCATATACCTATGCAACTTCTTTCACATTTAAAGACAGGGACTGGGAGAACATCTAGGTTTCCAAACAAAACAAGAAAACGTGAAAAAAAAAAAAAAGATGTATGATTTTAGAAGAAGAGAAGTAAACTTCTCACAAAGGGGAACCACCGATACTAAAAAGCACGTCTAAAGTGAAGTTACTTGCATCTTTCTGAAGAGACAAAAAAGGGCGGATGGCACCAGTGCAGTGAGACAACAGCGTGCTGTCTGCATGGCCTGCTAACTAATACCTGTAACACAGAAGATGCATCATATTTGTCTCAGAAACTAACTCTGCTTACGGTTACTTAACAGATGATCACGTGAAAATTATTTCAAATGTGAACCGACACAAGCAAGGTAGTTGAACAAAACACATGGTGCGCAGAAGGACACTGCTGCAGCCGAAAAGCTACAGAAGAGCTGCATGGATTTGTCATCGCCTGAGAATATTATTTGCATGATTTTGAACAAGAGCTAAAACATGACACTAGCAGCATATTCTAATTATACAATGTACTCTTTTCAAACAAGATTCACATTCAGCTCATATTCATATATCCAAAAAAAAAAGATACATAAAAATGCAGTAAAATTTGTACTTAAGATAACTGGGTCTTTCGAATTAATCTTCCTGTAACAAAATCCATTTGGAATATAACACTGGATGAAATTGTATTCATAAAACAAGTACCATATCCATAATTTTTTATTGCATTAACGTTTCTGATATGGGGTACAAGGGTTTGGTATCACTCTTTGTAAAATGTAGTATCATTTCTAGAGAAAGAAGCCTTCTCAAGTTAGGTTTATTGCTAAACTAACATCTATATATGGGCAACGTAATGATAAAATGACCTAACAGACGGGATGTGTAAATTCAGTCAATTGAAGAGTAACAAGCAAAACATTGACCTCATATTTAAAAGAGCAGATAACCTAATTAAAATGTAATAGTTAAAATCCCTACATTAATCTCAGTACTATGGCAAGGATTTTGAGTCATTCATTCATAAAAGTTAGGATTCACATAGTAATTGCTACTCAGCGTCCTCACACACACTGTAATTTGCTTTTTATTAGAAATATGTGGTTGCCATGTATTTGTACAGTTTTTATACATCTCAATTGCTTAATATTTAAGATTTTTTAAATTTTTTTTTGAAATATGTCGCAACAATGTATTTGTACAGAGCATGTAATCAAACTTCTATGAAAAATGTTTTGGTAAAGTGTTGGTATGCTTTTATACATACTTATTAACTACAAAGCTTTGAAAACAACATACACACTGACACACAAAGTTGTGTTACAGTTATATTGTCTTTACCTGCACTGTCCTCTCTGTGCCATAGGAACAAATAAAGAGAAGAAAATGCAACGTGATTCTTAAGTGATAACTGTACTTAGCAAAAGGATCTTTGATACTGTGCCACCAAATGCCAGGTATTACATTTCAAAAGGTCTGTTTCATTTGGCTAACTGAAATTTATAAAATTCAACATGAATGACCTGTTTTTTACTTGCTTCAGGCAGGAAACAACAGAAATCTATAATTTTGCTATTTTTAACAGCTAAAACAACATATGAACTCAGAATCATACTCATCTTACTGAGGTATCTTTAGGGTTTGAACCCTGAAGAAAAGCAAGTCGTGGTTCTCAGGGATTTTCCAGTTTCACTTTCCTTTATGCAGTTTTCATACAAAGCCCAGACAACAACAAAGGATGCTGTTACTCCATTCTGTACTCCCAGCCAGACTGAGCTTTCCAGTGGGGATGGCACAGTGCCAGGCTTATCCAAATTTGAACATGATTTAATGAAGTTGTGAATGCAGCCTGTAGAAAACTAGAGGTAAGCCCTACCCTTTACCTGCTCAGACAGGAACTTCTAAAATCCCGGTAGACATCGGGAGGCTACAAAGGTAGGCCCTTATTTAAAATATTTAAAATCTAAGACACTGCTGATATAAAAAAGTGCAAGATCAGCCCTGAAAAGGGCAGGATTGCTTGTTACTACCAAAGCTCTGTACTCCCAGCTCTCTCATTTGATTGAAAACCCTCCAGTGATGCAGATCCAATTTTTCTCTACGAGTGCCTTGATGGGTCAGCAGGGGAGATTGCACTGTCATTGGTTAGCTTGTCTCCAGACACAAATGCCATCCAGCATTTCTCCTAAAGGAGACTCACAATCACAGTGCTTTACTGCTCAGAAAATATTTTAAGCAACATTGTTCTTCTGTTGCAACAAAATCTCAGTGCAGAGGCAGGGAATTCAAGTGCCAACCTAGGTTAAATCAGACAATTTCTGTTAAGATACATTACCAGTAACCACATATAGGGATTCTTTAGGCCTTATGTAGTCCTAAAACTCCAGACTGTTTGTAATTAAGCACAAAATACTCTCCTCTGCTGCGCTCACACATTTACAGCTGATTCTAGGTCTCTAAGTCAGTTTCAGTAACAATAAAAGTATTTCTAGCATTTGCAAACAACATGGGCCTCACACAAAATGGTAATAACGCAAGATTTCAGACTCCAGTGTCTTCAGAAGAAATGCTCAGAGAGAATCACTGAGAACAAACCCACCGATAGGTAAGCTGGGAGGAACATGAAAGCTGCTACTAGGCAGGCTTTAGCATTAGCAATGTTAAATGCAGGGAATAGTGCAACTATTGCAAAGTTTATCTACCTGAGAAAAGCTGTGAGACTGTAATGTGACAAAACTAGCCATTAAATCTGAAGTGGCTAGATTTCTTGGGACTGAATCCTTCTTCATTGACAGGGTTCACCCTTCATCCTTCGCCATCATATAAGCTGAGGGCCAGGACATAATTGTTTCATGTTGGCAAAACTCTGCCAAATTCAACAGAATTATGTGGATTTCAGTCAGCTAATGTACAGCCTCAAGGTTCATAGCAATGTGCTGTACCTGGACCCTTTATGTAATACTTAAATTACCATATTGGTTGTTCTTCAGACAATATATATATATTTTTTTCTGGTTTCTGTGCGTTAACTGACTACCAAGCATGGTGAAAACACCAGGTGGTTGTAATACCTTAGATTATAAACTGCTGGTGGTGGTTTTACAGACCTTTCTGCGATGATAACCAGTGCTTCAACAAACCACTTAGACGCTGGGATTTCCTTCCATCAGCCTGGCATTAGCCTAAACATTCAACAAGGCAGCAAACTTGGATGTATCCATTCTAGCCAAATACCACTGGTATCAGATTTTCCATTTCCAAACATTTTTACAAAGACCTACTAAAACTAACCTAGTATTCTAGACCTAATGCACTTTGGGATTCTCAGGGAAGACACTCACAGTTCTCAGTTCAGTCATTAACTTCAGAATACTTTGACTTACTTCAGAAATTCCCCACACAGGGCACATAGCGGATGTGCTATCAATCACTTCTGAGGGACTGTACCACTCCATTTCATACCAGGATGATAATTTGACCTCCCTCATATTCACCTTGACTACAGCAACACAATATATAGGGGCTTACACCAAATTCAGCTAAGCAAATACTGAAGCACTTCTTCACAAGAACAGGTGTATCAAATATTATTTTAATTCTCTCATCAATGGCTTCCCTAAAGAAATTCAAAATCATGTTCAAGGCCTTACTTCTTATCTGCTAGGCTCAGGATATTTAAGATGCCTAAGGTACAGGGATAGAAACCAGGGTTGAGAGCCCTGCTAAGCTGACAAAAGCTAATCTTATCTTTGTAGGAGCTGGAGATCTTAAGCTGCCAACTCAAAACTATGAAATAAATTCTTTCACTCTATAAATAAGAATTTACATATAAAAAAAAATCACAGATCCACTTTCTGCCCCAAATACACACTCAATTTCTGTATATTAAAGGAGTTCTAGTAAACTCCTAAAATAGCTTTGCTATTTTACTCAGCAGAGGATTAGAAGTGAACCAAAGTGCACTAGCGAGCCAAGACAGCATTTCCAGTGACCAAACAGAACCGTTTCCCTCATCCCAGTACTATTTAATAGGAGGTTACATGGGTATTTCTAATAGTACTTGAATTCAGTGTGAGGGAATGGGATGTGTGCACATGCACGTGCAGACACAAGAAAGGCACTGTACTGAGGAAAAGCAGATATTGGATACTACTTGTGTTGCTCAGTATGCTGCAGATGCTTAGCTATGTTGCTGAGTGGTGAGTAACAGCCCACCTAATGCACAGTAAAGGGGGCTGTAGGATATCTGCCTTAAAAACATTGGCCGAGTGATGTCTGACATCATAACTAGTCCTCACAACCCCATCTGAGGAAGAGGTTGGACTAGACAACCACCTCAAACCCCTACCAGCCTGAATTATCGATGAACTTTTCAATTGTAGAGCTTTGTAATTCATGATTCTTAGGGCAGCGTATACCAGTTTTCTCAGGCATTATTACGATATAATTACTTGCTGTTCATCAGATATTGATGTCTGTATAGAATTTATAATTTAGCAATTAACTTTCAGGTATGCAAATACAGTTCCTGTATAAGTGTGCAGATTGTCTCAGAAGAATGAATATGAGCCTTAACGTAAATACGTATTTTCCTCCATTAGTACATAACAGATTAGTTAGCTCTACAAGCATCTATCCCTTATCTTGGTACAGAACTTTGGAATCCCTTCAGGACAAAAAGAACTTTATAGACAGATGCATTATATTTTGCAGCTGATTTTCCTAAAGTCTTCTTTGCATGGATTCCAATAAATGGTCTCATACTGCATGGTTTCAGACTACAGAGTCCAAACACCTCAGTTATCCCAAAGAAAAATCAAATGAAAGTGCTGAATTAAAATGAAGTTTACAAGAAGTATTCTGGGATAGTATGGAATGGAAAAAGCTTTGATAACACGCACTCTATGCTTCTCATACCCCTTCTGGCTTGCAGGAATCCTGAATCTTCATGACAGTAAAGTATAATTTAGAAGTAACAACAACAACAAAAGGATATTTAAATATTAAAACAAATGCATCTCACATTTTATTATTTATGGAGTTCAAGTGTGTACTTGAAATGTAAAGGATGAAAAAAGTGTCTAGAACACAGAAGCAACATTCTACCACATAGAGAACACATGTAAAATAAATTAAAATAAATAAACAATACATTATGAGTATTTGCGCATGCTGAGTCGTTTTGGCAGATGCAGAATAGAAGATGTATATTTCACTACATAAAACATATTTTGTAAACATATCTAATCCTAAAGAACTAGATATCCATTCTGCATCCTTTACACAAGCCTCATTACTAATATCATTCGATTTCCCAATTTTTAAATGTTCCAACCATACAAAGAACTAATAAGAGCTACAGAGGTAAAAATGTTGATTTACAACATTTCCTCTGTTACTTCTTTATCTGCCTAAGTAGTGAAGAAAAAAAATTCCTAACCCTAAGCACACAGCCAGTTGCCTTGATATTTAAATACGTCTTAAAAACTGATTTTGATCTAGTAGGGAAGTCTTCACCATTTCACCTCCCAGAAAGCCTGGAGTATTTAACCTGTACTTGGAAGAAATGTTAAAGTGGAAGGACTCTTAATGCAATGCTCGCTTTATATAAACAATATTTGCTGTCAGGTAACTAATAGCTCTGTTCTTCCCCTAGCCTCGCTAGAAATAACCTCAACCCTCTAAACAAATACTTAAGCCTCTGCTTACAGAAAGAGTATTTCGTTTCCATTTCTCTGTCAAAGCCATCAGTAGCACCAACAAAGCTTTTAACTTCGTTGTCTGCATCTGTATTTGACACAGTTCTTAAAGCACGCTGCGATAGGCAGGATGCTGTTAGTTGTAATGGGACTGTTTGCTAGGACTATTCTCTGGGGAAGTGAAACACAGTAACTAAGTGAGCTGGAGATGCAGCCAAGAAATCCAGAAATCACCCCACATTAGCTGCACTAGAAGTATATGATCGATACATTGGATGAATCCCCTTTAGTCACCGGTTCGTGTTGGGTTAAAAGGTGCAAAACTACGTATTGTCATGCTATTTGCTTCAGTTAACAACAAAACAAAGAAAAACAGGGAAAAGCAGACATAACAGTATTAAAAACAAAGATCAGGCAGAAAGAATTTCCAATAACAAGACAAACAAACAAACAAACAAAATCTTGGATCTCTACTTGTGAAATCTAAAGGACAATTTGCTACAGTTTTGTGCAATTTGCTCTTTCTTTGCAACACTGAAAATACCATGTGTCCTAACAGCTCATGTGAATAGCACCTCAGCATATATCAAATAGATGTCAAGGAAATTCTACTTTTCTGTTTTCTATTGAGGTTATTAATTATCTTAGAAAAGTTGAAGGGAAAATTACCAGAATGTAAGTTTGTTCAGAAGACTAGCACTATTTACCCTCAAAGTACAAATAAAATTAGAACTTTTGTTACTGTTGTCTGCCTGTTTCCAGTAATTCCGATTGGGTATAGTACATCTTTTCTCACTACTTACAAATGGTTGAAATGTTACCCGTTCTGAGGCTTGCAGAACATCAGAAACACCTAAAAGTCAGGCTGTACACAACGATGTGTTCAGAGCTGTGTAACCAAGCAGTACACGACAGCTTTTTCACACTGCACAGAAAGATTTCAACAGTTTAGAGCAGAAAGTGAGAAGCACTGTCCTCACTCAAACGGCAGAGGACTTCTATAACATAATACTCAACTATCTAATTCGTGGCTTTCTAACAAAAGAACACCTTGCAGCATCAAAGCATTAGCGGAAGGATCCTCTCACACCTGAGGATGGATGCAGTTTGACTCTGGTGACTTCAGGAGACCTCCACATGTCCTAATCAAGCAAAGTGAACTTTGGAACAGCTTTAGGCTTCAAAGCAAATACATGTATGGGAATGTGTTTAATCAGGCACAGTGCCTATCCAATTTACTGTAATAACTTCTGTAAGTGGTCAGGAACCTTTCCCAAAAATCCTTCTTAATCTGGGTTTCCCTGACTAGAGAGAAACACTGTCCTACAGTTTAATAACATCGGACTGCCTTTCTCACCACTGTCCAAATCAGTAAGCTGAAGATATTTAAGTGCATTTTGCAGTGTGCATACCTGCTTTTCGTTCTGAACAAATAAACTTTTTAATTTCTCTTTTTTTCCTAACCTGGAATGAAGTTACTTAATTCAGGTAAGGAACCAGTAGCCCTATGAAACATTGTCTGTAATAACCTTGTAATTTTTAGTTGTAGGACTACAAAAATAGGAGCAAGTCCAAAAAGAGCAAACATCACACTTTTTGGTTCACTGTTATTTGTTCACACTGGAATGACATCTTTCCTCACATTTTAAAACATCTTTATCCGAAGCACTAAAATATAGAAAATAAATAATTAAAACCTAGGTGTGTATTCTACACACATTTTTTTAGGAAGGCTCCCATTGAATCTCAGTGGGAACATTTGGTTTAAGAAATCAGATACATTATAAACACCTTGCTAGAATACTTCAAACATACAGTGTTTTATCTCAGAAGTGTTGACAAAAAAATTATTATAGTAGGGGAAACTGTGACTATAAAAGTTGAATAAATAGATGCAGTCTCAAGCAGAAGGCAAATATTTTAAATTACCCTAATTTTCCTGAATAAGTATTTCCCTTAACAAAGGATCTCATGCCTAAAACTTTCCATGTACTAACGTAATAAGGATTTTAGGAATGTCATGGTAACTAGAAATATAAATACTGATGATGAAAGACAAACTCTACTTATCAAACACTCTATGTACAGAAGATGAAAAGATTAAAAGAAATAGGGAAATAATCAGATTTTAATAAAGACTGCCTTCACTTCATTTCAACAGTTTCTTGCAGTATAAAGGTATTTACAGTTTCAGGAGTCACTTAAGTGCATCCACAAAATTTGGTATTTCATATGTAGTTAAATCTTTGGATAAAGGATATGAACCACTGTTTGAAATTAAGCATGGGCCTGACGAATTTTGATTTACTTTTTTCTTCAGCCTGTAAACAAAAAAAACTATTATAAAATTCTTTATCAAAGGATTCCAATGAAAAATCATAGAACAGATAATCTCTACAGGCCCCTCTAGATTTGAATTAAGGAGAGCTGCAACTCCAGTCTAATGGTTAGTCATCAGTATAGATTTTGCTGGGGTTCTCATTTCCCCTTTGCCCTTCTAGCTACATACGCAATAGTACAACAGCACATATATACATCCTTCAGGCTTCTGGCTCTTAACCATCTCTGTAGAAGTACAATGCAGAAACAATGAACGCACACCTGGTTAAATGAACTTCGTATTTTCTATGGTACAGCGCTCACATAGCATTTGCTTTACGCAAACGTTGCCATCTCAACCTCCAAAAAATGACCTTGACTCTGATCATCTATTCACTAAATATGGAAGGCTTTCTCATTCTAAATCCATATTTCTGACTTATTTTGGAAAAAAAAGTTCAAACATGCACAGGACTCAATTAAGATGCATATGGATTGGCTATATGATAAAGAATCAATTAAAAATGATCAAAGACAAGCAGCAAAAAAAATGCAATTTTATCCGTAGCTTTCAAATAAGCCAAAAAAAAGACACATTGGAACTAAAAACATGTGCCCCCATATTCCCTCCCCGTCCCCGAATTCAACTATCCATTAACAATGTTGCATAGTGAGCAATGCCTACTTCCATTTCATATTTCTAACTCCTATGCAGTGATATTCTGTCTTAAGTCTCAAGCATCTTTTCTATTTTTTCTGAAACAAGAAAAGGCACATTACCATTATTTTTCCTGTACTGTTATCAGATTAGATTATATCAGATTACAGATTATAGACACCCAATTGCTTTTTCTATAACTGCTTAATTCTAGGGAATCTTCCATTGTAAAACTATAGGATATAATGCTAATTCTGTTAATTTCAGTGAGAAGAGATCTGTAACTCAGCATATACATATTTTGCTTTACTTTATTAAATGGAAAGTAGCAGAAGTTAGATTAGTTTATATTTAAAACGTGCTGAAAATTTGATGTCAACATGCTGCATTAGGAATAGAGTTCTCCTTTCTGTTATTCCCAGCGGTTAAAACAAAAAGTCAGTTCTCTCATCTATACTAGTGTCTTTTTGGCTTTAGGAGAATCAGCATCTTCCTGTGACATTTAGGTTTTCAGCATGCACAAACACAAACTTACAAAAATAACTTCAGTGCTGTTCTTGAGGGCCTCATTCCACAAACAGCTCAGCAATCACTTTTGATTCTTAACAATTGGAAAATCACAGTATTTGAAGTGGGACTTACTTTTATGACCTATAAGTCATCAAGTTGTAGTGAAACATGTTATCCCTAAATTTATCTCTCTCATTAATTTGGCCTTTTGGATAATTGTCCTCAGCATTGTTTCTGATCTAAAATAGAAACCCAGTAATATTTTTTTGCTATAAAATGGTTTAGTTTTTAATTAGAAAGAATGTTATTTAATCATGATTACAACACTGTATTTATTTTTTAGTTAATAAATCTCTTATGATATACCAGCTGTCTACAGAACAGGGACTGCACCTTGAAGCACTGTGCATCTTTAGCTCAGTTGTTCTATCCTCTGAAAGACTGACTGTTTAAAGGCAAATTAAAACATATTGGCTAGATGCATTGTGAATCTTACTTGTCACACTCGTGAATAATTTCATTCTTTCAACATCTCCCTAAAAAAATCTGATCTGTAATTTTATAATTAGCTGGAATGAATACAGAAGATATCCACCTTTACTTCTCATGGGTTATGGTAAAAAAATAAATAAAAATGTATATGATTTTGAATATTATGAAAGATAAACTGTCAGCTCATGTAGCTCAGTCTACACTAGTCACCCAAAAACATTTCGGAAGAAATATTTAAACCTTTCCTTGCAGCTATTTTGCATGGTATCTTTACAACATTTTGAAAGCTTGTCACAGCCTATTGATGCTGAGTCGATCCACCTATTCTGCACTGGACTGCTAAAAACTGAATAGAAACTAAAAATACAATGGGATTAGGAAAAAGCAGTAGAGCATGACACTGATTGGCAGCTTTTCCAAATTATGGCTCCTTATTTACAGAACTCAGGAAACCACAGCCTTTTAAAGTGTGTATAACAGATACACAGCCTGTAACAGATACACAACCTGTACAAAACCTGTAACAGGTAAAATGCAAATAGTGTGGTAGGACTTAGGTGCCATCACGCAAACGGAGTTTGGGAAAATGCAGAAACTGTTTTACACTTTAACACCCGGGACTTGCTGAGTGCCTTCTAATATCCACTGAGACAGCACAGGAAAAGTCACCAAATCCCAGATGTTAAACATGGTCATAGGCCACAGAACTGGCAGACTACCATAAGGTAGAAATTAAAGCACTTTTTTTTTTTTTTTTTTTATGGTGTGGTATGTCTCACTGAATAAACTTTTTTAAGGGATAACATTACACTCCACGTTATGTTGAAGAGTTTGTGAAAGCAAAAGTTAACTACTTTTCCATGAGAAATGCTTAATTGTTTAAGAAAAGTATTTGTTTGGACTGAATTATTGAAATCAAGAGTGTAGCACCCATTGCTAAGGCTCAGCTCTTGGATTTGAAAATCTTCAAGGAGACAGCTGGACAATGAATCCTTTCTTCTCTAATCCTGTTATTGACTGAAGAGAGAATAAGGATGAATACAGTAACTTTAATTTCTTGTGTTTCACTTTTCCTTGGATTTCAGTAATATGACAGTGAACTGCAGCTAGAGTAAGGGCTAATTAGACACCATCATTGTTTTGTCTCTGTCTATCCGAGCATGGATGTGTTTTGAATACTACTGACAGAGTGAGATGGACAGTTGTATGTCAATCAATACTGTATCACTGAAAACACCACAGAAATATGGGCTAGAAATTGTAGAAATCTAAACTCTTACAATTTCACAGCAACTAGAAATCAAGTAATAATTACCCTAGCATTACCCCAGCTATCTGCACGTTCAACATACAGAGATGAACACCAACCATTACCTCAGACCTGAACACCTGCAAAAATGCTTAGGTTTGGATTTCTGTCTTAGATTTCAGTCACATAAAGAATCGTATTTTCTTTGGGCAGATGAGATATACTACATTATATGATGACTTCAATTTGACAGAAAACTTTGCTTCTGTTTATGTGTATGGAAAAAATATAACTAAAATTAAACAGACTGAGGCTACCTGCAGGAAATATTTCCAGAAGGTGAGGTTATCCTAAGAAGCATTTCTTAAGCAGGTCAGAATAGCAACTGAGAGAAAGAACAAGAGAAAAGTGCTGAGTTACTTAAACTTAGTTGAGCATCAATTGGTCAGGATATAGTCTACCTCATAACTAGCACCCTGAATATGTCCCCATATTCAGTCCTTCAGATCTTAAAAAAAAATAAATACATTGAGTGCATTGCAAGAAAGATGTATCAATATTCAACATTACCGTGTATTTCATCCTCAGTGAGTAGTTACTGCACAACAGATAACTGTGAGTTTAAAGAAAAAGCTTTCAATAGTTCCATTTTTCCCCAAAGCCCTAAACAGATCACACAGCAAAATCCTGAACTGACACTTCAGAGATGTTACAGAGATTGCTTTTTCCTTTTCCTTTCTGACACTAGTATTTTTAATATAATATTAAACAAAAAATATTGTGGAGAACTTTGAAAGCATCAGATGTCTTAGGAAGGCAAAAAACTAACTTCTATGGCATCCTACTGTCAATTTGATGCTATGTAGGAATCAGAGACAAAATCACAAGAAGCTGAAAAGGTAAAACCTTAGGTCTGAATTGTTATTCCATAGAGGTTGCAGCAGGCAGGTAAAACACATTTGGCCTCATCTGCATCTTCAAGTATGAAAGGTTATGTGAGATTGATGTTAAAGGTACAAGAATTATATCTTGAGGATGTACAAGTAAAAATGCATTCCATTAAAGAAAATACATCTTTAACAGGGACATTAACAGCAGTCCTCGAAAGGATGGGAAGATATTGTTCTCTTTTGTATTCATTTCTTAGTAAATATCAATACTATACACACGTATATACATACATATTTCTCAAGATCTTGTACTACTTTTCTGTCTCTATCTCACTGACCTCTCACAAGCATTCCCGTGTCTTTGTTGTTTTGTATCCAGCAATACCACGTTATTCACTCATTTGCTGAAGCTGTGCTTGACACTGCAGGGTACAAAATAACACAGAAAACATTATCTCTGGAACAAGAAAAGATTGCCTGGTGCTGTGAATACTTCTATGAAGAGAAGAATCAGCTTTGCCCTTTCAAAAGTTAGATCAGCAACTTGACTGATTGCCCTCCCCTGCTTTTTGTAGTCTTTCAAGAGTTCAAGAATTGTCCAGAAAATCAGTGTAACTCATGTAGAAGCCCGTCCAAAAGGAGAAATGAAATGTGATTTTAGTTTGGGAAACTATTCACCAGTATCTGCTGAGTGCATCTTTGAAGTACCAGACAAAATGCAGGAAGCCTTACTGAAAACACACTCATTAAATTTTGGGGGCTACTAGTAAGGTCGTATTCTGCATATATCTTATATAAAGGGAAAGAGAAAAGCCACTCAAATGTTCTGTCACTGCACTGTGACATATTTCAATCATTTATAGGAAGCCCTCAGCAAAGAATGCAAACAAGAAAATTCTTCCTGGTGAATAAGATGAACTTTTACTCTAAAAGGATCCCCAGCTGTCCTGTGTAAATTCTGCAAATGAAGAGGAATTTGGTTTCTCAACTCTCTGAAAGTCAAACCACTCTTGCTTTATGCAAATCTCTACATACAATATATATCTCTATATACAATATATATCTGGAAGGAAATACTGTATTGCGCTCAGCCATGAAAAGGGAAGAGGATACAGATGGTAGTTCTCGATACCTTAGTAATACAAAAATTGCTTAGAAAGCTTATTTGGACCTGATACACAAAAGTAGCAAATAACAATTTAGTTATTGGAGTAGGAATTTAGAAAGTTACAAACCAGGGGGAAAAAAATAAATATTATGACCTCTGAAAAAAAGAGCTGTTATTTACACAGCATGAAACCAGGGGACAAGATTTTATTCACAAGTTTTGGAGGTGGGATAAAAGAGGATATTTATAAAATCAGCAAAGCACCTCAACAGCAAACGTAGTTGGAAATTACAAGTAGCACCATCTATCCAGGAAGAAGTTTCTATTTGATTATTTATAGGGCACTTGCATCTTTACTGAAATACAGCGATGTTGGACTGCATTATCACCCATCTAACTGACTAACTCATTCATTTTGGCTATATAATGCAAATTGATATGACATATATGAACACGATTCTCTAGGTATCACAAGTCTGATTGATAAATCTATGTAGGACTACATTACATTTATGATCATAAATGGTTCTCTACAGATCAGGAGCATCAGCTAGAGCTACAGCTGTGAAACTAGTTTGAAATAGTAAAAGATATCTTTATTAGTACAAGAAAATGAAATCACCTTATGTCACCTTACAGTCAAACCACCAAAATCCACTCTCTAATATTTACTCCAGGCTAAAATTTGATCTATCACAACTTTGGCTCTTCCTGTTTTTAACCTCTTATGAGCCTCTCTGCTGTAAACTTCTTCTGAAGAGGATCATTCCTCTGGAGGAATAACTGTGAGGTGTGAAAGTACATACACAAATTTTATCAGACTACCAACATCAAATACCACCACGCCACCTATGGCAAAATTACCGTTTTCAGGTCAAAGTACGAAAAAGTCACTTGCTAAGTGGGTCTTCTACCTCTCACATAGAGTTTCTCTACGCTTGCATGACAAATTAAAATGCAAATTATGTGCAGAGAATGACAGAAATCATTGAAAATCCCTCAGCTTAATTCATGCAGTATCTGCTACTGTTGTTCTGCTGGAAGATGCATGGGAAGGAAGCCATCCTATGATACTCCAAATGAAAGCTTGACACCACGTACCTGAAAGACTTCTGGTTATTAAGAAACCCGCTTCCAGGTGTAAAGACAGTAGGATGTCTGTATTATACAGGTGATAAACCCGAATTCACAGATATAGAAACAGCCACTGCCTCCAACATTTCCGGTCATGCCACCATCCATATTACCAACAAATTTCTGTATCATCAGTAATGAAAAGCGGTCATGACCCAAATATGCTATGCATTTTTCAAATGAAGTTAAAAAAAATTGCGTGTCCCTCACTCTACAGAGTGCAAACTAAATCTCTTTTGTCTTTGTTTAGCATTTTTTTATACCTTGGTAAGTTATAAAATGGTATAGATAAATTTTAAGTAAGAAATGCATTGAAGTCTAATATATCTAACTCTTAAATTGCTCTTTGTCAGATACGATGGCTTTCCACTGTCTCCTCCCACACACTTTCCATCTCTCCTGAAAATTGCTTCATCTTTGAATCATTACCATTGTAATTACAACAAGAAAAATCAGTAGAAGAAGAAAAAAATCTTTGACATAAAGAGCATTATCATGGGACAAAAATATCCTGCTGGAGCCAAAGATAACACAATGCTCCATTATTAATATTTCTATCGATTATTGACTTCATGATGAAGTAAAAATCTAAATCTAAATCCTTTCACACTTTATATGTGGCACTCCCTTGTGCCTGCAAAAAAATGTAAACATGTTTAAAAGCTGTAAAGGGCATGGTCATCCCAAAACACCCAAGGAAAAAAAGTTTTTAGTAATCTTTTTTTTTTTTCCCCCCTCCGTAAAAACATCAGAGAGTAGGATGTTATCTGTCTAGTATTCAGCTGGGCAAGTCCTGAGACCTCAAAGGGAAGGTGTTTTAAGTATTCACCTACTGGGTGTAATATTTGCTCCTTGTTTGGATGTTTCAGAGTGGCTCTATGTATGGAATCATAGAACAGACGGGATTGGAATGGACCTCAAAAGATCATCAGGTCCACAACCTATAATTCTGCAAATACGTAACTCACAGATCAGTCTCCTTGGCTGGATAAATGATTAAATTCTACTTTTAAGAGTGGCATCCAATTATTAATAGGGATGAAAGTACAAATTTTAACTTAGAACATTATCAAATAAGTTATTTAGAATGAATACTTCCTTTTAAGCTCCAAGGGACCACTTTATACTATCATTTAAAATCAGATTGGAAGAGAGCTTGCATAGTTCAATGATTTTCTGGTCAGCTTTCTGACCCATGGCAGGATGAATTATTCTATACTATTCCTGACAGACGTGTCTAAACTGTTGTTAAATCTCCAGCGATGAGGATATCACCACTCGTTTAGACAATCTCTTTCAGTTTTCCATTTACTGCTGCAAATTTTTTCCTACCACCTAACCCAAATCTCCCATCCTATAACTTAAACTCAAACCTCTTATCTTAAGCATCCCAGACAGAAAGTCCTCTTTTTCCTTTTCTGCACATTTTCATAAATCTAAGGATTTTAGGTTACTTCCCACTATGTAGGGTACAGGATTCCAGTTCCCTCAAATCCTTCTTCTTTATTCAAGGCCCTGACAACCCAGAAGACAAGGTACAGGACTAATACAGATCTCTGAATCCCTTATTTGCTAAGGAACACTACCTACCATTTGACATTTTCAGTATAAAGGCTAAGGACTCAGTGGGGGAAAGAGAGTGGCAGATCCTCGCCTCCGGAGTTAGATTCTGAAAAACAATCGCAAGGCCAGGAAGCAGTCTGTGGAGATGCTCACATTACCACTGCTTCTGTTTTGCCTAGCAGGTAGATATTAGGAAGTTCAGCTTCTGTGGTTGTCAAAGGGGCTACAGCTTGTTTGCATTAAAAACAGAAAATGAGCAGAAAAGATAAGAGCTGTTCTGATCTTAATCTGCAGCACAGTATCCATACCATCGAGCAGCCTTTACTGCAATCTTACGCCACTTTCCATCTGAAAGCAGGAGTGTTTAACCTACGTTATTGTAGGATGTGAGCAGAAAAGAGCAAGGGTTTGGGAATATGACAGGTTGGCATGAAGAAAATCTCGTATATACACTTCTGTTGAGAGAGCTCACCATATAAAATATGTTTGCAGTCTTTTAAAGTTTACTCATAAATATTTAGAATGAAATCCTGATTTCTCTGGTCTCACAACAAGATTTTTACCAATGACTTAATAACAATTGTACTTTGTACTGCAGGGATATGGATTACAGATGGTACTATGCTTTTAAAATTATATTTTTGTCTGTTCCTTAAGATCTCCTTATATATCACACTGTTCCTATTGTACAATTCTGGCAGTTTATATGGAGAACACCCCCAACAATAGATTAAAAACAATAGTTTTACACATCCAGATATTATTTTCAGTGAAAGTAACAGACCTGTTTCATAACAGCATGCTTTAACAACACTCAGATGCTTCAAGGAAAAGATAAATCCTCCATCTTAAAATTCTGGCATGAAATTGGTTCAAGATTTAGCAACTGCTGTATCTTATTCTTTTGCTTTGTTATTAGTTTTCCAATAATCTTTTCCTCATCTAGATTACCCTCTATTATTTAGTTAGAACTTCCTCCATAATTGCAATCACTGAATAGTAATCACTTAATAAATATATCCTGACAGGTCTATTTTTGCACTGGGAAAAGATTCATTTTCTTTATCATCACTCCAGTAAGCAATTTTTCTTCCTACCTGAAGTAGCAAAATGAAATGTAGTGTCTGGTGCACAGTTCTGCTCTGATACATACAGCATTTCAGTAAGACCAGACACCAATCCTTTCATTTTTTTATTCTTTGGATATGGATTCTTCAAAACCTGTGTAGCGAGGAATTTGTGTTCACCGACTTTTATATATAAATCTATTGATGCACATAGGTAAAAGCTGCTTTGCACAGCTTGTTAATAGTGAGCTAATAGTGGCATTCCTGGTGACTTTTTAGAGTTATTTTCCTCTAATACAGGTAGCACAGAGAGAAACCACATTTTTGTTAAATTTCATGAGAGGGGATTGTGAGCTTAGGTACACAACATGGAAAAGCCAAAAAGAGTGTGCGTTTATTCTGCTGTCTATAAAGGACTAATTTTATATTAAATAGAATAAAATAACCTGAACAAACTTGGATACCTGCAGGTTGCTATAATGATTTCTTTTCCACTATGATGTGAATATAGCACAAGAAACTGCTGAGGAAACACAAAGAAAATAAAATAAATGGTGGTCTATGTGTAGAAACCTGTCTTTCCTCACAAAATGGATCAATTTGTCCTAAGTGGGCTTGGCCTAAGTCACTCAAATCAAAGCAAGTCTTTCTACTGACTTCAAAGGATTTCAGGCTAGTTCTAGCAATAAATGGATACTCAGAGTAAATAAATTCTCCTATGAGAATCCCATTTTTCAGCTTGAAGTAGAGAAATTCTCAAATGTATTGTGAGGCTAATGAGGACCTCACACAGGTATTCAAGAATTCAAACTGTGTCCAGGGAAGGGAGAAATCCAGCCTCTGCTCATATGCTTTTTTACTCTGGTGTGGCCTTGCTTTGTCTTTGGACAAACAGACTGTGGGATTTGCCAGGTGCCTTCCGAACAGGACTATGTCAAGGTTCAAATACATCAAATTTGCATTCTTGAATATTATTAAGGTAAACATTCCTTAGTGAGTAATTCTGACATGAAACAGTCTGCCAACCTTTTAGTTGAAAGCTAAACCCATAAAGGAAATGCACTAAGTTAAAATGATTTTCCGTAAAATTTAAGTACATTTTAGTTCTCCACACTGCTGTTGAAAATACCTTCAGCGCCTCATCTTTTTTCCAAGTACCAATCCACTGTTTAAGGACCTATTTTCCAATGTTAACTTCTAGCATTTTTTGTACAAGTAGTGGCAAAAATTAGTTTTATGATCCTTATCGCTCAAACTCTTTCTCCCTTTCAGCCCCATACAACATGAGCCTTTGTGTTAAAACCAAGCCAGAAAAAACAAACCCATGGAATCAAGCTGTGATTTTCCTCTGAACTGAATTCCATTCCTGGCCTCATGTTTTGTGCTTTTGTAAATGGCCTCACAATCAGGCCTGATGATATGAACATACCAAATTTCTTACTAATACAGCCCAGTCGTAAAAATATCTGTGTATATACAATACAAAAACTATGGTTGAACAAATTTAAATGTATAATTAGAAGGGCAAACCTACCTTTTTTTTTCACCGTAGCCTAATCTTTGCTGCAGGCAGAACCATATTAAATTTAAAAGAAATCTTTCTAATACACACCAAACAAACAAAAAAGCTTACACTTATTTACTTAATCATTTCAACAGCACTGCCCTTTCTCTCAAAAGAATTGTTTATATACTTCTATAATAGGGAAAATATTTATTTCATAGCTTTGAAAATTAAACTAAAACTCTCACTTCAGGGTTCACTAGTCGAGCTTGTAATTTTCAGAATTCTTTTATGGTATTGGTGTAAGGCATCTTTTTGTGTGCACAGTAATGAAGACTTAAAATACACTAATCACCTCTAAACAGGCATATTTCTAGAAGATTATAAAGCAAAAAAAAAGGACAAATGAGCAACTTTTAAAATAAGCAATTATTAGACAACTTAATGCAAAAATATTTATAAACTAGGCATTTTGTAAGGATCTGGTAATTACTTAATATTAAAACAAAATGCCTAGATTAATCTAGTAGAGAGAGGTTGATATGATGGAAGTCAGAAAGCAGTTGTGAAAAAACACTCTGCATCTTTGCTGGTGACAAAGTGTTCAGTCATAAAAGCTTTGATTTAAACCATATTAGCATAGTGTGGTAGAAGCATGCAGCACCACAACATCAAAGGATATGCCCTAAAATAGGAATCTTATTTTATTTTTTCTTCCCAATAAGCATAGTCTTTTAGTTTCCAACTCATGTGTGCATCTGAAATGGATTGTATATTCAGGAAGAAGTCAGAGGGGAATGAAAAAAGAAAAACAGCTTGAGGGATGCAATAATCTCACCGTACTTTTAATTAAAGAAATAACAATTCACTTGTAATAGGACTGTCCCATTAGGGTCCCTGATTGCCACGAAAATCTCAATTGACCTACTTATTTTCTTTGGTAAATTCACCACTTCAAGATGATCTTGGATTTGAACTCCATAGGTTTCTTTTAAGGTAAGTCCTCCAAATTTTTTTCAGGGAAAAATACATTTGCCTGAAACTTACATAGTCTCAGCTTGCAGTTGGATACTCTTACTCCAGATTATTTTGGTCATGCTTCTCAGAAGAGATGTGACCATTTAGATTTTCCCATTTTCGACTACAGTACAGGGAAAATAACATTTTTTTTTTTCCTAGTAACTTTGCAAGGTAGTCCAAATACACAACCTAACTGCTTGTAGCAACAAAATAAAGGACTTCATTTAGAAACAATTAATTCTTCTTCGAAATAAGATTTCAAGTGCTGTAATTGAGAGGATAGAACATCATTACTTTGTGTAAGTATAACCTTTTTGAACTTCCCAGGCTGACACATCACAGCTGAGATGCAATCGTGTTAGTCACGGCACGCTGCATGATGCCAATGCTGTACTGAGCAGCATGCTATTAGGAAAGGGTACAGCAGCATGCTGCACTACTGACAAGGCCCTCCCATGCTGTGATTGTCTATATGCAAACACCATGCCCACTGTCACAGCACAACACAGGAAAATGCTAGGGAGCTATTTCTGTAACACCAGGAGCCCTTATTCCTCCACAACTTGACCCCTGCTCTGTGTGGAGATGGTGGTGGTGTGTTTCAGATGTGATGTATAATAGCAGGAAAGCACTGATGCATCAGACCAGGAAATTAAAAAGGATGCCATTCACACAAAGGAATGTTTAGTTAAGTTTGAAAAGCTTGGCTCAAATGGTACCGTGATGGACCACTTGTTACATCTTTACTTACTAACGTTCATTTGCTGTGGATTTTTTCCCCCCAAAATCAGTTTGTTATTGATTTTAAATCATTCCAAGAGCTCATCTGCATTTCACCCCAAACATTTGGAGTCTGAGCTAATATTTGAAAGCATTAGGGTCCTTAAAGGAACAGCCTATTACAATACACAACAATAACTATGTTTCTACGATTTATGAAAAGAAAGCAATATGTGCCTGTTTCGGTGCCTGTCGTTTGCCTACCAATGGTGCAGTGCTCCCCATTCCAGCCCTCTCTGCATTCACATTTCCCATCTTTACAAGTTCCGTGCTCTGTACAACGGGGATGACACACACGCTGGTCACATGCCACTCCTGTCCACCCTTCTTCGCAGCGACATGCTCCGCCAATGCACACCCCATGAGTGCCACAGTCTACAGAGCACACTTCTAGGAGGAAAAAAGAAGAAAGATTACAGCTAGCTTATGCCAGTGGCAATAGGACAGAAGTAGCAACCTAAGTCATTAAGTAAAAGTGAGTAGAAGAAATACGCTTTTGCTGAAAACTACATGCTCTCAAAAACTGGCCTGTTCATATCTGGATCAAACCCAGCAGTCAGCTTTTGCTGAAGAACAAGCTAAATTACATTAAAGAGTCATTACAAAATTCTGCTCCTATATGCTGGACAGATCGCTGTAGAGCTGTGTTCTCTATTCTGATACAAGGAATTTTCACAGGTAGTTTCCTCGACGCCTGTCAGCACTGCAGAAGGGGGGCACGTAGTTCTGTTTTACTCAAACCTGAACCTGTGTTGATTTTAATACAGACATTTATTTGTTAAGAACAAGAACAAAACTCACCTAAGACACACTCAGCAGAGAATGGTGACAATTCAGGGTCACTTAGACTCTAGGAGTGACTGGAAAAGATACTTGCAAGTGAAAGATTTTGGAATCCTACTGCTAATAATGGTGAAATATCCAGCATCTTGCTCCCAAGTTCTCTTACAGCTCTCTGCCAGCAGAAGTTGTAGAAAAGCAGAGGGGTCTTTTGCCTCATGCATCAAAGAAAATGACAGTTTAAATTTTCATTCATGTATTTTTCTGGCTGCTGCTGATGCATGAAGCAGAAAAAAACATATCTTGATACTCATTTCACTGGTGGGGTATTCTGAGTCATTAATCTTAAGAAATAACTGAATAAATGTGAAAGCTGTAAAAATTACTTTGAGAGTCTTGCTTATGGCCTACAATTCCATCTCATGATTCAGCTTACAATATAAATGCAAAATTTCAAGTATTTTTTCCCCGCAAATAGAACATTTGCTGTCTTGTCAAAACTGCTTTTTTTCTCCTTAGCTCCTTCTGTTAGAATAAACAAGTTTTATAATATTCAAGTCAACTGCAGCTTTGGAGAGGATGAATTTTTTTAGTTTAGTGCTTGCTTTTTAGTGTGTCTTCTGCCCTAAAATTAATTCTTTAAATATTCCACATACAACTAAGAATCAAAAAACACCCTATAGGCGAGAAGAGATTTTTCTGTTTTGTAATGTTTTTTTCATAAAATGGGTAGCATTTTGATGCACAATAAAGCAAACACCAAAAATATACTCAGTTGGAGTGTTTTGCATTCCCCAAATGTTATGAACATATTTATAAATCACTGCTGTGGAATTTTTCAGTTGAAGTTGGCTAACAGCTATAAAGCAGTTAATGAACTTTCTCAGTCCACAAGAGAGTCAGTTGCAGAATGAAATACAGACTCCTGACCTACACCCCCACCCCCAGCTGTCAGTCCCAAATTTGGAATGTATTAAGAAATAGTATTTAAATAGTATTTAAAACGTATACATACATTCAATGCTTCTTTCCAGCATAATTCAGAACAGGATCAAATTTGTTCCAAATAAAATTTTCTAATTTATTTGCATTTCGAATTTGCCTCTGACGTTCACTTTTTAATGAAATAGGTGCATTACTGCAAAATCAGAAGAAATATTTTTCTTACCAACAGAGCAGTCGGGACCCATCCAGTTGGGATCACAGCTACAAAGACCCGTGTCAGACAGGTATGTACCGTGCCCACTACACTGGTCTGGACACTGGGCCCTGGGAAGCTCGCAGTTTATTCCACCCCAGCCCGGGCTGCAGAGACATTCGCCGTTCACACAGACTCCATGATTGGAGCACGTTGGATCTAAGCAATCAACTAAATAAGAAAACAAAAACAACGTAGAGAAAGGTCAGTTCCCACAATATAATGTCTGGAAAATATGTAGTTGTGGTACCTTGAAAAGTTCATATCACTGGGACAAAATAAAGTAAATTCATGTGGTGGTTTAAGTCGTATAAATATCTGGTCTGAGAATTGGAAAGCGTGAAGTAATTACATTAACAGCATATAAAACAGGGTGTGACTGAAAAACAAAAGTTTACTGCAGGAATTCTGGAGTGAAGAAGTACAAAGACTTAAAAATAAAAGTTAAATATACATAGTAAGAGCTCCACACACAAGCCTTAGTCTGGGGGTGTTCTGAAACACAAGTTCTGCTGAGTTAAACACTATAAGGAATAATGTATTGGCCTCCTCTCCTCCCTTAAAAAAAATAAAAAAAAATCAAACGAATTGCACTTTTCAAATAATACTTTTTTTTTTTTACTTGGGAGCATCTTTAGCAATACTACTATTATTACTATTCACTTGCTAGACCATTGTGAGAATAAGATTGTGATATCTACTTTAAATACCTAGAAGTCAAATTATCCGTGGCTTTCAGCTTCTTTTAGACTTTTAAATTATTCAGGCACTTTTGAACATATCATTCCTAGTCCATTAGTAGCTAAGCAGTGAAACTGAGAGTCCCTATTATTTCAACCCATGTTCTACCCAGCAGATAATTCTTTAAGAAATAAAGAAAAACAGATGTACATACAGATTTCATCTTTTCTCTATCTGAAAACAACAGAAAGTGAAAACAGCTATGATGGAAAATCATCCATAAAACTTCTTTTGCCATTTCAGTCCTGATAAATAAAGGAATGTTATGTGGTGTCTTTCAAATAAGCTCTAACAGTAACATTATCGTTTTCCAAATTTTTATCTTGTATCATTAATTTGTGTAAGTGCACTATGCTCTACTGTGAATACGAACATTGAGGCTTCACCAACTGCCTTTTGCTGTGGAATTGAGGGCCAAGGTCAAACTTATGTCCTAAATAAAATGAAATCATCTCATGACTGGTATATATCAGCTCACAAGAGAAGAACCAAAAATGATTGGCATTCTCTCTTGCAGCTCTGGGAAGATCTGAGTTTATAATGAAAGTGATTTATCTCTCATCTTTTCCAAATTGATCCTTCTAAATTAAGGCAGAGACATTTTCACTCTGCCTTATATGAACAATACTTGATCTTTCAAATCTCAACTTTTCTATAAACAGAGTCTTGTCAAATTATTTTATGAAGTTACAGAGCATTTAAAGTAAGTATATAGATTAGATACAACTCAGAGGATTGAAGCAGGCCCATTTAGAGGTACAATAACATGAGTTATCAGAATAACTCATATTTGATTTTAATTCAGATTACAGTAGCACAGAAATTACAGTAACATTTCTTATAAGATTTTCACTGTAATAATGACCCTGGCAATTTCTTCTTATTATTTTTTTTTTAAGATTCAGTGCTCAATTAATTGGATATGAAAATACTATAGTGCAATTTAGTATATACGCATAAACCACGATTGTTCGTGGTTCAGTTCAGAAAAAAATCATAAATTCCTAAATTGTTCTAAAATTATCTAGAATCTTCTTCCTGTTAGTCCTCCTCCATGCTCATCAAAATCAGAAACTCCAAAATTTAGAATATGTCTTTCATGCTATTTCTGTTACACCTGACACAGACAGAGCTGTGACAAAATAACCTGATTTAATAAAGAAATAAAGAACAAAAAGAAAGATTTATGTCAATTTACCTTAAGGATGAATAATACTCTTTTCCCTAAATTTAGTCTTTTCTTTTAAGGTTATATTTTAATGGGAAATTCAAATGGGTAACATGTATAACTTTCTGTTGTACATTGCAAGACAGTTAACTTTAGAAAATACTGATTAGTCCTAATGTATTCCACATTTCAGAAACATACCACCTTCCTTCTCAAATGAAAGTGCTCATGACAGCCACGTAGAACAAAACCACCTCCTTCTACCTATATGAACCGTTTCCTCTTTGCTGAATTACTGATGCATGCAGCTGAGACTTACTAACACAGAATAAGCCTACCAACTCCCCTAAGCCCCGAATACCCTTCTTTTATAGAATAACAACTCACACGAACCCTTTGTCCATTGTTCTAGACAAATATGCTTTATAGCTGTTTTTTTCTATTGTATGATTAAGTAATAGCTTTCAAAGTTTAAACTGAAGAGACCTTGTACTCTGAACTCGAACCTTGTTCTATTTTAACACATACTCTGCGGGTTATCATCTTTGGCCAGATCCTCAGCTGCTAAAATTAGCATAACTTGATTACCTGTAATAAAAATACAATGCTTTACGCTGCAAAGGTTCTGCCCCCAACTCTTTAGAAGGGTTTACAATGGTACTTAATAAGGAATTATAAATGGAGCTTCTTTGGTGTTTAAACAAAGGACAACGCACTTTAGCAAGTGAGTCTGTTAAACTTACTCGTAGCCCCTTGGCAGCTCAGATCATTAGAGCTCATTTAGTATTGGGCCCTCTGTAGATTTGACAAAAAGGGTACTGAAAGCAATTAATATCCCTAAGGACAAAAAAGGAGGTCAAGGAGTTTTCTGAACAATATGTACCGTAAACCCCCAAAGAGCCATGAATTACACTTATGAAGTTAAAAGTCATTGAAAAATGACTCGACCATGAAACTGACAAGAAAAACGCTGTTAACTTAACCTAATTTGTCAACTTCACTTGTCTGCCCCCAAACCAGATTGAATGAAATCTGGCAAATATGCCACTTCATTGTGTGTGCAAATTTGTTAATAGAACAACAATGTTTATGCTGCAAAAATTGTGCATCACAGATATTGATTATAGTGCCACTTTCATTTCAGGTAAATTGTTTGAACAATATGACCATGACGAATATAAGAAATAAAAAGCTAACGGGAAGAAGAAAAATGCTGACCCACTTGTTCTAATTCAATATCCTAGTTGGAAAATGGCAAATGAACCAAATTTCAGTATTCTTTTTGGAAGCTCAAATCAACAGAGGAAATTCCATATTTTAATATAAATATATATATATTTATTTGCATCATTCTACCATTAATTCATGCATAAAGTTTAAATATGATCAGACGATTACTTGCAACTGGAAAGACAAGGCTTCATATCATACCCTTTTCACCAGAGCTCTTGAATTAATGTGACAAATATGTACAGAAGAAATGGAATTTTACAGTAGAAATATTCTGGCTGTTCCTTATTTATTTGTAAATTAATTTATTGAGTTATTTATTGCCCAATGAGGTATGCAAAAGGTTACATTAACCTTTTCTATCATGTTATCGGCCCCTTCCAAGCTTGCAGTTAATACCTCCTGCTTTTGTAATTCATTTACCTCTTAAAATCCTTACCCTTTCAAGCACTGGTGACTAAATAATCTATATCCTTTCCCCTCACATATTAATTTAACTCCCCCAAACTTTGTTGACTGAATGCTTTGCGGTGTTTCCAGGTTTGAAAGGTGTTAACATTAATGCCTTTACAACAGTACATGCACTAGCTTGTTTTATAAACTTATATGGAGTGGGTGAGGTATTTGCTTCACCTATTTCAAACATTCACATCAGGATAAGCTAAATTAAGCACTACAAGAGCCTATTTCTCTTGCAGGAGTGTTAGGGGATTCAAAGACGTCTACCTCATACATAGCACAAGCATTGCAGACAACTGAAAGTAACAAGAGAACTCCATGCAAGGCCCTGGAAATCATCATCACAGTGGATGAGGAATTGCTTACAAGGTAGAATTTACAGAATTAAATGAAAGATTGATCAATTTTAGGCCATTTACCATAGTCTAATAATTTTAAAAATTATAAAGAAACACAGAACATGATGAAATTCATATAACTTACTTAGACTGAGCAAACAATTGCAGTTTGTAACAGAAAGAGAGCTTCTGCATTCCTAGGGAATTAGACTGGATGTTGTAGGGCATGCTACAGACAGTCTTTTCCACCTTCAATTTCCATAAGAATGTAAGCTATAGCAGGGCATTTCAGATAATTTTTTAATTTTTCCCATAATCATACACTCAGGGTGACCTGAGAACTATCATTTGTAGCAACCAAAAGGGACATTACAGAATTTTCTGAATAGAACTTAAACTGTAACTCATTAAAAGCAATGGAAAAACTAATGACTTCAGCTGAGTTCTGGATTAGAGCTCTAGTGACTACAGTGTTGTGAAGCATTCCTAGAAAGAGATGACAGGAATGACCTGAACAAATTGTTGCAGTGTTGGCAGTCCCACTAGTGAGGATCCTAGCTTATATTTGCTTTTGGCAAAATAAGCTCATTCAGACTAATGCAAATCTTGTCCTAAAGGCAATAATTGCAGTCCACATGCAAAGATTAAATCCTCCCGTGATATAGGTCCCCATGATTTTCTTCCCTCCTGCCCCCCTCTCTTTTTTTAATTTTTTTTTTTTGTAGGAGAAATAGTTGTTTACTATAGGGTAAGATAAAAATTGATATATATGTGATGTACAGCTCTGCATCCCACTCAGAATACTCCACAGAGACCCTTTAGTCCTAAAACTATGCAGCTCCTCTCCTGTCACCTTAATCTTCAAATTGCTCCTCCTTTTGGAGGATTAATAAACTCTGGGAAGTCATCATAAAGTACCTTGAAATATCACTGCTCTAAGGATGTGCCAAGCTATGCAGAACTGTCTATCTAGCATTCCTCTGGAGAGTTAAATTCTCTCCTAAAACCATACTTTCATTTTAAAAAGAAAAGGAGTCCAATTTAAGCTGTGCATTCTAACAAAAACCACTGTGAATAAAATCAGTATCAAGCTCCATCTATGACCACATTTTCAATGGGCCATATTGTTAAATTTGCTCATTCTGCATACACAAAGAATTGGACACTTACAACGTGAAGAACTTTTCCACATTTAAGACAGTTGTTGTTAGTGTATGCCATCTGCCTTTCTTAAATCCCATGTCTAACAGGAGTAATTTGCAGTAGGTGAAGTCTGTAACACAGACACCCAAGTCTTTCAAATCTGTCTCACCAATTTCTGTCTTAAAAGTGACTTATCTGTTTGCTTTGTGTGGAGCTGCAGTTCTACAATTTTCTCTACTACTACCACTTTTTCCTCTGCATTTCACTTCTAAATCGTTCAATAAATATAATCCATAAGAAAAGATTTATCTTCACTCTTCAGCAAAGGAATCATTCAGGTTTACTTGTGGCATTCTTAGTACCACAAAACAATGTATATAAAAATCAGAAGTTTAGTTTAAACTTTCATAGATCACTAAAATTGTGATGGACTACATCTTTACTTCTCTTTTACAATCACCTGTTAGAGTAGTTCTGTATTTAAAATTTTATTCCTTTTTTTTTTTCCTAAGCATTTCAAAAGAAACTCACAACATAGAAAGAAAATGTGCTACAGTATTACCTTCTTCACAGTTTTCTCCTTTATAGCCAACAGAACAGACACAGTTCCCTTCGATGCAGGAACCGTGACCTCCACATGAAGGATCAATACACTGGCTGATGGGTACATCACATTCTGGACCTTTCCAGCCACTGTAGCATAAGCAGGTTCCTTTAGAGTACTGACCATTGCCACTGCACAGTACCGGGCAGGCAGCTGGAAAATTGAATGAAAGAAAAACAGCATACAGGGTCAGAAAAAACTCTAAAATTCCTGTAAAGTGCACTAAAAATCCACTTCCAAATACTTAGACATATATACAAGTATCTTAATTTACTGGAAATTCAAAATACTGAAATTCAAAGCCAATTTGTAGCAGTTCAGTTCTTCATTTCCCAAAGAAACCATTTGATTACTATTTAATAAAGCATGCATGTGTCGGGCATTCTGAGAATACAACTACTAGTCTTTATAACCTATTGGTGATGTCTGGGATAACTAATGAGGCAATGTGAACAGATTTGATTCTGACATTACTCTGCTTTGTTTCATTAGGTAACATCCACTCTTCTCAGATAGCAGAACAGTCCCCACAGCATGTTAGTATATAGCATCTTTCTTCCAGAACGTTTTTTAACGTAGTGTCCCAAAAATTTATTAGACCCTTTGACTTGTTTTTCCTATATATGGATCTTAAGCACAGAAATAACGCAAGCTTTCATCAATGCAAATGCATCAATACAAATGCACCTTGCCACCAATATCCCTGCCAAATCTTCTTTGCACGTATCCCAGAGTGTCTGTTTCTACCCTAGGTGTATTGACAAGAAAGCACCATTAACCCATATTCATCTCTATTGTATTATTATAAAGACAATTTTTGAGCAAATATTCAGAATTCATTTATTCAAATGAAGTGAAGCCTACGAATAATAAAGGTAGCCAGCAGGTCTTAGATGCTGGGAATCAGATGTTGTACATATGCAGAACAATGGAAAGAAACAAGTGGCTTACTAAAGGCAGTCGCACATAAACGTTACACCAAGGCATATTCACACTCCTATATGCCCACATCTCCCATGCAAACATGGCAATCTGTGAATTTATATGCCTGCAAAAGGCTAAACATATGGTCACCCACCAGAGAAACGGGAAAAATAACCAAGAAATCACAGAAAATGGGACTAATGAAGTGAATCTTTGATTAGAGGTGCACTTTTACACTCCTCTTTGATGCAGTTTGATAAAGACTAAAAAGTATTTCCCTGCCTTTTCACCCTTCAAAGTAATTAGAAACTAATAGCTGCTTCTACAGTACCAAAAATATACTCCAAAGCTACTATTAGTCATTAAAAGGTCTTATTGTCCCTCTTGCTTCTATTATCCTTTTAACCTGAATGATCAAGGAGAACCCAAGTAATTGATTTACTACAAAGAAATGTGTAATTGTCCTGTTGCACAGCTCCTCCACTGTTCAGTCCTGCAACTCTTATTAATCTTAGCTGTCCCATTGATCTGCTGCAAAAACACATTTCATAATGGATTTTTTCAAGAATTTTCTTTTGTGAAGTGGAAACAAATTGATCAGATAAACATATATACAGATTTGTAACCTTAGATGGTAGCTAAAATTTGGAGTACTGAGAATTATTTCCTTTAAGACCGCAAGTTGATTAGTTGATTGGCCATATGTCACTTGTATAATCCTTTTTAGCTGATTTTTTCTACAGAGTTACATGTTGAGGTCTGTTTTTTTTTTTTTTTTTTTTTTGCTACCCCTCCACTGTCTGAGGGCCATATTATAAGTCCTTTGGAAATAGCATTTTCATTACTGGTATTCTGTCTCACTATGAGTCTTTGTAATCTTGCTTAATTTTTTTCTTCATTCCAAAAATTAATACAAATATGAATAAAATATAATTTTCAGCAGCAGCTTTCTGATTTTGGACATGATATATGCTCACAAGTCACTTTACTTCATTATATGCAAAAGTTTATGCTAAACTTCTAACTTATGCTTTTTGCAGTTGGTTTCAGAATTAAGCTTACTGAACCAGCTGGACTGAATTTCAATGCAGACAAATATCCATTACATCCACACTGCACTGTAGGTCAGACCAATTTAAATGTTTTTGCATGTCATCATGTAACACCCTTCCATGACATACAACACACAGAACCAGTAGCACCTTGGATGCCATTTCACTAACTGCTCATTCTGTCTGTGTGCATTACATCATGGAGTCTATCTCAGCTCCTCAGCATGCACTGCTTTTCACTGCCTAGAAATGCTAACTGCTGCTACAGCAAAGTCATACAGGTGAGCCATAAAGGAAG
Organism: Cygnus atratus; assembly: GCF_013377495.2. Lineage (NCBI taxonomy): Eukaryota > Metazoa > Chordata > Aves > Anseriformes > Anatidae > Cygnus > Cygnus atratus. Next base: position 16,009,114 of record NC_066375.1, read on the forward strand.
GGATCACACTAAGACTGCTTCCACTCCTCAGATATGAAGACCTGGGGACCCAAACAACTCCTTTGACCACAACCCTCCATTTCACCACAATTAAGAGAGTTCTTTGGGCAGATGTTGACACCTTTTTCCCAAATCAGTGTAAGTAAAACAACCACTTCAGTTCTGTTCTCTTTACTTGCCATGACATAGAAGATCTGGAGGTGAGTGGTCAGAAGGCAGTTTGTCCTGAAGACCTAGAGTAATCACGAGTGTCAAGTTTTGTTGAAACCTTCCACACCCTGACACGCTGTAGAGACACTGTTCCTTTTTTTGGGCCTTATCTTATGGCAAAAACATTTCTCCCTAGATCCAGGAAGCTCTCAGTTCCTGTATGTAGTGGTGAAGTTTGCAGCCCCATTGTTCGAGTCCAACACAGAATGAAGTACTACTGTTAGATGTGTATTCTCTACATGCTTCCAAGCCACTGAAGAGACTTAATGGTATTGTTATTAACAGTTGCTCAGTGGGGCTCCTCCAATTGTACTGGGACATGCCAGCATATGGCTTGTGTTTGCCTGTCAGCCTCCTTCACCATGCTGTGATAAAACTGCATGGAAAGAAAAGGTCCTGGGAATGCTAAGCTAATCAGAAGACAGTGGACAGTTTCTTCACATAAATCACATTTATTCAAGTAGGTATAAAGACAAAACGTCAGAGTTGACTTACAAGCAGGATACAAATGAGGAGCAGCTTTTTTTGGTTTGTTGTTTTAGAGGTCAACATGGCACTCATCGCCAAGAAAGGATTTCTGTTCTGCAAACCTCTCCTCTGGAGTCAAAACTCAAATAAAGGCAATAAATCTATTTGAGCAACACAGTTCCCTGCAAGAGGGACTGAGGAGAAATAAATATATTGTTAAAGACAAACAAACAAAACCATCAAGCAGCCTAGATGGGACCACTCTAGACCTAGCTATACAAGGACGTGCCAGCCAACTGCCATAAGACCATTTTCTGTCCTTGCCTTGCACCTAAGTCTAAATAATCAATTGGTAACTGTGGTCCAGTCAGAGAAATGCATATTTGTTATTTGGAAGATGTTTATTGGAGAGCCATTTTCAGCTCCCACTTTTGATCTAAATTTGCAGGGTTCAACTTCTGGGACACCAGAGATTGGATGGCTGGCAGAGGAGAACAAAGATTAACAGATGGTGCAAGGTTGCGGGCTAAAGATCTCCCACAGAATTTTTTATTTATTTTTTTAAAGCGTTCCCTGGCTTATTCTGGTCCTTTAGGAATTGAAGTGAAGCTGAAAGCCATGTCACTGCTTTTCATTTCTCTCTTTGTGCTTCTATCAGGTCAGAGGTCTTGCTGTGGTCCATAAGACCATTTAGTCCCCGTGAAACTTCTCTATTACTTCAAAAATAATCTGTCTTCAGTGATCTGCAGTTGAGGGATGCATTTCCAAGATGTTAGTGACACAAGAACTGACTCTGGACAAATGAAAGAATCTGTCATTTAACCTTAGGGATGAAAATTATTACAGTTAAGATTAAGAAAAGTGACAAGATGTCCTTGGTCAGATTTTGGCACTTTCAAGACTGCCACATCACCAAGACTGCAGGAGAAACATGTAAGCAAGAATGTCAGCATGAGTAGGTTATAAGAAGCTGCTTTGTCATTGCTGTAATAAATAGCTCCTCATTAATGTTTCTGCTCTGGGTTTATAGGTTGACCTAAGTGAGGAAGAGAGAGAGAATTGAGCTACTCTTCTGTAGAAAACAGTCAGGCAGGCTAAAATGAGGCTTGCTAGGCCTTTGCTAGGCCATGTTGCTGCAGGATGAGATATCAGAACAGTCAAGACTAATTTTACATCCAGGTTGCCTCAATCAATGTCCAAACACCTCAGGAGTCATCTGGAGTTCATGTTTTCTAGCAGTGCTTATTTCCCCTACATGTAGGAGATGGGCCCTATTCCAGCACAAGCCTGTCTGTTCACAGCCTGCTGAAGGAATGTAGGTTTGCGTAATGGAACGATCTCATTTCTGTGGGCAAATTGGTTGCATAAAGAAAACCACGTATTACACACCAGCACTTTCTAAAAGTGGGTAGAGGTCTTAGGGAATAGTTACAGCAGCATTCAAGTAAGTTATGCACTAAGGTATACCTACTGAGTGAAGTTCAAATAAGCACAACAGCTGAACATGGTTTCAATGATGTGACTGCTCTTTACCAGTACTTGAACAAAAGCAGACTGGGTTCTTTACATGGGTCTCAGCTGATCAGATTACAGATAGCAGATACTACAGACCTTTGAGTCCTGTGGGCTGCACGCTTTGAAGAGCATGGATTGGACAGGGAAGGTCAGCCAAACATCTCTCTGAAAGTTTTCTCTCAGTTTTCTCTGGCTTGTTATTTTGGACTTATTTTGTTAACATTCCCTGATGGATGAGAAAAGATGGTTTGATAACAGCCTGTTACACATGGATTAGGAGGGGAGATGGTGAGTGATAATGCCCAAATGGTCTGGCATCAAAAGCCACCATTTTGTCCTGTGACACTTACTGCAAGTATCCCAGCTGCAGTCTTGTGTACACACTCCTTTCACCCACCCTTATGTTATTCACACATACATACTCACCAAAGCTGTTCTTCTAGAACATGACAAGACCAGTAAAGGATATCTGAGGAGTCAAACTCTTGGAGGCAGTTGCAGAACTTGGTTTAGTTACACAGCTGCTTGGTTTAGAGGCCTTCCCCTGATACTTGAAGCTCCAAACAGGATTTGAAGGCAGAGTCCTGGCTTGGTTCCTCTTGCTGGAGAGCAAACATTACCCTAGTGCAGAGAGAGTTCTGTACCACTAGGACCTAGGGTGTCAGTTCTTCTACTGCAGCTTTCCTTCAGTTCCTCCTCATAAAATAGACAAATCAGTATACTTCTCTTGAAATTATTTGAGTTTCTGGGCACACAAATATGCAGACTTGAAAGGTTTTAGAACTTGTATCTGAACTGCTTCCCTGTCCTGGACTAGGTTATAAACTTTTATAATGCTCATATTTTGCAAGCAGCTCAGATTTACATCCAAACGTAATTTTTCAAGCAGGGCGTTAAGACAGTCAGCTTCGTTTGTGCCACCTACAGGCTTATTCAAAGCCAACAAGCTGTCAGGAATCACCCCATATCAAGTCAAAACTTTTCAACATATGTACCACAGAAATTTGTGGTGAGATGCTCATGGCAGGTTGGTGAAGAGAGTCACTGGTATTGATGGACAAATGATTACATCAAGCCTAGTGGGGTATTGATCGAGTAAGGATTAGAATGGTTGTGTCCATAATGCTTGTAAGCCCTGATCTTACATACAAACCAGATTCTTCCTACCATAAGCTCGTACACATAAAAGATGAGCTTGACTGTGTATTTATGATGTAAGCAGTAAGGAGAATTGGGACAGAGTGTTGAAGTGCAAGTTTAAGGCTATACTAACAGAACACTTAGCCACAGTCTAAAATCCCCTTACATCTTAAGCATGAATAAGTGTTTCATCAATCAATTCGAGCAAGGTTATCCGAAAAGATGAAACTCATGGAATAATATTCCCTGATTCAATACATATTTAGACAAATGCATGAAAGGAAAATCTAAAGAGTCTACTATCCACAAAGAGACAACCATCCACTGTAGGAAGTCCTACCACCCATTATCTGTAGAATCAAAAGAATTTACTAGAGAAGCATCAAAGACAGGTACAATTTTTACTCTTGACTATACGTTGTATGCCACCATCAGAACTAGAGTCCTAGGTAAAAGGGATCTTGCCCTGAGCCATTACAGAAGTAAAGTTGCAATATAAATGCTATACTAACAAACACACTCAGAAAAAAAAAAAAAAAACAAACCAGCCAACCACAAACAGCATTCCGAAGACACTTTGTAGAGTCTTACGTAAGATAAGCTTATACACCCTTGCTGAACTGTACAGAGCTTTGTTAGACCTAAGTGAAATAAGGATTGTTAGTATATGTAGATGATCCTGTTTAGGAGGAAGAAGTGAGTTTCTGCTAAAGAACATGTGTTTATTATTATACTTTACAAACCTTGTTTCAAATGCTTCAGAAGTATCTGTGTTGCCATACTTCAGGAAACTATGAAAAATTCAAAAGATTGTTTCTTCTTTAAGGTTCACTTAAAAGTGAGTGCATTTGCAGATACAAATTACAAAAGAAGGGATATATACGTAATGCCACAGAATGAAGAGCAGTTCATTATTTTTTCAATTATTTCATTATTGTGAACTTCAGTCATGCTGAAATGGTCTTAACAACAGTGGTAATAAGCAAGATCTAGAACAACTTTTAGGTTACTCTAGGACTTTCTGCTCTTACAAGTAGAAGCTGGTTGGAAGTCAGTTTGTACAAATTCACCCAGGAGGAGAAGAAAGAACACACAACTATTACTGACATTATATATGCTTTATTAGCTACTTCACAAGACTGTTTACTTTGACTACAGAACACACAAACAAAATTGAGATTATTTAATTGTATTATTACTCTATGCTTGCTGGTCAGAGCTAGGAGAAAATGCACAGTTTTTCATAGCAGTCTTGCCCTGCAATCCTCACCTCAGTTGCCCAAACCTGAGCCTTACCATCCTCCCCTGTCTAGCTCTGTCAAACCGCACATTAGCAAGCAAGAACGAGATTCACAGAAGAATTTCCAGAAGGACAAAAAACCCATCAGGTGTGTCAAATCTCTGACATTCAGAAACCATTTGGGGAAAGCAGCACACGCTGACTTAAGCACTAAAGTATGGATGCTTTAATTAATCCGGGGTGAATTTAATTGCTTTAGTTAAGTGGAAATCGGGTTAAAAATGATGCAGAGCATGCTGGGGTGTGTTAAAAACATGACATATGAGTTGGATGAATCGATAAATTAAAAGTGCACAGATGTTTTAATTAAACCCAGGAAAGTTAACGAAGATCGCTAGAGACTTTTAAGCCTATGATTAATTCAATTCATTTAAAATACCTGTAGAGATATGGGGATGCCTCCATTTTGAGAGTTAAAGTTCTCAATCGATAAGTACTTAAGCTGTTCTACAAAAAAAAAAAAATGGCAGGATTTTTACAGAAGTGACTGAACAGCATTAATTGTACAATGAATATTTACATTCTTCTGAACAATCAGCAAACTTTTTGCTAAAATTTATCAAAAAGTTCACAGTTTTTCTCACTACCTTCAGTGTGTGATCTTGTATGTCAAAGATAACATTTGCTGTACCATCCTGTACCATTCCACATAATATCTATTTACATTAGATAACTGCTTTGTTTACAATTAGTATTAAAAATCTGTGTAAGAAATATGAATGTGTCTTACCACATTATCTAGCAGAATACTGATAACCTGAACTTTTATGTTCTGACTAGCAATTTCCAGAATCACAGCAAATTTTGGCATTATCTCTTTGGGCCTGGCCACTTGGTACAGGATAATTTTTCTTTACAAGTAGCATAATATTTTTAATAACAATGTAGTCTGTAAGAATGGTGAAAATAAAAATTAAGCAGGTGTCAGATATATTTGATGTAATTCAACAGTGGGCTGAAAGGACTGAAGCTCCATTACTGCTAGCATGAAGATGAGCTTAGTCAACCTAGCTACCCATAAACAAAGATCTAACTCTTAGTTCTCTAAAGACACTGGAGTCCTGAGGGGGAAGAGAATAAGACAACTGTGTGCTCTCACTGGAAAAGCCACAGAACAAACTACAAATTGGAGAGAGAAAGAGAAAAGAGGACAATTGAGCTCAGCTAGATACTCGAAAAATCAGCAAGCTGAGTCAGGCTTCAAATGTCTTGAGGACTTTCTCTCGTCAGTACCTTCTGGATTCGATGCTTTGTCAACCTATCTGTCCTGCCTCCACTATTGCTAAAGCTCTGAAACTATCACTATCTATATTAAAGAAAATATTTTTGTTCTCCACACAGCACATTAAGATGATTTGCAAAATAGTAGAGATTTACTTTTCAGCTATTCTAGTTAGGAACCTCCCTGTAAATACAGCTTTATAGAGCACCACAGTTCAATTTTCTTCATGTGCATAAATGCATTCAATGGACTGAGATCTACCCTGCACTGGTCCTGGTTTACAGCAGAGAGGAAGTAACTGATCAGTTTTGTGCCTTTGAAAATACAGGCAAAAACAATGAAAAAAAGGATGAATTCTTTTCAGTTCTCTGCATGATGGGTTGGAGGAAAATGTAGATGGTAGATACAAATGTCCTGAAAACACTGCCCTGCAATCTAAAAATCTCATTCTTTGGAAACTAGTAACACAGAATCAGAGCTGTGAACATCCTGCTTTAGATGTAAGCAGTGAGCTTGACAGAACTACAATAATACATAGAGATAAATATTACTTTCTACCAACAGATGGAAATAAACAGATGCTGAAAAAGACTACTGTCATAGACAAGCATGTAGATCTTCATTTGTATGCTTTGATAACTTTGTCAATGGAAAATTGAGGAGAAGGGAAACTAAATTATCTCAGATGTTTCAGTAGCTATCTCAGTGGAAAGAGTCAGTGAGGAATGAAAGAGATGATGCTTCAGGCTTTCAAAAGGCAGCAGCAAGGACAACCACCGAGTACCAGAATCATCCTTCCAAACATATATGTTGTTATTCCTAACAGAGGAAGCACTAACAGCATGAAGTCATTTATACATACAGAAAGAGAAGTTAAAGTGAAACATCTCTTGCAGTATTTTTGATTAGAGTTTACAACATCGACAATGAAAGAATCTGTCCTTTCCATATTTCTGTGGTAATAGTTTTGTTATGACTAAATAGCAGTGCAGTAAATGTAGGATTGCACCCAGAGGTTGAGATAATCAGCATATTTAAAATCCAGACTGCTTTGGTCCCATTTTAGTTACTACTATTTGCATTATTAAATTGACCAGAAAAGATTTAAATCATAACATGATTAATTACATAGTTCCATATTGGCTGCAGATATTTAAGTATTTTGCTACATCTGAGTTAGAAACTTCATTCATTTATTTGAGAAAGCAAATGGGGATGACAGCTAACTGAACTTCATCTCACCCCAACAGGGTCTAAACATAGGAAAAGATCTAAATTGTCTGGATACAATATAGATATGAACATACCCAAAAGTCATGCAAGCTGGAATTGGAAACTGTGACTCAGGGCCATGTCTGTTATTCAGGGACAGAGAGTGCATAAGTATCTCTTAACAGCTGTATTTCCATAATGTGATTTGCAATACTACTTGATTGTAGCTGCTTCAATGACATTTACCATCATCAAAAGGACTGCAAGATGATGCCAACACAAGTGCAAAGACAAACTCTTCAAACTTAATGAAATAAACAAATATCAATACAAGTCCATGGAGACAAAGTGATCTTAAAACAAAAGGTAGATTACAACACAATTAAATAAGCTAACCAATTAAACACAAAAACAAATTACAAAGCATACATCTTCATAAGCACAGTTCAGCTCAGCTGGGCATAGTTAGAGTAGAGAGATTCTTAGCCTCTAATGGAAGTAGTACAGGATTGGAAGAAAGATTTTTGGCTTGCTGGAAACTAAGCTTCACAATGGTATGTGTTCTGCATGTATTTGTATGCTGGTGCACCTCCTTGCTGCTCTGGGAACCTTTTGAAATATTCTATTTATTGGAATACAATTGAAACAGAAAATATTTGCGCAAATAGATGTGCTGTTGCTGCACATGTATAAGAAAGCAAGAAAGATAAAGCGTAGCAACCGATAATAGAGTGGGTTTTGAAAGCCACAGTGAGAGATCAAATGAACATACCTAGCTTTTAATAAATATGAAAATATTACTATAATGCTTCTGAAAGAAAATTCATTAACAGGATTTTACTGTGTTTCCATACAGTTTCAATAGTGGACATGGGCAATACAAACTTCATTATCATACTAAGCCAATAAAACTTGGTTCCAGATTTTAGGCCTCGGCTACAATATCACTTGTAGCTCTGTCTTTGGTCTCTGAATTTCTACAAGTTGGGTAATGAGTGATCATATAAAGAAGCACTAGCACTCACTGAAATCAGAGTCATAATTACTTAGATGCACGCTTTTTACCTATTTTCCTATCATATTTTGTCCAGAAGTGACATTAGCAACCTGAGTTATTTCCTACCTTCTTCACTACTGAATTCCTCAGCGTTCCTTATTCTTTTTAAATCCTTTTAGCTTGCACTCTGGTATTTTCTCCTACAGAAGTCAGTCTACCCTCCTAGCTGTGACACTATCCTGCAACTTCATTGGAAAGCAGGCCCATATAAAATTTGAAGTTCATTTATTGCAATGTGAATTTACAAAGATATAAAAGGGCAATGCAGTACACCAGCACAAATTTGGTGATATGAATACTGGCAGTTTAATATGGAATATAAACGCTAATAAATTTTCTATATTAGATGCAGGTACTGGGTACATTAAACAACATTAAATAAGTATCTTAACAATTTTTAAAGCATTTTGACTGCCCTGTAAAGCTATAACAAACAGAAAAAGAATGCACTTCTAAACAACTGCAGCATCCTAACTTGAAATGATTTGGGACCAGCTCTTCTCCAGATAAAATCTTAGTAACACAAAATTCAAGGCTGGATTCAGCAGAAGCCATAAAAGCTTTAAGAACAATGAGAAGTTAATATTTGGCACGTTAAAAAATGTATATTTTTTTTTGAAAAGTCTGTTTTCTGTAACATTCCTAAGATAAAAGTAGCTTTTGGGTCCTATTTCCACTTTATTAATATTCCCTCACAAAGAATGCAAAGGATACAAAGCAGCACTTCCTAGCCCTACACAGGGAGCAATCTGTGTACTTCTATAACCATCCTGCTACTGTATATCAAATGTCTAGCAAACACTTGCTAATCCTCACATTTAAACTACAAGTACTATAAGAGGGACAGATACATGTTCTTAAAAACTAATGAAATACCTCGAACCCCTTTTGGAGTCAGGACCACTAGCATCACAAAGAATTCAGCCTGAGACCCCTTCTGTTCTTTGCTCCTGTTTAAATTGCCAATTAGAAAGTGTCAGAGCGGTGGATTTTGTGCTGGCTCCATTTGTCTGCCTGAACCTGGATCGAAGCTACCATAGCATTTCATGCATGCAAGCTAGCAGCTGATAGATGGCAATGACTGTCAATCATTGTCAAAAAAGGTTATGTGTCCATTTATTTATTCTGTAATTATTTTAGGCACAGTTAACTGCACACAACTCTTCTCAAAGCATATTGTGGTTATGTAAAACTATGAAACTGAGGGCATACAGGACAAGCACTGCCCTCTACACAGAACTCATTGGAAGGCAACCAAGAACATAATCAGTTTGCCTGAAATGAAAAATGTCTGCTAATAAAAGGTGAGACTGGGAAAAGGAGACGGAAATTTATAACAAAGGCATTTTAAGGTACTGAGTCAAAGAGGTGGGAATTGCTGGAGAGGAACACTGCCAAAGACAGCCTTGTCTGAGCATCAAAATGATGCCTCCACCCACTGCGAGGGGGAGATGTGAGTGACAGGCCGGAGCTGCTGCAGCAGCAGCACATCTGTAAGTTGGCACACACAGACACACACAGCGAAAACAAAAACTAACCCACCCAGAAAGAGATACTAAGAAAGAAGCTGAACATTTTGGATTTTGTCAGCCACAAGAAAGGATGTGAGGTATGTGTGGGTGACAAGTAATGAAGGCAGTATTTCCAAAGAAAAGAACAATTAATTTTTTATTTTTTACTTGTGCAATGCAAGAGACACGCTGTGATTATGAACACAAGGAATGTTTGCCAATAAAGTTATTTCTCTAATTTCTGTTTTCTCTCTAACCGACTACTTCTCTGTCCTCCCCTGCATTGTCAGTCTGTCACAGCAGATAGTACCATCCTTCTATTCTCCCTGCTGCTCAGGTTCATAATCTGGATGTTATTTTTGATTCATCAGTTCCCTTGCCTCACAGCCAAATTTTGACAAAGTCCTACAGATTTGTTCTGCATCGTATCTGTTTGTCAGAATTTTTGCCTTAGCTTTCAGCAGATAAAATCCACATCAAACAAAAATCTTTTTTTCCATCATGGATAAATTCAGTCTTCTACACTCATGTCTGTGTTTAACACTGCTGCATAAACCCCACTGTTAATCTGTTAATTTAGCCCTGTGAATCCTCTTTCCCAGTACTGTTCCACGTTTTTCTTCTTATCACAAGGAACATAAATGCCATGCCCCAACTTTGTCTGTAGGCTTGTTTCACCCCAGACTGCTTGCTGCTAGAATCTGACTTCCACCTCTTTGGGACCTACAATGCTGCCACCGCTCGTTTCGAAAGCCAAAGCTCAAAACAGCTCTTTCCTATGCTCTGTCTCCTTTGGAAGCACCATCTTCCCTGGATTACCTCATGATATTAGGTACTTGTCCCGTTACCACTCTTTAAAACTGCCTTTTTACCACAGTGTTCCCCCAAACTAACAACAGTTACAATGCCCTTATGTTTATAACACCACCTACACCATTTGTTTCCTTGTATCTCCACATATGTCAATTAGTTCCCATTTATTCCCTTTTAACTTGCATTGATGTGGTAAATTCTTGGAGGTAGACACTACTTTCATCTATTGCTTTTATAACACTAACCACGATAGATTAGTTTGAAGGAGTAGCACAATCTATGCATAAACTCTTCTGTGAAACTGCACAATGGCATTCTTCATACATGATTGTTCCTCTCCCTCTTTTCTCTGACAAACCGAACTGTGTGGGTACCATCGCATTTAATGCAACCTACCTTTCTTGTCTATGATCTTTTATTCCAAAACTTTGCAGTGGTTCCCTTGAATAATACACCCCCACTCACCCTGAAGGCCCGAAGTGCTGCCTGATCAGGGGTCCCATGTTTCCTGTCAGGCTACAGGCCATGTGCAGGACAGGCAAATGAGAGGGGCTACACAAGACAAGCTCTCACCTTTCCCTTCAAAGCCCAGTGATCTTCTGCTTCCTTGCACTGTTTTCAGTTCCTGTAATTTCTAGCCAAGTGATGAAGACAAATATTGTTTCCCTTAATCACATAGAGAGAAAATACTGTCTGCTACACATTATCAGCATGTGTCTGCCGCGTGCTCTGCAACAATGATCCGAGTATGGAATTATTCAGAAAAATGCACTCTGCAGTTCATGTTTTCCCCACTGTGAGCTCTCCCAGAACCCCTTATGCCACTGGACATTCATTCTGGACATGGCACTAAGAATAGTTTCAAGCAGAGTATTCACTTAAAAAAAAAAATCCTTTATGCACTTCAGGATTTTATCGCCCAAGCAGTAAGGCTCTGAATAACCTCAGAGCAAAATGAGTTCCAAACAACTGAAATTTGCATGAGAAACAATTCTTCTGTAGCAGCTGAGAGGAAGAAAACATTGTTTTTTCTAACAATTATACCTTACTTACCTAATAATTGAAGACTTTTAATATTTTTATACAGAGATTAACAGTACACACATAACAAAGAAGATGACAATAGTGGGAACTCTTATCATGGTGTGGGCAATCATCAGAAACAGCAAATCCATTAAAATAAATTTTAAAGAAGACTACACTTTACAGCTTAGCAACTATTTCAAACTAAATAGATGTTGCAAAAGAAATAAAAAGAAATTTTAAAAACCTACCCTTCTTTTTATACTTATTAAAGTGGCGCCGTCCTTTGCCAGTAAGCCAAAAACAAACAGAATGAAAATAAAATAATGAAAAACCCACACAAGGAGAACAGGAAAAGAAACTGAGTATAACATAAATCTGAATCATTAGAGTTGTTAAAAGAAGATTAAAGAGTCAACTGATCAAACAAGGTTTCAAAAATCCAAAAGCCTTGAATCTATTTAGATTAAAATATTAAACATATTTCTTTTTGCATCACATAATTAACTAACAGTATCTGCTAAATGGCAACTGACAAGCTACTTAACTCATTTTTTTCCTTCTTTTACAAATCAGACACCATCTCTTAACAGGCTATGCTCATTGTATCAACGTAGAAATCCCATACCACAGTACATTGTTTCACCTTTTCAGTTTAGCTAAATATGTTATTGATGCAAAACTAGTATTTTAAAATACAAAATCAAAAGCGGCTCTGAGCACTTTTGGAAAACAGTATATGGTAGTGTCTTTGGAAGTCTTTTTGTTAATGGAAGGGAAGAGTTACATGCCCTCCAAAATACCATTAGATGAAATGAAATTACAGCCAAATCTGAGTCACTTCTGGGAACCCAACTCATTGCAACACTGAACTCTACAAATGGTGAAAAGCAGGACACGATGAAGGATTCCTGCCTGCAGATTTACCACAAGACTGCGCAATTACAAGACCAAAATATTACCAGACATAAACACTGGGAACACTAAGAAGGACATCTTGATATACTTGTGTGGGTATGTCGTGGAAGTCACAGAAAAACAGAGATGTATATAAAAAAGTGGCAACACAAAACTAACAATCATAGCTGCAAGCCTGATTCTTTAATCAATCCTTGGTCTTAGCATCCCTTCTTATCAATGACTTTTATAGCTATTTCTGCACAGGAGGTTACTCACAGTGCAGTTCAATTCCAAGCAAATTTTCCACTGACTTTAACCATGCACTCTTTCTTTATCAGGATACATCTCTACCCATAGAGTTATCTTTTGATTATGAGATTTTCCTTTTCTTTAAATGCCATATTTTAACCACATGAGATTAAAATGTATTACCTTTCTTGTGTATTAGATGAAATTCTTAATTAGGTTAAACTCCACATGATTTCAAAGTGAATCTTGTCTGAGCAAAGATGAAGTAAATCTGTTGAGACTGGCTAACTGAGAATAAATTATTTCCACAGATAAGGGTAAGAATTAAAGCTCCAAGTATTTGGTGGGAGCGTTTGGTAGGGTGAAATGTCCTCTAGTTCAATCAAGGCATGAAAGTGTATTTTAGCCCGTGCGTTGGGCCAAAAGTTCAGCTCTTTCTAATCATTTTCATGGTACTTTCCTGGAGCTAATGGATCTCAATTCCAATCTGTGCTCTCTCATATATTTCCTTCATTTTAAGCTTTCAGAACTACATGGATCAAGTAAAGTAACAGAAGGAGTACCTGTGCACTGTCTGTAAAGTGAGCAGATGATTCCCCTCCAGATTCACTGCCACTGATACCCTCAAAATCATCCTTGCAAACAGTGATTTAATAGTATAAAGGATCACGCCTCACATCTCTCAAACTTGGGTTTCACCCAGCGTGAAGTTCTCAGGCTACTCTTTTATTGCATGAATCAAGTTCTATGAGATATGTGAGGAGCTTGCTCACTTCTCCACATTTCCCTATTTGAATCTTGCCTTGTATTATTTTACAGTGGAGAACTGAGGTATTGAAAGATGTGTTGCTAGGGAAATAATAATAATAATAATAAAAAAAAATCAGATGGAAAGAAAAATAATTATCTTTCCATACATGTGACAGTTTAAATAGAAATTTAACATTACAGTAAATATATAGTAAATGAGTCCAAACATCTAATATGCTGGAATAGATTTAATTTCTATCTAATTTTACTGTGTTTTATCATTCTTTCAATCCCCAATTTTGATTGCTATCCTCTGAAACTGCTCTGACATGTAATCAGCATTCAAGTAAGCTGAAAAACCTGTGGCCATGGGTACAGGTATGACAGTACCCATGACATTGGTGAGGCACACTGCCCTTACATATTAACTCAGCCCCATGCTTCTGGGTATGTCTTACAGTGTCTAAGACGTGCAGCTCTGTGCTTGTATATATACATGAGAATTCTGCCAATATACCCGTTCTATCATTTTATGTAGTTTTTCAAGCTTCTTTGTTCTTTAGAAATACTATGATGTCTGACAAAGAAATGGTAAGACAGGTGAAAGAAGCTTCCACAAAACCTACTTTTGAGGGTAGAGAGACAACATACAAAGGACAAGGCAGGAAGCAGAGGGAAGTTTCTCAGGGGCTGTAGAAGCCTGACAGTTTGACAAGTACCCTATTAAAAGGTATTTATCTGATGTAGCCTGAACAGACTACTTCCTAGCACAAACACAGAATACAGCGTACACAGAGGTTCAGTACACAATGCAGGATTGCTCCACAACTCAAAATGCAAATGAGCTGATTTAATGGCCATGTATGTGTAAAGAGTGGCAGTGAAGCACAGAGTCGTTACATGCATACTTTCACAGGTTAACACCACAAAAATGCATATAGCTGTCAGTGTGTATTTATAGCACACATTATCACACCATTTACTTTGTGATACACAGATGTCTTCTCTATATATTTGCCAACTGTCTTAATTTCTCATGTAATCAAACAACATGCACTCTTTATCTGAAGCAGTCTTTAAATTGAGTAGGGCTAGTGCTGAGATAACACTAACTTCCTATGGCCCTTGGGATCTTTTTATTTTTTTTCCCCTACTGGGACACTTCTAGGAGCCAAATACAGAAACACAAAATAGAAATGACTCTCCAGTATGGGTCTAGCAGCTTTTCAAGGAGCACTTCATAGACAGGCACAGGTATGGTGGGTCCCACCCTGCTACACCAATGAAAGAGGTGGGACCACAATGAACTGTCCTCACGACTGGATCATGATCTAAGAAAAAATGAGCACCTCTCTAAGGCCCTTCAAGGAATTTTAACAGCTTTCAAATGCCATACCCTTGGAACACTAACAACTCTATCCCTGTGGAAAACAACTGTAAACAAGTAATAACTATAAGGGGCCTAAACCTCACATAAACTAAGGAAACAAATTGTAAAATGTTATAACTGTGCTCAGGAACATCTGGGAATTCAAGCAAGTCATTGATTTTAGACACCGTATGTGCTACTAGCTGTATAAACTAAAGAGGTCCTCCTTTATGAATCTTCCTTTTATGACAGCTATCCCAAACTCTGAAAAAATTTGTAAACACATACTGCCAATCCACAGATGTCTTTTGAAGTTCTGTTAAATCCTTGATAATCACACATCTCCCAGTTTTAGTAGTTAAAATTTACAATCAAAACTCAAGAAAAGGTTTATTTTAAGACTCTATCAAGTCCTACTTACTTGCCTAAATAAAAGCTGAACTTCCTTTGGTGAGGAGCAATTGCATATGCAAGATAGCTACTATGAACTAGAAGCGTGGCTTAGCCAAGACAGAATATACATTACACTCTATTAACAAGATAATCAGTCTTTTATTACAGACCAATTCATGCTTATCAGAAAGCATTGATAATTCATCCACTTTTACAGAAAATAAATCTTTTCTGCCACTTCTGCCTTCTACATTTGACAAAAATGTTGTAGCTAGGCAAGCACATCAGCAATGTGGCAATACTTCCACCTGATCATATTTAACTAAGAGAAAAAAGCATATTGATCTACTTGAACCTAGCTTGGACCCATGCTAACTAGCAGGTGCTGTAGATCCATACATCACAAACACGCTGTGGTTATTTGTAAACACAAAGAAAACAATACCTTTAGCACAATCTGCTCCGTGAAATCCTGGAAAACAGTGGCAGACACCAGATACACATTCACCATTCCCATGACAATTACGCGGACAGTCTTGCACTGAATCTGAAATACAAGCATCATGGGTACATTAGTTGGCTCCTAGGCTGCAAGTTATTTGCCTAGTTTTTCTTTAATTTTGTCTTTAATACTGATCAGAACAACAGCTAATAATATTAACACCACAGAGTTCAGGTGAAGTGGAAAGTTACCAAGATCTCTAGCAGCACGAGTAACTGTAGAGATGTAGTGATAGCCTACAAGTCGTACACCAAGTCTTCGAACACCATTAGCACTCAAATCTACTGATAACACTCAAACCCTTTGTTCAAACAGGTAGACAAAACTGCTTCTTATGACCTTTATAGCTATATTTGAACTCATGTTATATATCAAACATAATGCTTCAACAGGGAAATCGACAATCTTCCTCTTGCAATTTGACTTTGATCTTGCACAACCACTTTTCCACGTTGTCCTGGTTTCAGGTAGGACAGAGTTAATTTTCCTCCTAGTAGCTGGCAGGGAGCTATGTTTTGGATTAGGATGAGAAGAGCGCTGATAACATGCTGATGTTTTAATTGTTGCAGAGCAGTGCTTACACCAAGCCAAGGACTTTTCAGCTTCTCGCTCTGTCCTGCTAGCGAGCAGGCTGGGGGTGCAGCAGGAGCTGGGAGGGGACAGACCCAGGACAGCTGACCCAAACTGGCCAAAGGGGTATTCCATACCATCTGACGTCATGCTGAACAATATATAGGGGTGGCTAGCCGGGGTGGGGGGGGCCGGCTGCTCGGGCATCGGTCAACGGGTGGTGAGCAATTGCATTGTGCATCACTTATTTTGTACACATTATTACTATTATTATATATATTATTATTATTATTATTATTGTTATTAATTTTCCTGTCTTAATAAACTGTCTTTATCTCAACTCACAGGCTTCACTTTCCCATTTCTCTCCCCCATCCCGGAGAGGGAGGGGGGAGGGTGAGCGAACGGCTGTGTGGTGTTTGGCTGCCAGCCGGGCTAAACCACAACACACGTGGAACTGATTATCCCAAGGAGTGTAACTTTTTCTTCTACAGACACTGAAAGCTTCATTAAGAAAGCTGACAGAAACATCTGCTGTACCTGACACAGAGTAGCTCTTTTGCTGTGGCAAATAGTATTTATTCCCCCGTCCTCCCTCCCCTCAATAAAAAAAAAAAAAAAAAAAAAAAGAAGTACAAAAGGATGATGAAGAGGTCTGTAAAACCAGAGAGCAACGTTTAACTCCGGAGTTAAAGTAACTGACTGAAGTGCTGATGACTTCCATAATCTGTGAAGTATAAGCACACCAGCCTGATGATAAAATTTCAGCTGTACCAAGCTACTTGCTTTTTTCCCTATTTTCTGTTATTATTTGGCTGACACAGTGTACTACTTTGCATAATATAAAGTGGAAATTAAACACCAATTTTGAAATTAATGCTTAGGATTAATTCTATTTGAATGCTGTTGGATTTGAGAGGAACATATTTTCAACACTGAATTATTGGAAGAAAAATATAATTGGAATGTTGTAATTCCTCACTATTACTCCCTGTTTTTGTGGGACCTATGGTCCTAAACTAAATGACTCTGTCAGTCCCAGACAACAACAAATAGCATCTATAGAACATGCAAAATAAATTTTGGATTTGGAACTACTAGCACCATACAGAGTATTTTTCTGTCCAATTAAACTGAAAAGAGGAAAAGGAGTCAAGCCCAACTTTATATCTAATTTTACAGTTGCAAACACTAAGTAAATAATAATAATAAAACCTAAAGCAAAATTTCAAAAGATACCATTCACTTGGCCTCTTGAAATGATTCACGTAAATGATGAAAAGAAAAACTGCGATGTGAAATGGTCAAAAATACCCATTTATCTCATGAAGAAATGCGTCTATAGATTTATTCATTATTTTGCTTCACGGCCCACAAAAGAATTTTCTTTGTATTCAAACCACGGTAAGTTAACTATTGCCTGTGAGTTAACATCATTTGTGTTATTCTTTCTCCTCTCCCACATCAGAAAAACTTTCAGCTCTCTCAGATCCTTTGATTAGGAAATATCTGATACTGGGTGTGTGTAGAAGAACCTCTTAACTGGATAAAACACTGTATTTTTCTCTATATTTCAGTCCAATTACTACTATTGCAGTATCATATAGTCTACCTGACTATTAGACCTTTGAAGCTCTTGAAAGCTGTAGACAGGCAACCCTTTTAAGGACAGCTTATCATACCTGAAGATTTTCTAAGAAGCACAGTAGAGGAATACCAAGATAAAAGCTCAAATGTTGATGTTTTGGGAGAAGCAGATAATGCCTTCTATGGACAAATTCACAAATCTATACATAAATAAGCACAGCACCTAGTAACTCTTTCAAAACCACATATGAGCTAGGGAAACAAAAACAGTGCCTCACCTTAACTGAGGTTAACGGAAACAATTATACCCGTACTTAGTGACACAGTATTGGCTATCCTCTTACACCCTTTAGGACTTAAGCCTACAAACTTTACACTAATGTAAAAGGAAAAATTACGCTTTAAAACATTAATCATGCAAGGCTGGAAAAGACCTCCGATTATTTTTCATCAGGCTTACAAACTCAGTTTGAATTTTTGGAATTTCTCTAAACTAATGGAAACTACGGATTTTCAAAATGCAATGCCACTTAACTCCAAGCAGCCAGGATGGAATAGCATGTAGCCCATCTAGTAGTTTTTGATGCCACTGTGACAAGACATTCAGCAAATCTCATCAAGTACTTCAACAAATCTTCTGATGAAGCTTGGAGAGCTTATGCTCAGCTTGGCTTTCAGCTAAATGGATCCCTATTCTAACAAAACTGCAGGCTTCTCAGATCGCAGGCTGGATGCTCTTCTGCTCTTGTTCCATCATGTTGAGATGACGACCCACCATTAGGTGAGTAGCAAGCTGGAAGACTGCTTATAGTTAATTAACAGAATCATCTCTGGGGTGACTGAAAGCATCCCCATGCACAGGTGTCAGTTTCTTGTACTGTCTTTCCCCAAAGACTAAACACCTCTCCTGTTGGATACTATTCCACCAAGGTGTAAAGAAGGTTCTCTGGAGAAGCAAATAGGTATAAAAATGACAGAGATAAGGGACAGGAATATTAACTGGGGAATGCTTCAATCCAGACTGAACTTATCTGACCATCTTGTTTCACAGAACTAACCTCAAGAACTATAGGAATGCTAAAATCTTAGAAGAGAAATCACGAAATTAAAATCAAAACCACTTTAACAGACTTTTTGAGAGTAGTGTTAAGAAAAAATTGCATAACAACATATGGACAAAAAGACTGAATGCTAAAGACTGTACTATGACTTCAATCATGGAAAGGTATCAATAAGAGGAAAAACATTCAGCTTGTGGTGGTACCTACCCAAAATAACTGTACTGAAAGAGACCACTTCTTTGTCCTTGCCATCATTGTAAAATGCCAGGTGCCACAAACCCACATCCAAGTACTGAACAAACACAGCCTCATTCTGAACGAGGGTCTGAATACTTCGACGTTCCCGTGGGGACTCCACCACACTCCATTTCTCTTTCCCATCCAAGCGTTCCATGAAATCATACTAGAAAGTAGAAAAAAAGAAAAAAAGAAAAAACAACAAAAAAGAAAACAAACAAAACCCCAAAGAGACCTGAATACAGAATGATATTTCAGCTCAAAATCTATCATCATGTTTTGTATTAAAAAAAAGTCATAAAATGGAATTTCTGAAAGATGTAACAAAGTTAAACTACTATTTCCTGAATTTCCATTGAACATATATATTCTGTGACTTATCCTTTTTTAAACAGTGACATGGAATTATGTATCTCTTCTCTGCATAGGTGATCAAAACTGTACAAGCAGTATTTCTTGACAGGCTGAGTTTTGAGAGATCAGATGAAATCAATGCTTTGACCCATCACAAAATTTTAGGTTCCTGCACAGCTTTCAAAGCTGGAAACCTTCAACTTAGGAGAGAGACATCCTCTCCTAAGCAATCACCTACAATAAATTACTCCTGCAAGCAGTACAGATGTCTCAGATGTACCTCCAGACATATAATTGATTGGACACCCACAGAATGCAAAAACAAACAGGAACAGCACAAACATGGAACACGTTCGTCTAATGTAAAGTAACTTCGTACTCAATAAAAAGACACTGTAGAAATGGTACATCACAGAGCAGCTTGCTTACCTGAGTTGGTATGTAGAACGGTCAGGAGGTAAGTAGGATACAAAAACCAGAGGGAGCATGGAAAGGAATAACACAAATCAGGTGGCTGAAGGAATTGAACTTCTATTAAGGAAAATGAAGAATTTCTGTTTGGATGCTTTCCAAGTAAGGTAGAACATTACATTAATCTTTGGAAAAGAGATCAAACAGAGCAAGTGATTATTTAGAGTATAAGAGGGATGGCACCATTAATGGCATGAAACTAAAAAAAGAAAGAAAGAAATTTAAGATGAATGTCAGATAAGCTTCCCATCTATTAAGCTCGGTACTAGCGTCCCAGTGGAGATGCCACTGCATCACACAATTAAACAAGGCTGGAAGAAATATTGGTTAATCTACAATAGGGAATAACTCTACATAGCAAAGCAGTTGGACTAGATGTCCTAGTAGGCTTTTTTCCCTTCGGCCTTTTATGTCTGTGATTCTGGAACTCTCAAGCTGATGTTACGCTCAACTTACAGCTCTCATAGCCCCTATCTAAGGGAAGTCCTTAAGAAACAACAAAAACAATATATCTAATTTTTTTTAATAGCTGTATAACATGTCCCCTGTGAAAATACATCTTACTTTAGACATATTTATCCATCAAGGAGCAGACAGATGCCTAAAGAAAGATGTATGTGTTCAATTAAATACTGTAACAGTATGTGCTTGCTGGCCAGTGGTTTCATTGCATTCCCATTATCACTAGCACATATTCGCTAGCCCCACACTCATGACAGCTCTAAGAAAGCCTACACCTTCACTCAATTTCAGTGTAAAAACCAAACCATCATCTTGCATCCTACAGAGACCAAACATCTGAAAGGGCTGTCTTGTAAACTGAATTCCACTCCTTAGCAGCGAGTCCTAGCAAATAATACACGATACGCAATAAAATAATGAAGATTTTCCCTTTTGCTAGCAGAGACAGACAGATGGACTGATTTAATGTGTTAGTGACTTACTACACAGCTTTTTGAAATTGGGTTACTAAAGCTGACCTTTCTGTTTGAAATTTTGTAGCAGTTATAATATGAGCCATAGAGTCCGTGACACACTTGGCTGTACATCACAGGGAAAAGGATGGAGGCTTCTTTTTAAATACGTGGTGCTATGACACCAATAAGCAGCCATAAGGGAAATCCAAGACAGAGTAGGAATTTCAGCCCATAACTACTAATGTTGAAGGCTATTGCCATAGTAAGTGCATTATTCCTTTAATCATGGGGAAAGGTAAGAGAAGCCCTTTTTGCACACAGGATTTCCACAAAAGATGGTAATTTAGGTAATTAGTGCATTTAAGCCAATGCACACCAGATATTTAGAGAATTCTGGCTTGTCAGTAACTCTCAGAGCATCAGAGGTGCCAAACACACATGTATCTCTCTCTTAAATCAATGACATTTGGAAATATTACTAAAACCTCCTGTCTAACAGTCAGAGGTTAAGGACAGACTCATCACCTCCTTGGGAAACGTTATTACTTGGGCAACATCTTGGGAAAAAGAAATCTTGCTCTTCAGAACAATCGTTCACAAAGGGTCAGCTAAGGAAGCAGCAATAAAAGCTGACATTTCTCACTGGCAACATGCTGTTCATCTCTGCTTGTGCTGGCAGGTTCCTCTGCCTCCCCTCTGTTTGATGCTGATTCTACCTCATATAGTAGAGAAGGCTCAGCAGTTGGCAAGATCGAAGGGGAATAGTAAGTACTCAGGCTGAAACTGCCTGAAGTAGTTTTAGCTGCAGAATCTCTTTTCACAATGACAGGTGTGACCCGGGGAAAACAGGTCCCTTGGTATGGCTCCCCATAAGGCTACAGTTTTAACTACACTCTATAGAGGCTGGTATTACCCCTCCTTAATTAAACCGTGAAGAACTATTTCATGTTCAGGCAAAAGCGTAATGACTAAACATCAATAAGCTTACAACTTGTGAAATACCAGTGCAAGCTGATATAGAATATAACAATAAATGCTTATCCCTCTTTGGATTCCTCAGTGCTGAGGAAAAAAAGAAGGAAGATAATGCAGTGGTTCCCTGGGTGTACAAACCTTAATGTGTCAGCAAATACTGGGTATATGTACCCAAAAATCTGAAATCCCTGACCAATGGGTTACTGAGGAGGTACTGCGAATTCATAACTAGATATGATTTCTTCACACAGTTGGCTGGATCATCATTTTGCTCCTTGCTGCCCTGTTGGTTTTCTGATTTACCCCACTTGCATGATTAATTATCGTTGTATAACGCTGTGCCAAAAATATCATTCTTTTTTTAAAGCTACTCATTCACAAATATGTACAGACATGAAGACCCATCTAGGAAACGAATGTAAGTACTTTCATGATCTTTAAAAAAAAACTACATAGTGGCTTCTTAATCTAACACAACAACTGCTAAGGAAGAGCAAACTAGATCACATGTACCAGGGAATGAATCTAGTCAGCAATCAAGCTACGTCTCTGAAGTAATTTGGAAGATTCGTTGATTTCGTTGATTTTTATTTATTTATTTTACTATCCTTTATATTTTGTGGCTTCATACAGGAAGTCACTCAAAAATGACAAAATCTTCCCATGAACAAAACGCACTAAAAATCACAAATGACTGCATTTTCAGAGTTCAGTTTTGCAGGGGGCAGTACTTACATGATTAAAGTTTCATAGAAAGAGCTGACCTGCCAGTCTACTTCTCCAAACAAATTCCAAATTCACATTTTCCATTACTTTATTTATTTATTTTACTACACAGCATACCAAAACATACTTTTATTTACAAACTTAAATTTCATGCTAAATTCTCTCTGGCCAATTTGTTTTTATAATTTCTCCCTTCAGTGCTTCCTATCTTCCTCTGATGCATTTTATTCACGATCTAATAAGGATTTTCTTTTTCCAGTAACCATGGGGAGTCAGAAAAACAGTTTGGAAACTTTACATATATATGCTAGTGACTACACTGCAAAACGACATCCATATAGCACAGATCTACTGAGAACAGCTGCCTACAGGAAGTGAATTAGCTGTGAAAGCACAGTGAAGCAAACAGAGATTGCAGAGGTCAAGAGTGGGAACACAATCTATGTGACCTTTATTTTTTTCTTACATTTGAAACTACTTGATTGCCGCCACAAAATCTCTAACAGTCTTTGAAATTAGAAACTGAAAAGAAAGATTTCTCAGAGCTCTTGTCTTAATAATCTTCAAACGGAGGAAAAAAAAAAAGCCAGTTTGGCATTGTGGCTAGCACTCACATTTATGCCAAAGCCTTCTAAGAGCTAAGAAGGCAGCAATAAAACATATGTCAGGAAAACTTGTTTTCAAAGTGTTTTAAAATCAGTTCTTCCTAAAATCCAGTTGGTAATTATTCATTAAAATACACCCCTGAAACATCTGACACCCACTGCGACAGCCGAGCGATTTGTTTTAACATTTAAACGTGCGTTTTGAATGTGACACAGCAGAAGCAGCACAATGAAGCACAGAGTTCACTATAACAGCACCGTCACATAGCTTTGAAGTGACCAGAGCACTGGGGAATGTGCTTCAGCAGCAGCCAAAAAGCCAGGAAATACTGAAGTTCCCCAGATATTCAAACTGTTTCAAGCAAAGACAGTTCTACATAGAAATGGTTTCCATTTTGATATGAAAAGTTTATAAATATAAAAGACTCTGCTGGAAATTAAGGCAAAACAACTCCATGCATTGCCTTCTCCAAGCATTATAGGGATGCTTCTATATGGTTACTTTATTTCAGGCATCATTTGGAATATTGGAACAATGTGTAGTAACATCGTAATTGCTGTAATCTCTGCAGTCACTTCGTACTGCATACATTGGAGGAATTTTACTTGAAAGCAATGTACTTCTGTTTCTAGTTTGCCTGCCACTCAAAAGTGCATTTTTACCTCTCCTCTAGAGCTCCATTCCCTATGCACATGGCACACAACTCCGCTTCTAGAGAAGTTTACAGCTACATCAGTTTGACTGACTAAACCAGGCATTTGGAATATTTGCTAAGCAATAATACAGAGAAGGTTAAATCTCAGCAGGGCCCACAGACAGGAACCGCATCTTGTTGTCTCAGGTTAATCATGTACCTAATTTGCTGATTATTGACTTGTTCCCACAAAGGATTTTGCTTGGCTTGACATATCAGCTCTGATCAGTGATGAACTGTCAAGTGAAGTTGTTCACTGCTATACAGCTCATGTCCCTAACTTGCAGAAACAAGGATTTCAAACTTCAGTTTTAGAATATTGTCTGGTGTCAACTTCAGACTATTTTCATTCACACAAACCCACTCTGCTTCTTTCTGTCAGAACCAGCCTTCTTTTCCCCAACTCCAGTGTGTAACAGCTTGCATTGCTTTTTCCTAAAATTATTTCTCTTGGTAGCAGTTTGGTCGGATTTTGATACAGCAATCTTATGCTGCATTACCCCATTGAAAAGTGTCAAGACCCTGCACGAATACGGGGAAGTAATTCTGCAGATTATACTGACGGATTTCATTAACTCCAGCTATGGATGAGGGATAGAATTGCTTCCACTAAATAAAGACTGGAAAAGAGGTTCTCCGAGGAGGAATCCAGCAACAGTAGGAAACAGAGTTGATATTTCTAATTATTTAATTTAACAGAAAGGTTATTAAACCTATATCCAATGCACGAAATGTCTAGTGAAGGAAAGAAGAACTCCGCTTGATCATAGCCTCTCAGATGAGAGCATCATAATGAAATCTAGAACCAATACAGCTGATCACAGTGCAATAGAAATTAAAGTTCATTTTCAATTTCAAAAAAATAACTTGTACTACCAGTTACTTCCAAGTGGATTTCTTATAGGAGATACAGGCATACCTTCATCATATGAAAGTCAGACAAATATAATTAACTTGCAATTACAGAAAATCTTGACAATCATTTTGGAGTTTTGGTTGAGCCATTTTCACTTCGTAATTTATACTTCTGTTTGTTTTCCTCAACTAAATTCCTTTTTTTTTTTTTTTTTTTCCCTTCCATGGTGGAATGATATGGAAAGAGAGTGCAGAAATTCTGAATTAAATGAATTAATGCTCAATGAATTATGCTGTTAACCTCACTGGTACAGTCAAAGATCCATAGACTGAATCTCACCCCCAAGACAAGATACTGAAATGCAAGTGCCAAAATCAAAACACTCTCAAGAAAGGCCCCAGCCTTGGAACATATTCTCTGTGGATATCTTCTACAATGCATGGATATCTGAAAATGACTGAAAATTATTCAACAATCCATTACAATTTTCCCGATCTACATAATTATTGTACGGAACTTCAGGATGTTGTATGCTAGCCCCTAGCTATACAGAAAAATAACCTCTTGCCATTCCTCCTTGATTTGTGGTCTGCTGGTCTTTATTTCTTACCAGTCAGATATATCTGGGTATCAGATATATAGAGATATTCAGTAACTCAAAGAACACTTCATAACAGTGTACAAGAAGTCAATGGATTTTGGCTAATCATAAAGTTACCTGTTCACAAATTCTTAAAAGTAGAGGTCACAAACCCTTGTAAATCTCTTCTCTCATTCTACCCAAATCAGCCTAAAGATTTTGGATTTCAATTCAGCCTATAGGCAAGAATAACAACCAAAGAACATGATCCAATGCACACTACTTCCACAAATTTACTTCACATTGGGAAACAAATCCAAAACTCAGTTACATACATGTACTTTCCACAGAAAGTTCATTGCTTCACTCTTTGTACCATGAGTTTGTGCCTGCACATGGACATGGTTCTCTCAGGGCTGGTATCTCTTGCAGGCACTATGAACATACTTTCTCTGTATGGCAACACAATTGTGTTGAAGCCTCTCTGCTTTTAGCTTAAGCATTTATGTAATTGCAGTCTGCTTTCCAAATGAAAACATAGCATCAGTTCTTTGCAAATCAGGGAAAGGCATCTATCAATGTTAAATAGGGCTCTCCCAAAAGGGAGCCTGGAGTTCTACATTTGATCTTTGGAATTCATATCCTAAATAAAGCATTTAAGTTAAGGTGGCAATTTTTGAATGAAGAACTGATTTTCAGCAGCAAGGATATGTGTGAAAGAAGGGTTCCTTTCCAAAAGCTGGTTCCTATTTCTCCTTCCCTTGCTCTCTAAAGAATGGAGGCTCTTTCCTTTTAGTATGTGTAACTGCAAAATATTATTTCTCATTACAGTTCTACTCTAAGTAAACGAGATTCTTTGCATTCACATTAATAACTTCCAATATATTACTTTTTCTCTGTAAAATAAAATGTCTACATATTCTTACAACAAAGAAATCCAAACACCACTGACCAACCGATAAGAAAACAATACATAAATTTGGCCCCACTAACCTTAAAACTACCTTTACCTACAGCCCTTAGCTTGATACTACAGGCTTACTGAAAAAAAAAAAAGTGCTGTTGTTGAGCTTTCAATTCTGTAGCTGGTTAGAAATAAAGAACTGTGGTTCCCAACTGAAAGACTTGCTCAATGTCTAAATGACACATTATACCTTAATACCACCTTTGAGGGAAGAGTAGTAAAATAAAAGCCTTCCAGACACGACCACTGCATTTTGTCCTCTAATATGGCTGGGTAGCAGTGATGCCAAAGTTTTTTGCATGCTCACCAAATGCCGTTTCACCAGGATGTGGAGTTTGAAAGTTCTATGAAGTAAACCCAGAAAATCATGTGTTATCATATCTAGCTGTTCATTCATTCCAGCTGTATACCATGCTTTGATACTGTGAATTTGACCATCTCCATTCATCATTTTTGACTGGTGCATAACTGGATAAGTTTATTGCAATCGATGCCACGATTTCCTCAGAGATTTAAAACCTCGAGTGCCAAACGAAGTTACTTTAAAAGCCTAACCAGCGAGAACATCATCCTTGGTTGTTTCTTTCATCAATGTTCTGTTAGGGTATGTAATAACCTAGAAATCTTAATACCAGGGCAAATATCACAAATTAAGTAATTCCCAGCATACTGCACAGAATCCCTAAACTTAAGCTCCATAAGCTCAAACATAAATCTAATATAGATTCTCCAAACTTTTGCATTTTCACATTTAAAGCTAAGAAATACATTGATAAAGTACCTGGGCATGAGATGGTGGGAGTCCTCTTCTTATATAAACACCAAAAAGAGCATCCTTCCCTAAGGATATGTTGAACTTCAGGAACTGTGGCTGGCTGATATGGATCTGAGACCGCCAAAAGACTCCAGGGGGCACTTCCTGGGTGACCTTGCGGCCAACTTCTGTTTCTCCACTGTCTATGCTGCTATTCCTAGTTACCCATGGTCCTATAAAATGAAAAACAAACAAGTGAGATAACTGCTCTTAATACAGGCATTTTAGTAGCGCCATTCAAGATGAATATCCGTGGCAGTGATGCCGTTTATATAAAACTGTGACTTTCTTATTCTGATGCAATCTGTTTGCTGTTTCGAACAGTATGTAAGAATTTGTCCCATATATATTAAGAAAGGTAGCTTTGACCCTTTTTCTGTGGAGCACCTGCAATCTTCTAATCCCTCCAAACTTTGAATTCCATGACTACTCCTTACTGATCAAATACAGTAACAGTTGAGTCAATCAAGCACATACAAATTTTCTTGTGCTCTTTTCAGCTGAACCTTCTGTGCAACACACACACACACATACACACACATATATATATAAATATCAAAAAGGTGAACTGAAGTTATAATTTCAATCTGAATGAACTGATTGCAAATACCCATTACTACTGCTTTATATAGTAA
Source organism: Cygnus atratus (assembly GCF_013377495.2). Classification (NCBI taxonomy): domain Eukaryota; kingdom Metazoa; phylum Chordata; class Aves; order Anseriformes; family Anatidae; genus Cygnus; species Cygnus atratus. The sequence continues at coordinate 16,036,795 of NC_066375.1, forward strand.
AGTAGTCCAATAAGCTCTGGGTCATAGACAAGAGTTTATTGAAGAAATGAAATGCACAGAAAAGGATTTAGAGGACAGTGTCTGTACTCTAACATGCACCTTCTCACTCTTTTAAGAAAGTTAGTACATCTCAAGTTGCTGCTTTTAAGTTCTCTCTGCCTGAAGCACAGAGACTGTCTACAGGTCTCCCTCTTCCCATGAAGATTTGCTGGGTTGGTTAAAATCCATCATTCTTCAGAATGCATTATAGAGGTCAAGACACGAGGCCCTTCTGGCTGAGCACTCTGGCTTCCAGCCCATGAAATAGCCTTTAAAACATGGTGCAAATCTCTTCTGTTTGGCAGCTGAACAGGATGGTTCTGAGGCTACACATAATTTACATATGAAGTATTTTCAAGCTACAGTATACAGTAAAGTTTGATTATGTCTTTTCATTATGGTCAGAAAAACATAGAAATTTCTGTTACCATCACAGAAGTGGTGAGTTACTGCTGAAATGTTTTCCAGCACTGTATGAATGTAACAGGATGGCTCAGAATGACATATAATTCCAGCAGGTAAATACACAATAACTTTTCTGTCTTGACTATCTTTAATTGAGAGAGCTGCAATAGCATGGTTTCAATTTTAGATTCCAAATTATCTGCGTTAGCAGCACTTACACTTGTACATAATGAAACATACTACGTTGGCAGTGTCTTGAAATGGTAAAAGAATGCTCTGAATACCAACTGCTGTACAGGTTTTGGTAAGTTTTTTTTTTCTCTTTTTTATTTTTATTTTTTCATTTTCCATGCTAATGGCTCTACAACAACATTATGGCACTGACAAAAATGAAGAAGCTGCAAAGACAGGCTGCAAAGAAAGGAGAAATGGTTGAGAATGTCAAGCAACATGCCCTTAGATCTGTGCAAGAACTGCAGACACATCAACCAGGGCCAAACACGTAATGTTTCATGAAAACTACATGATTTTATTTCTAATTGATTACTGCAGCGGAGGATATTTCAAAGTCCCTACCTCTGTGAAGTCAGGCACCATCACACTAGAATTTAAATTAACTCCATACCTATGTGGGTAGGAAAGCAGATGCAGAACACACGAAAGCACCTGTTGAAGGCTGCACTGGGATCACTTACAGAACTGGAAGTCAAACTAAAAGTTGAAGCTCCTTCTTCTCCTTTCAGTACATCACATTACTACACATCACATTTCCAAGTCATAGCAATAATTTTTTTCCCATGCTCTTGAAATGTGTTCTGTAAATTATTTCTTTGGAAGCAGACTGTACATACTTAAATGAACATCAGCTGTATGTAATCTGTGAACAGACTCCTCGACTCATTCTAAAGAATTCCGTTCTTCAGGAGCAATAAATTCACAGTGAAAGAGAAACATTCAAAGAAAAAGCTATTTCCAGGAAGTATTACAGTAGGCATTATTATTATGATAAAAGCAGTATAAGGAATAAAGGTGAGAAGATTAGTACACTAGTGCCTCTTCCAGTATTCTCTGTCCACTCACCAATGAATTATCTGAATTATATATTTTTCAATTTGCTCAATTTCATGACTACAACAAAGTTGCCTCAGTCCACCAAAGCTGGTGCAAACCTCTGAGAAGTAGAATACTGAAATCAGCAGATGTAATCTACTTCTGAAAGCCTCACACAAAACGGATGTGAATCTGTAGCCGTGTCCCACACTAGTAGCCACCCTTCTAAGAGCAAATTTTAGTAAAATGAATGCTCGTTACACCACCTCAAAATTGACATGGTGTTGAATGACCTCGTGCATACATCTGATTTACAGATTTTTGACTCAAGTCTTTTTTTTTTTTTCTATTCTACATCAAGTAGAGATTAATACTGCATATTGCTTCAGCCATTCGACCTCACTTTTATCCAAGTGCAAAAAGGTCTCCGAGCATGCACCAGTAATACTACCATAGTCTCTGCTGGAGTTTATGGCTTCACTGGTTGTTAAAACAGCCCCAAAACACCACCATTAACTTTTGCTAACAATATTGCTTTGAAGTCAACTGAATATATATTCCCTAGAGTTACTTGGCAAATAAATTGAATTCCTACCCCTAGTAAAAGACAGATCTTCAATGGAGGCTCAAGTTTTAGTACTTCTGGATGAACATAGCCTTAGTCTCCTTTGTTTTTCCAAAATTGTTTTGTACAGCTGAGAAAGGTGTCTGTAAGAATATGTAACGCTCAAATACATCAACTAAGCTAAAAACAGAATATTCCAACCATCAAGAGAACCAGCATTACAGTCCTACTACTTCAGTGCACACCTCACAGGTAAACAACCTACCAAATATCAAACTTTCCCCTAAAACCATTAGGGGAACCATTTTTGTATTTTTCATTGACATTATGAAGTTACTACCTTAAAATTTTGTGAGAACAGCACATAAGGCACGTGAATTTATTTAATCAACCTAAAAACATGATTCAGGTTACTAACACTGAAATAACCCTGTTCAATTTGGAATTATTTTAGGAAGCATCTCCCCATAGACGTACTTTTCTTGCTCTAGTACATAAGTGACTTATTTTCCAGTTCTCCAAACCACTCCTTCTAGAATATGGCTCAGGAAACTCTGCTTAGGAAAAGAATTGTGACAGCTAGAGAAGTTCAATGCAGTAGAGGATTTTAAGAGTGTGTTAGATGAGCATCAAGTGATACATGTGTGATCAAGACATACTTAACATAAATGACCCCTTATCTTTAAGTCTTTATTTTTTCTAGTATGGCATATCTCTGTTCTGCACCCATGCCATGTGTATGAGAAACTTGGCTGCTGCCTTGTCTCTGGCATGTGAAAGGGTCCCTTATTTTTAGTTTCAAGAATGTAACACATCTTGTTTCTATGGCTCTAGGTTATAATGCTGAAGTAACATGACTTAGAAATGCTTTAGGTCCTCCTAAAATAGGATTTTTATATTTTCAACTAACTTCTTGTAAAGGTTTAAGTCCAGGAAGCAAGCAGAGCTCTAAAAACTATGCATTATTGAATTATATTCTCATAACTTCATGCTGAATTACTCTCCCATTATGATGAAACACAGAACCTGGAAGAGCATCTTGGTACTGCTCCTTGCTTTGTCACAGCCAATGCACCTGAGCTGCTCATGATCTCGATGTTCTCAGGTGACTATTTGTAAAACAGAAATATTAATAATGATTTATTAAAAACTTTCACCTTGAAGAGTAATGCACAGCAGTCACATAAAAAATACTACAGGAAGGGTCTCGACACTGACCTCTTCAATGTTCCTTCCTCCACAAGTTAGAAACACAGAAATGAAATGCAAAGTACGTATGAAAACTGAATCAATTCTCAGACAATAGGCTTAAGTTTACTCTAACTTAAAAAGCAGAACACCTAGCTTTATATTTCCAATATTTTTTTTTCCACTAACAGCTTCACTTATAAACTTTGTCTCTAGAGACTCCTAAAGTAAACTTCTTTTATAGCTTCCTTCTGTCTTCACCTCTTAATACAGAGAATGCATCTTTCCACTTGATTCACTCCCTCCAGCTATTTTTGGAACCTTTTCCATTTTGATGGACCACTGCAGATCACATTCAAAGAACATGAACTGCAGTTAAGTGAAGTTACAGATGTGACAAACTGACAAATCTGGGAAGAAAGACTAATCCAAAGAACTCATACTACTGCAAGCAAATAAAACACAAAACCATTACTTCTGCTGTAGGTGGCTGCCTCTGAGTTTTGTTTGTTTATCTCATAACCCTATGGATACTTGATTCCTCCCTATGATTTCCTCTCTATAAACATCTGCAAAAGAGAGTTTTAAAAGCATACTTCTTCTTTTTACCCAGGGGAGCCATTTCAATCTCTCAGTCAAACATATATTTATCAACTAAATAACACTTACTCATTTAAACTGCTGTGTTATTTACCCAGTTGAATTACTATTTTGGCATATACATTTGAAAAGACTGTTTTAGCACTCGAGTACATTTGCCTTTGAAGCTATCAAGCATGCAATACATGACAACAGCAAGGCAAACTCCCCCACTTGTCAGCTGGCCTCATCTTGGAGCTGGAGGTCAGCTTCAAGGTGGCAGCTGGTACAACATGCCCACTCAGCCTTTCATTTAAATAACATCAAGCAGTGTCAGCTATGCAGGCAGAATTGTATCTACACTGAAACCAGATACACTTGGTATTAGAGACTCCCCTCCCATACCATAGTCAAAATTAAAAAATAAAAATTAAGTCTGGCTACCACCAGTGTTACACTACAGACATCCCACTGAAACAGCAAAACTGAAAAAAAAAACCCACAAACTTCAGCACTTTGACTATGTGCCTAGCAGTGCTGACTGTAAAGTGGTTTGATACCATGCTGGCAAAATATCTACCTGAATAGCCATCCCAATGGACCCATAATGAACTACCAAGATCAGCTGGACAACCACAAATTAAATACAAGGAATAAATATCACAATTATTGGTTAAAGAGCATTCTCCCTCACTTCTTTTCCTGTACCTCTCAATTTCTTATAAATCTCTGCTGCAGACATGGCTTTCCTTATCTTTTGATCTAACATAATGGTCTGTTGTTATATAGTTATGAATTTTTACAATTGACTCAGAATTCCAAAGAAATTTATGATATAGCTGTGTAGAGAAAACCATTCAATATAAAAAAAACACAATCCACTGAATTTTTGAAACAAAACAAAATAAACAAAAAAAAACCCACACCAACAACCAAAGCACAATAATTACTATTGTTTTCAATGACTGATTTTTTTTTTCCTTCGGGTAAACTTGCTATTGATTCATATAATCAGGCATTTCTTGTTGTTTCAGAAAGGAAAATAATTAAAAATAAATAATTTTTAAAAAAGTCGAAAATGTGTTTTCTGTGTGCATTTTTCCAGTGTAAAATTCAGTGTTATGCACTATTATCTCACTTACCAATCCCTCTATGGACTTCAAAATATCTACTACTAATACCTAAGTGCCCTAGTACCAAAGTGAAACACAGGTACTTTTTTGAAATGTGTAAAGTAGATTGACTGCTGATGCAAAACAAATTCCCAGAGCTATAATAAAGTAAAAAGCCAGGAAATGAGGGTCTGGAGAAGCTGCTATGACACATCTCGAACTTCAGTTATGCTGAAGATGCAGAGGTAATAATGAGCTCTATTTAGTGAAGTGAGGAGAAAGGAAGCTTCTGAATTTGTATGAGCTTTCAGAGGTCCAGCAAAACAGCTTCTGAAACAAAATCCTTGTCTCAGGTTTGTCGGCCAATATTCCATATTTCTATTGTGGTGAAAAGAAAGAAATTCTGCAAAGGGACCATCAGCTTAAGACCACTGCTCTGGCTCAGCTGCAGTCAAACAGTCTGATCCTGCAAGTGAAATTAAAATACATGTTTCTTTATGACCTGGACACACCTAAAAATGTAGGCACATTTTCACATTCCTGTGGGTATGGCTTCATACGATTCGCTGTTTTCAGAACCAAAAGTGAATTAGAATTGAAACGAAATTGAGATCTGTTAGTTCACAGCATTTAACAAAGAATAAATACACACCAGCATGCTTTTCTGCATCACCATAACCATCACCTCTGACAGTATATGCAGCTCACTAAGTAGCTTTGAACACAGCAACTCATACTATCGCTATCAACACAACCACAGTAACTTAAAATACCTCCTCCTCTGTTCTAATGAACTTAGTCAAATACTTGGCTCGTGCTAAGACAGCCCTGGAGGACCCTGGTGTATTGTCAGAAGACCACAGCTGCCACCCTTCATAGGGTCCATATTTCTATTCTGCTTGCTAACATGTTAATTAAGAGCTACATTACATTAGCCACATAACTACTTAATAAGATTAATAAACCTGGAAAATGATGGCATGTCTTGATTAAATTGAATGAACATAACGGAAGTGACATTTAAAATACATTGATTGTTATTACATTTTGATCATCTGTTTCAAGGCGTCTGAAAGGAAATAGTAGAAACCAAAAGAGTCGTGTTGCCTACATTATTAATGAGGTTTGAGGACTTTTTTTTTTTTTAATCTTTTTATCAACACACCACTGAAGTCCCTCCATTTGGTCCTGAGTCCTTACACCACCTGATGAGAATGACTTGGTTTCCAGGTTTCAGCATAAGTGTTCCTGGCACTCAAGTCAGGGCCTAATCTATCTGCACCTGAACCCAAGTTCATCAATATGTAAGAGTGGCAACTATTCCCATTTAATGCATTTCTTATTCCTTTAATGCTGCCTGTCTGCTGCTTTGCTAATAAAGTATCTGAACCATTAGAAAAACATTGCTGTGTGCAAACCGAAGTGTGACTAGGAACTGCAGCAACAGGAAGAGGGAAAGGCAACCCTTTCTCAACATAATTTGGACAGAGCTGAAGACAATCTTTACAGCTTCACAATGACTGCAGAATTCAGCTTTCCATATCTATTCAAAGCAAATTTCTGCCACATCAGTAGAATTCTGTATTTCCCCTCCCTAAATCGAATGGATTTTAGGCATTCATCTCAAACAAGTAATTTTACACCATCCCCAGAAAATAGTGTAAAATTTAACTGCAAATTTAAATTTCTTCATTTTATTATTGCCATTACATATGCTGAATTAGATAACCGGAAACTAGTATTTTTCATTAACTGTAATTGTATTTTTTAAATCCACATGCTGTGATAGACTTAGTAAAGATCTCATAAGCTGAGCACGAACCTGGATAAAGCTGGCTGGTCCAAAGAGACACATGCACTGGATTATGTGAGTATCAGAACACGCATTCAAATCTACCTTTTCCAATTAATCAGTGTATTTATAGTAACCAGAATAATCTTTCAGATCGACAATCCTTGCCCATAATTGTCTTTGGTGTCTTTTCAAACGCTAGTTTCTAGGATCAAAGACCACAATATTTACTGTGCTTCTCAGCTTTGTGGAACCTTCATTTAATGAATCATTAAGTTTAAAAATAGTAAATCAATTTTTTTTATTTTTTATTTTTTAAGTAGCAGAAGGTCTGCTGAATTTGTGAAAACACCAAGGAAAATATGTCAAATAGAAAAATCTCTACACTGAAGTATTCTTTACTCAGGTTTGCAGCTGGAGCTAGTTTGGATATTTTCACGTGAATAGCACTTTATCTTAGGTGTCCTCTGAAATGATTAAAGTTGACTTTTATAGTATATTCTGTCAATTAGAAAGGAAACTGCACATAGCTAGTCACATATTTTATGGAAATATGTGTCTAGCCTACTACATAACTTTAAATTTAGAATACAGTCTTGGCATACACTAACATAAATTAGGCATCTAAAAACTCCGTAAGGTCATCTAGTTCACTTGTTTGTGAACAAACAATTATTCCCAAACATGCTCTTATTCTTTTTCCTCATCTAGATTTATTACACCAAAATTCTAATACTATCCTTGTGTAACTGTATCAGACAAATGGGCTTCAATCTTGGATATTTTTATTTTTTTTAACATCATTATTTATCTCATCCCTGTACCAATTCCACGGCAGTGCCAAGTTTTGTTTTTATAATGCGCTATGAAGGAATCCTACCTTGCCACTTTTATTAAGAAATGAAATTTTATTTACTTTTGTCAATTAATATAAATCTCCAGTTCAGCACAACTTTGAGAGGCTAAAGGCAAAAAAATGTAACTTCTGCCTTATTTAGATCATGGTGGATTTCACTTGCAGTTTTACAGCAGAACTGAGGATTTTTCTGCCCATTGCAACTTGCCTGTTCCTTTCAGGCATCCCCAGTATCAGCAGGATGTAGCATAGAATTAAAAAAACCTGCAATTGTGTTAACAGTGAATTTTGTTTTTATTCAGATAGGAAAACGTAGTAATAAAATATTTTACATTTTCCTTGTATCGCATTTTTATTATTTCTTACCAGAATTCAGTCTTTTAATAAGGAACAAGCAGATCAAATTGAAATATGTCTTTTTTTTTTTCTTCTAAATTGCTCTACTTTAAAATGCCTTACTTGCTGAGTAGGCACAGCTTGCGTTTAAGTGGCCGTTTTCAGTCTAGGGGTTAAAGGTTTCTTTGGGAGACCCATGTTTTGAAAAGAATGGCTTCATCCTGAGCTGTGTCAATTATAAAAAGGTCACTCTCCACAGCCAGAGCCCTGAAAATGGTTGTTGTGTTAAAAGCTGTCAGAGGCTTTCCTAAAAACTGCTGGGATAGCAATATTAACTTGAATGTAATAAAAGGAATGGTGAGGTTAAAAAAAACAAAAAAAAAACAGCTGCTATGAGAATTTCTGTTTTAGACATTCCTTGTGTTCATCCAAGCCTGTCATTCATATTATTCCATTGTGGAAGATTATTTGCCTAAATATTGCTCTCCTTCTTCTCCAAAATTATCAACTTTTCAGCAACCTTCTACAAAATGGCAGAAGAACACTTTTCCAACACGCTCTGATGAAACCTAACTGTGGCAATTTAAGACATAACCAGCGGTTCTGTCTCCTTGTCTCCTCTACAGGAGGTTACCGCTCCCCAAACAGCCAGCACTGCAACCTCTTCTCATGTGCTAATTAGAGCGGGGTTGGGATACACTGCCAGAATTTGCACTGAAGTGCCCCAGGCAGATGAGCACATTCCAATCCAACAGTTCTGCTGCCCTATATTTGCACAGAGATGGCAACAAAAAGCTGCAGGGGAGGGAATTTGGAAATGTGCTAAACACTGCAGTTGTCTGCTAAGTGACCATAATTGAAGTCCTGAGCACTTCAGGTTCCTGCCTAAAACCATAGGGTCTCTCACCTGTGCACAATCTGGAAGAGGTTCAGCAGTAATATAAATATCCTGCCTTGTACTTAGGGATGTGCTGCTCGTCCACTGTGTGACCTACGGTCAGTCAGAGATGGAAGCCAAGCCAACAAGCCACTGCCTGAAAATCACGTGTTTTGCCATGACTAGGATGTTGAATTTCAACAAAAGGAGGAAGCCAAAATTAGGCCCTCCACTGAAAAAATACTGCAGAGGTGCAGCAGCATTATTTATTGAAAATGAAAGCAAATCCATAATACGTAAAAGGACCAGGTACACCAAAGAACTGAACTTGGCTTTCCTCCCAACACTACCTTAACTGAAATTCTTCCAATGCACCCAATGCAACTGTACTGTTTCAGCACTTGTTCAGCAACTTGACACTTGCTTCAGCAACCAGCAAACAAAACACAAGCCACAGGTCCTGAAAGTAAGACAGACACAGACACACAGACACAGATTTCTAGGTTGGAAGAGACCTCAAGATCATCGAGTCCAACCTCCGACCTAACACTAAGTACTCCACTAAACCATATCGCTAAGCTCTACATCTAAATGTCTTTTAAAGACCTCCAGGGATGTTGACTCCACCACCTCCCTGGGCAGCCCGTTCCAATGCTTAATAACCCTTTCGGTAAAGAAGTACTTCCTAACATCCAACCTAAAACTCCCCTGTCGCAACTTTCGCCCATTCCCCCTCGTCCTGTCACCAGGCACGTGGGAGAACAGAACAACCCCCACCTCACTACAGCCTCCTTTAAGGTAACTGTAGAGAGCGATAAGGTTGCCCCTGAGCCTCCTCTTCTCCAGGCTGAAAAAGCCCAGCTCCCTCAGCCGCTCCTCCTAAGACTTGTTCTCCAGACCCCTCACCAGCTTGGTCGCCCTTCTCTGGACTCGCTCGAGCATGTCCACGTCCTTCCTGTAGCGAGGGGCCCAAAACTGAACACAGAACTCAAGGTGCGGCCTCACCAGAGCCGAGTACAGGGGCACAATCACTTCCCTAGCCCTGCTGGCCACACTGCTTCTTATGCAAGCCAGGATGCTGTTGGCCTTCTTGGCCACCTGAGCACACTGCTGGCTCATATTCAGCCGACTATCAACCAATATTCCCAGGTCCTTCTCGGCCAGGCAGCTTTCCAACCACTCATCTCCCAGCCTGTAGCGCTGCTTGGGGTTGTTGCGCCCCAGGTGCAGGACCCGGCACTTGGCCTTGTTGAACCTCATACAGTTGGCCTCAGCCCATCGCTCCAGCCTATCCAGATCCTCCTGCAGAGCCTTCCTGCCCTCGAGCAGATCGACACACGCACTTAGCTTGGTGTCATCTGCAAACTTACTGAGGGTGTACTCGATCCCCTCATCCAGATCATCGATAAAGATATTAAAGAGGACCGGCCCCAGTACTGAGCCCTGGGGGACTCCACTAGTGACCAGCCTCCAACCAGATTTGACTCCATTCACCACAACTCTCTGGGCCCGGCTATCCAGCCAGTTTTTAACCCAGCGAAGCGTACGCCAGTCCAAGCCCCGAGCAGCCAGTTTCTTGAGGAGAATGTTGTGGGGAACGGTGTCAAAAGCCTTACTGAGGTCAAGGTAAACCACATCTACAGCCCTTCCCTCATCCACCAAGCACGTCACTTTGTCATAGAAGGAGATCAGGTTCGTCAAGCAGGACCTGCCTTTCATAAACCCATGCTGACTGGGCCTGATCGCCTGCTTGCCCTGCAAGTGCCGCGTGATGACCCTCAAGATAATCTGCTCCATGAGCTTCCCTGGCACTGAGGTCAAACTGACAGGCCTATAGTTACCCGGGTCTGCCCTCCAGCCCTTCTTATAGATGGGCGTCACATTGGCTAGCCGCCAGTCAACTGGGACCTCCCCCGATAGCCAGGACTGCTGATAAATGATGGAAAGCGGCTCGGCCAGCTCCTCCGCCAGTTCTTTCAGTACCCTCGGGTGCATCCCATCCGGCCCCATCGACTTGCGCACATCCAAGCTCCTTAGCAGGTCGCCAACCATTTCCTCATGAATAGCGAAGGCCACATCCTGCTCCCCATCCCCTTCCACCAGCTCAGGGCACTGGGTATCCAGAGAACAACCGGTATTGCCGCTAAAGGCTGAGGCAAAGGCGGCATTAAGCACCTCAGCCTTTTCCTCATCCTTAGTAACTAGGTTTCCCCTCGCATCCAGTAAAGGATGAAGATTCTCCTTAGTCCTCCGTTTCGCGTTGATATATTTGTAAAAGGATTTTTTGTTGTCTTTAACGGCAGTAAAAGACAATGCTCAGCTCTAAACAAAATTCTTCTGTTGACCAATACTGAGTGCTCTTACTTCTCTTCTGCTTCAGCCACCCCTTCCCACCCGCACAGCACACCAAGGCCTGTGAGGGGCTTTGAGTAACAGAAAGGTTATGTTGTGTCTTCTTACTGCTGCTATTCCAGTAGTAACCAGGGGAAGCCTTACTGCTATGTAGCAAAGAAAAGACCTCAACCCCACTGTTAAAAAGCATTCAATTTAAATGATTAAAATCTTTTTCATGAAAACAAATTTTCGTGGTTTTTAATATATATATATTTAGTTTAAGGAAGTACTTGTTTCTCTACTAGCACATAGTTTTCCTTCAGGAAAACTAAAAAAAAAGAAAAAACAAAACAAAACATTGGTTGCCTACTTTGCTCATACTAAAATCACGGGACAGGTTATTTACCATGGGTCAAGTTCTGCTGTCCTTGATGTCCTTTCTTTACAATTACAGCTGAGAAAGAAAAAAAAAAAAAAAGAAACCAAAAGAGGGATTTTGTCCTGGTTGTAGGTTCTTGACCTCTCCCTGGCAGTACGAGGTACTTCTCCCACCAAGTCATGCTGTTTTTCTTCCTTGGAGATCTGCAAGCTACACCTGGCAACAGGACATATAGTACCCAGTAAAATGTACCTGGATTTTTGACTGAGCCCTTATTCATTAGCATCGTAGGGTGCAGCACTCCATTAGCAGACGAGGCTCTCGGACTCACGGGATTTTATGCGCTCGTGCCCGGAGGGACAGAGCAAGAACAGCTGTGTCGGGCAGCAAACAGCCAGAAGCGCTAAGAACAGCCTTAAAAAGATTTCGCACGCACCTCGCTGGGAGAACACGTCCTAAAAACCGCCCGGAGGACGAAGCCGGGAGCCCGGAGCAGGAGGGCTGCCGCCGCCAGCTCACCTCTGCCTCCAGATGGCATCGTCGCTGCATCCTCCGCGCCCGGCAGGCCCGGCCTCATGCCGTTGTTGAAGGTGTGCCCGTCGGCGGGCTGGAGCTGCCAGTTGAGCCCGAGCAGGTGCATCGCTGCCGGAGACACAAAGGAGGGAGCAGTGAGGGCACGGCGCACACGGACGGGTGCTGGGGGGAGGCTGCGGCGGGTTTCGGGTAAGCTGCGTTTGGAAACCGCCGTAAAGCCGCTTGGCCCCGAGGGATGCTAATGCACCAAAAAAAAGACAATAAAAATCAAAGCACCAAAGCAAACCCCGACGACTCCCAGAAATCTGTTCTGTTCTCCACCCCCCTACCCCAGTTACCAGATCTTCCAAAACACTGAAACACAGGAGGAAAGCTGCTCACAATCCCAGGCACCAAGGCAGAGGTGAGCATTTTGTTCAGACTTGGGCAGCGTGTCCCACCTCTCTGATCCGCAAGCTTGGGATATGCTCCTTGAAACAAAGCAGGCCTGCAAATACTAACCCAAGCTTAAATAACGTGTGATAAGTTATATATTGATTGTAAAACAAGCCTCAGCCCTGTGTATACTAATGGCATGCAATTATTTCGTGTTTATTACAACGTATTTAAACCAACAGATTCAATAGCTTTGGTCTTAATTTTGCAGATTACGCTTCCCTGACAAATCTAGGTCTCTGCCAGTCCTTTGCCATCGCGATTTGCTCAAATCCAGTGCATAAAACTCCAAGCTGGGGGCTTCCCTTGGGCTGCATGGCGCTGCAGCCTCCCACTGCCCACCAGCAGACCCCGGGTACGGCCCCGGAGCCGCTCGAGATCACCGAGTGGGAGAGAGGCCCCGGCACCGCCTTGGCAAGGGCATGAGTTATAGGCACGGTGGCAGGGACTAATTGAATAAGTCCTGTGCATAATGCATGAGACTTGACAGGTCTGAATCACTCAGCTGGCGGATTTATGTGCATCTTCACTTTGTATAAACAAGCTACCTGAATACATCTCCATACTTTCATCGTATTATCGCTGTGGTATCCTCCCAACAGAGAGGAGCAGGGAAGGGAGGCGTGGAGAGACCACAGTGCTGTTTTTATTCACTTTATGGCCACCACCAGCACTTGTCCTGTTTACACAGCCTGCCCCTACCACAGGACATGGCGTTTTCAGGGATACAGTACAGTGGTGTTAGAGGGGACACACCGCCAGTTTTGTTACCAACAATGTAATTATGGGGACCCTTAAAACTGTTCACTTCTGCAGTGTCAGATGCGCAGATCAGCAGGTATTTTGCATCTCGTTACAAGCAATTGAGGAAGAGCTGGTGTGGGCACAAATGGATTGTCAGTGGCTACAGCCAACTGATCGGACATTCAGCGTCAGGGATAGGTAAAAAAAACGTTACTGCAGGAATTGCAATTCACAATGCTCGAGACATCATGCATTTAAGTTTACATACTTACTCTTAAAAACGAAAAAAACAAAAAGAAAGTGCCCCTACCACACAATCCATCTACCCCAACAGGAGAACCCCCTCGACACCCAATCTACGCTGAGTTCAACATTTTTGGCAGAAGCAGCTGAGAAGCAAGACAGATTTCCTAACGTCACCTGCCCTTATAGACGTACCTACAGACCAAGCAGCTATCCAAGAACTGTAACTAAAATGAGGAGACGTGTGTGAAGAGGTCAGTTGCCAGATTAAGCTTTCATGCTGAATTTGCAGTATTTTTTCTATTAGGAGAGACAATGGAAAACAAAGCATCTGACTTTCAAAAAACCAAAACCAACCAACCAACCAAAAGTATGAACCGGAAAAGAATGTTTAGCTGAGTAACTACTCCAAATTTACTTCTAGGGAACGTTTCAGAACTCCTGGAAAATAGACAAAACGTTAAGTGGGATCAAATCTTTTACTCAATCACAACTTTTTTGCTTTGCCAAAATGAACATTTTAAAGGGTTTTCAGTCTAATCTCAAGCAGTTAATTGTCTTTTCAGCACGGCAAAGCTCAAACAACAGGCAGGTCCCATGCTCCTGCAGGCTCTGCCTGTCGAGAGAGCGACGGCACTGGTGCAGCGGAGGCAAGGAGCGCGGCATCTTCGTGCTGCAGCAGCTCCCTGCGGCGCAGGTCAGCTGGGTAAATCTCTTAAGCAATGGGAATTTCAGAGCCCCCCGATGAAAACAAGTCATAGAGAAAGAGACTTCTGTGTTTTATACTCTGAGCATGTCTATTCAAAGTTGCAATTATTTTTTTATTTCAAGTGTAACCATAAACGTGGGCCATTTGCAGAGATGAAGTTCTGTTGCTTCAGGTACGAACCATTCCTTACAACATGGAGATAAGGAAAACATAATCAACAGTCTGTCCAAGAGAATTATAGTTGCTAACTTATAATTACCAGGTAAATTTATACAAGGAATTAAGAAAAATCTTATTAACATGGTATTAAGACAAACTTTGATCCACCTGCTTCCAAGTACGCCACGATCTCATTAGGAACTCCGCAGCTCTGTGTTTTAATCATAGACGCACGTTAGGCAGGCGCAATTACAGCTCCTTCCTCACTGGGCAGGGATTTGCACGTCTGCTGCAGTTCCCTGCAGAGCCCAAGAAACACCGAGGACCCGGCGCACAGCTCACCTACCCATCACTGGAGCCACGGGCTTCCCCTAAAACAGGAGCATGGAAAGCACGCCCCAGGTGCCGGTTCATACCCTGAACAGCCAGCCCCGACAGCAGCCAAGCAGCTACAACAAGGAGCTACCTACTCTCTCCTGCTGCAGAATGGCGTGAGATGGTGAATTTCTATGATTAACCTTCTGTTCTGTTAATCAAACAAAACCGCCTCCAGCAAAGGAATAAGTGGAAGCCCATTTAATTAGAAAGACTGGGATCCACTCAGAACCCGCGTGCATGTGTATCAGAAGGAAAAATTGGGCTTGTGAATTTTGTTTCCATTTCCTATTGTAGTTTTGTATGTTTGCTTGCTGTTTCAGGCTACAGATAAGTAATCTGTGATGCTGTGAGTTGGCCCTCGTCCCCGACTCCACTCATTGTCAGGCCCTGACCCACCTTCTGCTATGCACGCTCCCCAGCCCAGTGTGTCGGGACACTCGGCTGGGTCCACGTGCTTAGAAACACCCCGAGGTCTGACGGTCGGGCTGACAGTCGGCACGGCTCCCAAATGCCCAGCAGATCATCAAGATGAGCACTGAGTCTCCCAAACAGCCCACTTAAACCTACTACAGGAGCCCCACATTTGGCATACAGATTAACCCGTCAGGGAAAAACACATCCCTCCAAATTTAAAACACAAGTGCCACTTTATGTTATGCATACCATACATTTATAAAATGTATTTCAAAGAGCACTCATGTATGTTTAGCAGGTATTTATCTCTAGCTGTTTGTTTTTTCCCTCAATGTTTAAGCACACGTTCCAATTTCTTACTTCGAATACCTGATTTTTAACCATGGAGTTTGTCCCAGTTTATCTAGTTCATTTAACACTAACACAAGTAACTCAGATTGAATTGTGCATTTATATTCTTCAACAATGAGATGATAACAACACGTGAAATTAAACCACTGAGATTTAAGGTAAAAAACAAAAAGAAAAAAAATCAACCTCACCCCAGCAACACAGGCACCTACACTGAAGGCACCTAAAACTGGAAGCTAACCCTGCATGCCCATCGAGAACAAAAGCAGAGAACTACTTTATCACTAGAGGTGGTGGAGCTGTCAAGCACCAATCTAAGACTTACATAAGATAGAGGTTACCAGAGTGAATCACACATTATTTTAAGAAATCCCAAAAGGTACACAAATCCACAGAATAATGTCAAAATTTGCATGAAAAACTTTCTTGAATGTTCTCTAAGACTCAG
This sequence comes from Cygnus atratus, assembly GCF_013377495.2. Taxonomy (NCBI): domain Eukaryota; kingdom Metazoa; phylum Chordata; class Aves; order Anseriformes; family Anatidae; genus Cygnus; species Cygnus atratus. Next base: position 16,052,722 of record NC_066375.1, read on the forward strand.
CAGTGGCTCAAATTCATCTTTCGTTCAATCTTCTCTCTCTCTCTCTGGCCACACACCAATACTCACTGCAGCCAGAGGTCAGCCTAATGGGCATTCTCCAGACTCAGAAAGCTCTCTGTCCTCCCTCCGTGCTCTCCTGACTATCCCAGACCACGTGTTGTTGAAATGAGAGACTGGGTGTCTGCCAGTAGGCAGGACACAATCAGGCTCTGCACTTGGACCTTCACTCGGTGGGACTCCTGGAAAGGAGAAATACAGAGATCAATGGTCACCGTGCTTCTGTTCCACCTGCATCTTCCCAGACAAGGACTGGGAGACAGGCACCACGGCCTCTGTTAGGAAATTCAGTATTCCCTCAGGGACTCCACAAGTTGGGAAGATTACAAAAGCGACCAGAAAGCAGTGTTTCCATGTATTAACTTTCCAACTTGCCATGCTTACTGAACAGCCCTCAAGCACCTCACCCTGAACTACTGCCTTCCAAAACGAACCCATCAACCCATACGACACTCCATCAGCATACATACAAGGCATGATATTTTGATACCTGCAGCCTCTTCTCATGTGAAGAAGAAATTGGTCTACATCATGAACAACGTTAGGAAACGAGCACCAAAAGCACATTTGCTTTATGTAGGTTATTCTATCAGAGGGGAGTGGAAACACTAGAAGCTTCTTCTCTCACCAGTTAGGAGATGAACAATGAGGTAACTCGTTATTCCAGTATACTTAATTAGTCTTGAGCGACATCAGTGTGACTTCCAAATCAGGCCTAATGAATCACAGACACGATGAAACAAAAGGTTCCTAATCATTCTTAGCAGCATGTAATTTTATAGTGTATATGTTTAAAAAACTATCTGCACATCCATTTTTTTGTTATATTATGGTGCATTAAAACACTCTACAGATTATATAGAATAAAAACTGGATGTGCAGATAGACATTTGTACACACATTATAGAGCACTAAAACCATATACGGGCCATGTAATTGCACAAAGTGAAATACACTTAGCATTTTACACTTCTTGGCACTTACAGATGGGTTACCCAAATAACTTGACAAGAATAAATGTATTCCAAAAAAATTAATAAAATAATTAAATGTTACTGCATGCATGAGTATCTTGAGGAGTGATTACCCTATAGGCTTACTAATCAACGAATGCGGTAAATATCAGGCTACAGGTTCCACAAGCTGCCAAGAGAGCACAACTCCATCCTCCTCTATCCAAAGTGATCTTAACAAACACCATCTCAGTAAAACCTGAAAATGTGGTGCCTCACTCTGTGCCATAAGCAGAAGGCAACAGAGCCAGACTGTTACTTCTGCTTCTGCGCTCTTTGCAAGGACGGTGCTTGCTGTGCTCAAGGGGAAGGCGCAGTGCCTCCCTCCGTGCTGAAACACCAGGCATGCTCGCTCTGCTCACCAGGGAGACGCGGCAGGTACGGCGTCTTTCTGTAATCACAATGGAGAGCAAAGTTGACTTCAACAATCCTACACATAAGAAAGCAATCCTCAGGCATAATTTCACCCTCAGCATGTAAACCCTCTTAGACAATAAATTGTTTAGGACGGGGTTTTTGCTTTATGAAGCATTTCTAGCCCCAGAAGCATTTTATAAAAATACCGTAAAGGAGCTATGAATGGGTGCATTGTTATAATCAGCAGCAAAACGGCTGCTGGGATTTATTAATTGCTTTCTTTTGAATAAATGTTATTGAAGATGAAAAAGGAAATGGAAGAAGGGCTCTAAGATGCTTGTCACTGTGTTCATAAGGAAGAAATAGGGGGACTCAAAAAACACATTTTTTTTTTAAATTGGCCACACACCCCCTCCAAGCTAACTCATTTCTTTCCTCACGTACGTCAGTAAATTGAAAGGAATGAATTTTCAAAGCACAGCATGAAAGATATGCCCACAAATCCCATTAGTGGTAATGTGATTTGTCTGCTTATCTGCCATGCGGTGCTTTGAAAGTTCACTCCTCCATGTCCAACTTCAGCCCTTCTGCTTCCAAACAAGCTTGAAAAGCTTACACACGCTTGTGATTGCTTTTGGGGGTGGTGGTGAGGAACAGGAGAGGACGAAGGAAGACCTGGCTCCCAGCTCCAAGGGTGGCAAGAGGCAAGCAGAGCTCCAGACTGCAGGACAGCACTTGTACCTTAGCTGCTTCTTAGCCGCCCCCGCTCACCGCTCTGACTGGGACTGAGAAAGAACTTCCTTCATGCTGACTTTTCTCTTTTCAGCCCTCCTTATTGAAATGTTTTGATTTCATGCCACTTTCCAGGAGAACTTTTTTGTCACAAGAAGGATAGCAGCATTGCATGCTACCTTCAGAATCTGGAATCTCACAACAAAGACCTTAAAAGAGAAGCAGGGTACAGTGCACTATTCATTTGTTCTCGTGACAGGCCTTAGATTGTAGAGAGCACAGAAAGCTGGAACAAGATTAATCAGTTCCCAAGACTGTATAAAATGAACTTGCTTCTTACGGCAATTTGAAGAGCCGAGGCTGTAATCTTTTTGGTCTTGCATCTGAACTAGATGCTTGTAACTAATAAGAGAAGTGTTTATTTTTATTTACCTAATATAGCATCTTTCAGCCCGGAAGGTCCCAGATCACATTACAGAATATCCCCTTCACCAGCATTGCCAAAACACTGCCACTGTTAAAAAGGGCTTAAAATAACAGGAAGGGGTGCTCGTGCCAAAAACACAATGGAAACCCTCATTTTTCAGAGCAATTGTGAGCATTTAACGTTAATACAAAGCAAATTGAATCCAATTCTAATTTCACACCCAAAAGACACTGCTATCATGAATAAGGTACTCAGCTCATCTCTATTCTTCTTCCAAGAGAAGGAAGAACCTGGCTGCGACTCGAAACTGCCGTTTCAAGGAACACAGACCTACATATACTCTCTCAAGTCACTGATGCATGCACTTACAAGAATTATAAAATACATCTTGAATAACTGCTTTACCTTTAATACTAACTGTAACTCCAAGGCATATCATGTCAAACATTTATTAGACTACTTTCATCTTTCAAAACTGCAACCGCCCTAATCTCTACAAACATGTTGAACAAGGTTCTCATAATCGAACTTGTCCAAAGCACTCAGACCTTGACTCAACCTCTGATTGTTATCCGTATTGATAAGAAAATAGTATTTAAGTTTATTATTCTTTTGCATGCATTAAATGAAATTGAAACGTGTAATTATGAGCAGCCAGATTTCTGTCCTCAGTACAAATATCACATCCCATCACAGACTATATTCTTCCCTCAATAGAAATAATACAGAACAGACTGTTTACATGACTGTAAAACATGGCATGAATGATAAAACTTAAGGTTTTAGTCTCTACATAAAATAATTCTTGGATTTAGAAGTTTATTACAAAGAAGAAAAAAATCAGAAGACAGAAAGCAAACATGATTTCTTCCCCCAAAGCTTCTCACTCATTTTCAACATTATAAACTGTTTACACTTCTTTCATGATACGCTTCAAAAGGAATTTATAAACATTGCCCAACTTGTATCTTGATATTAAGATAAAGGTTATAGATTATATTTAGCATCTAGGCAGAATTAGACTTTATACGTGCCTTGCAAAGCTGACATTATTAATGTATTTTGAATTACAAGTCCTACTGATTCAGAATAGAATCATGTATGAAAATTAAATATACAGTATTTATTTATTATATGTCTTATACAACCAGATGGGCTTTAACTACTATTCTTTTTTTTTTTTAATCTAGAAACTTTTTAAAAAGAAGCAATTTGAAAATTGAATTTTAGTGAGAGCAGCCTTTGGACTCTTCTCACAGGGGCACCCCTACAGCCCCCCCACCTCCGCTACCACAACCTCGCCACGGAAGCCCAAAACAATTTTTGAGAAAGCTTGTTTTCCATTCCCCTTATGTGATTTCTATTAACCGTTTCCCATAATGGGTTTACTATAACTGAGATTATATTGTATTTTTAATCTTACACCTGTCTTATTCTTGGCAGATTTCCACACGTGAGGCTTGCTTACTTCTCCTTCACAGCACCCAGCAACGCAGGACTGGCCACCTGCCCTCCCGCATCCATGCCTTCTCAGCTGCAGTCTAGAAGTCTAGAGCAGGCAAGAAAATGCAAGCTGCAAGCGAGGACAAGACTGCAGAGAGATCACACTAATATGGAAGTACATTAAAAAAAAAAACACAAAGAAATCAATGACAAATTTATATGGTGCTGGGAATTTTAGTTTTAGATCACTTTGAACTGCAGCAATATACATTTTACAATCACCGTGTGGGTGGGTGTTAATACAGGATTAGCTGCTGCATCACCGGAACATCCTATTTCACAATTTCAGGGGCCAATACAGCACCAAGGAGAAGCTTTCGTGTCCATTTCAGTCCAGAGAAACAAACACGAGAGTGCAACAGTCTACATCGGTCCATGTCAAGCACTGTGCATAATGGCAGATAATTAAATGTAATTTGGCCACCTAAATTCTGATTCATCTAGGGAACACCCTAATATACGTTTATATACTTAATTATCTATTAGTGATTTTTATTACTTTTATCTTTTACACATGAAATTGAATTTATGAGTTTTTAAGAGACTAGCTCAATTTGATCCTCTTCTTGATATAACAAAATCCACAGAAGAGACGATAAAAATCTGTGTTACAAATGGAGCTGCTGTCCACAACAGCAAAATGGAGCCAGCTTATTGTGCAGAGCATCCGATACACGATCATCTTAATGAAGCTTTGCGCCTTGCATACAAAGCAGCGAAGAAGCCAATTCCGCAGCCCGAGGTCAACAATGCAGAAGGCTCATCACCAGTCAGTTTAGAGCTGTTTAAAATCAAGGCCCATTGTAATCAAGGTCAAAACTGTCACTGACTTCAGGGGAGGGAGCTTTACTTTAAAACTCTTCTGTTTAAGTATCTCAGACTGCAAATATCGTAACCATGGCTGAAAAAATGGTGTTTTCTACAGGCAACACCAACGCAGCCCATAAAATACTTTACCCTCCAAAGTCAACAGTTTAAAGTGCATGGTGAATCGGACATGAGAGGTAAGGCGTTAGCAAATGCACTGCTGTATACAATTAATTAATGAATCAGAGAATAAAATATGAGCTAGATTAAACACCCGCAAAGACATCTGACCCCAATGATAAACTCAATTACATATACTTTATAAGGCATAACTGAATTATGTTAAATGAGTAATAAAAATAAATTTTAATCTAAGTGACAATATTACTTAACAGTACCAATTAAGTAACCAGGGCTTATCCTTCAAAAACAAGATCACTTATGGTGCGAAGGGCAAAACGCAGTATGTAGTAGCTAGAACTACCCGTTAGCAATTAGCAGCTAGCACGCAAGTTCTACTTTTCTTTCTGCCTGTAACACCGGGATGCCCAGCAGCCAAACCAGGATTACCTATCTTTTTTCTTTGACTGAAGGAACAGTAAATTATGTATTAAAACAAGCAAGCAAACAAACAAAAAAACCCCACCACCCTATCTTCAAAATCCATCTAGCACTTCAACCATACTTTTCACTATTAAATTTATTTTCCTTTTATTTTTCAGAATTTCCTTCATCTCAGAAGCAGGTATCAAAGCTGCTCCTCAATGACTTATAAGAAAAATGACAAGAAAGTCCGCTGTGTCGCTGTACCTGACAAGTTTCTGCAGCCTATTTACTTTCTTTCACAATATTTCTAATATTTAAGTACCCAGAAAGTGCTATAGCAGAGACTTTTTTCCTATTAGTTTCAATTTGAGGAAGATGCATTTGATTTTATGGTCTAATAGAGAAGATCTGCTTCTGTCTACTGCAAGTTGCTATCCATACTAATTAGCGAGAAATAAAATACACACGACCTTTATTTAGTAAGGATATGAACAGAAATTAAAATCAGGACACTACCAAACTTGTCCACAAATCTCTACAAATCTCACCTTCTAGAACAGCTTTAAAGAAACCTGTGGTAACACAGAGTTATTTCACCAATTTTCAATTTAAGTGTGATTTTGACATTTTAGTGACTGCATTCTTTTAAAAATAAACAACGGTATTATATGAGTGTCGTGTAAATGCAACTCAGGGTTGTCACTGGTTCATAAACTTATTTCAGAAAAACTGTTGACATCCTATGTTTTTTGCAGCATTTACATAAACTGCAGCTCTCAATCCATTCTTGAAAAGTATTTTAGCATTTGCATTCAAGTCCTCAGAGGTAAATTTTCCATTCATCCACAGGGATTAACAGACTTCCATCCCTACACCGCATTACGGAATTTTATGCAAAAGCAGCTCGCCTTTGTAGAGGACCACAGGCCTCTGGGATGAAACAGTCTCTGGAGTACCGCATTGTTAGTGCTCAGGTTACAGAAAGCACCATGAAAAAACGGCTTTCACACTGCGCTTTCTGAAACGCGGTATTACCCAGTGCAGTAAGTAATGAAGCCAAAATGATCAGATATTGTTGGGAACAATACCGCCAGCTGCACCGTACCGGTGAGGTCTGGGAAGGAACACATTATGTTCTGCTGCATATTTCTGAGCCAGACCTACGAGGTTCTTTGAACCTTTACTAAACCAATTTTGTATTTGAAATATTTTCAGAACTTATCTCCCCCATTTTAGCACGTCAGACACAACACACTTGCTCGCTCCCGTCGGGAACAATGGGAGGGACTGAAAGAGCAGCGGCTAGGCACTCTCATTGAAAAAAACAGAGGATGCTGCAATAATTGTCCTGAGAGGCTAGACAGGAAACAAGACTCTACGCTGACAGCTTAGCTCAGCGTGAACTCTCATTTTTCACATGGAGCTAATTAAAACCCAAAATTAGTTAAATATGGAAATGACACTTGCAAGCACTTTAGCTGAATTCTGGCAAAATCCCTCTAGAGTGCTGCAACACTACCTGCTGCTTCAAAACTCCCCAACTGAATTTCACAGTTAAAAGGCTGAGCAAAGGGAAAGTTATTACAGAGATTTCCAATTCAAAATGTGTCTGTAAAATTCCAAATTAAATTTCATGGTAGCCCTTTCAGTAACTAGGGACGTACTGTGCAGTCCAACGACATGATGCTCAAGTAACGTCCCTGCATGCATTCTCTGATTATCTCACCTTTAGGCACTGTGCTGGTTGTGCCAGAACCGTGGAGCTCACAAGGACACCGGCACTACAATGCTACAGAGATAAGGCATGTACTGCTACACTGGTAGTTATTTGGAAAGCACGGATGCACAGTGCATAAAGGAATTGCTTTCACAGTTTAACAGCAGAAATCTCAGAAAACCAGAACCCAACAACCAAAATATTTTATGCCTCACGATTTTAATTTAAATTTGTGAGTGCTAAACAGATATGCGGAGAAGGGTCTATAGTGCAATAAATTACCCTGCATATATATATCAATGCTTTACAGGCAAGGTAATAATAAAAAGCATTTCTGCATATTTAAATGGGCATAAAGAACCAAGGGACTGGATATGCATAAAAGGTATGATGACTGACATTAGCTTTTCGACTAAAGCACCATGTGAATTCCATTTGAGTGCACGTGACTTGCCTAGCATGCATAAAAGCAAGGGTATTTGCCCAAGGGCTAATATGATTTCTGAATGCAATTTAACAAAACCCGCCCACAGAGCAGATCATTTTGGATCCATACCAAGGCATTCGGGATAGCCAATCACTTTGAAAACAACTAGAGCATTTTGATTTTATTGTTTTTCCTACATTCCATCCCTTTACCCTTGAGGCAATCCCCTCCCACTGGCCTGCAGCCACTGTTGCACCAACAAATTTCTGTCTCGGAAAGCCAGCAAAAGATGCCACGTAGCATGAAAGCCACTGTTACTCCCAAGTCTCCTGGCAGGGGGTATCGCTGCACCCAGCCTGCCAAAACCTCTTCCCTGGCAGCTAGCTGTATAATCTGCGTATCACACCCAGGCTTTGCTAGTCCAGGGCCTTGAAACCATCTCAGCTTACCCAGCTGGAGGGGATCTGCTGCAGCTGCACCATCAGACCCTCTTATTTTATTGAATTTTGAATATGCCGTTTCAAAGCAATTCAAATGAATTCGCCCAAGGCCTCAGAACAGTAAAACCACTGATACCATCTGCAGCAGGCTTCCTAAATTTGAAGCATTTAAAAACAGGTGACAGAATAGGAGCTTTCAATGTAAGGACTGACACTTCTGAAAAGCCTGCTAAACAAACTTGGTTATGCCCCATTCTGGCGAGGAGGTAACTGCATGGCTGCCAGCCCAGTTCTCACAATAGCACCAGCAATAATGGGAAGTTCCATTCTAAATTATTTTTTAATCATATATGTTTTTCCAAGTTAAAAGGAAGCATTTATTTGATCACCGAGTTTCCTCTATTTTAGAGCATCTACGGGAGTGAAGATAAAGGGCAGAATAAGATGAATGTGAGCCGTTACCAAGCAGATGAATTAAGAAATCCAGAAACCAATACCTCGCAGGTTGAGGCCTCCTTCAAGTCAGTGAAATTCCCATAAGGTCATTATAACACAGGTTGCCCCAAAGGAGAACATCTAAAGACACGACTGCTTACAACACCCTTCCCCTTCAAGTGGTATTTTACATAGTATCAATTTCTTAATCGTATTCGATATCCTTAACATCCTAGCAGATATCGAAATATATGTATACACAACATCATTTTAGTCCTGCAGGGACGCAAGGACTACAGTAAGACTGCAAGAATACAGTAAAGAGCTATTGCGTCGTGACCCTGGTTTAGAATTCTGCTTCTACAAACCAGCAGAACCATAAATAGCCAAAAAGGACAGAATACAAACAAAACAAAGCAAAAAACTTGGTGCCCAGGGACACACGACACATGTAGCTACACTGCGTCTCCTATGGATTCTGCACTGCCAACATAACCCTGACCTGCCAGCTAGGAAACCACTAATGTTTCCCCATTCATAATGCCATACAATTCCTTATCCAGCAAGCGGAGGCAGAAGGTGAAATTCCCCACGCCCACAGCCCAATTAGGATAGCCTGATTGACAGGTACAAGCTTACAAACTCCTGGGACATACACCTGGCCGGCTGTCAGACCTGGAGCCGCAGCCCCTGCCAGAGGAAGCTGAGCTTGGCAGCCAAGTCCCTCGCAGCAGCCGTGTCGGGGTGGCTGCGCTCCCAGCCGGGTGCCTCGCACCGCTCCGAGCCGAGTCTGAGCGCTGGACAAAGGTTTCTGTTGTTTGGGAGCCCGTGTCTGCATGCACAACTCTGCCCGGGGTAATGATACGGGAGGTAACTAGCAGCTACTTCTCGTCTCAGGGATTTAACAGCACCCATATTAGTTGTAAGAGTGACTAGTGTATTTGGGGAGAAGTGTTTTTAACAGGAGAAATTATTTTCATCATTTCTTCCCCCCTCATCCTACCTGAACACACCTATGGGAAAATACAGCTCAGTGAGGGGAGGTAGAGGCTGTAAGGAGGAAGCTGGGGAAGAGAATTGCCAGACACAGGCAGACAGCTTACTCTATCTGTTCAGCAAGCACAAAGTCAATGACTTATGCCTTCTAAAAAATCCCTGAAGAACTTACTAGAAAGAACAACATATATTCCAATCAACTCGTGAATGTATGGAAGTGCCATACTTCAAATCTGCGATGAACGTTCACTCCCCAAAGTGCTTTATGCAATACTCAGCATGTGACACAAATGTGGCTAAGCACCCCTGGGACAAAACCCAAGGCATGCTTACAAAGGAGACATCCATGCGGACAACTGCTTTTGTCACTAACGCTTCTGGGAAAGAATTTACTCAAGAGAAAATTAGTGACTTAAAGGTGAGAAATTAAGACTGAGGATGTTCATCTTCAGGCACTTAATGGTATGTAATCATTCTCCTGTTCTTTTCCCTCCTCTTCCACTCAGAAAAAAATCCAATAAAGTTTAAAAACTTGCATCAAAGGAAAAAAAAAAAAAAAGGAGCCTGCAGCCTCCCTTTGCAGAGGGAGAAGAGAGGAAGGAGCAAAGGGGACTGACAGAAATACATTATTATTTCCATAACCAATAGACCTTCTGCACTACAAGTAGTGTTAGCCTGGGAATTGTGTGCACCAAGCAGTCCTGCTAGAGCCATCTGTGCCCTTGTAGGAACTATTTCAGTGTTCATGCAGCACATGCAACAAAGCAATGTCATCCCGGTGACATAAAAAATCCTTCACATGCAGAAAGCAAAGGAGCAGAGATTATCCCCAAAGCCAGGGCCAATAAAAGGCTATAGGTTCCCAGAGGCTGCTGAGCCAGGTACCCCCAAGAGTTCACAACCTCGTTCTTGGAGCCACGGGCAAGAACAGGACTCCTAAGATCATCCAGCCTCAGTCTGAACTGCTACCTCATACTGAATTTCTTTGTAAAACGAGCCCAACATCAGCCCTGAAGGGGCAGAAAGTCACTTTCTGGTCCTCAGTGGGAGCTACACAGTTCTTGCCCTGTTGTGATTCTGGCCTTCTAGACAATCTAGGCCATTACACAAATTCTTTGAGTTGTAAAACTTGAGTCAAGGTCATTTGCAAATGCAAACCTTGAGTTCAATTATGTTTTACCAGTGGATGACACAATTACAAGTAAAAAAAATACTCTTTATAACTCAACAGTCTTTTCCCCTTAGTTATCAATTTTTAAATACAGGGCAAGAAAAAGTATGCTTTTGAGAAAATTCTGAGCACATAAATGTTTCAGATCAATTCTACCGTACAGACCAAAAAATGTTTCTTTTAATAGTGCAATTTGATGTAATTGGTCTTTTGATTTTTCTTAAGGTACAGGAAATGCCAAACAGAAAAGTGCACATATTTCATTTCAAGATAAAGAGCCAAATTCATCTTGTTCATGTAAGCCAATTATTTTCAATGTAGTGATTTCAATGTGAAAAAGGAATAATGCAATCACAAATCAAGTTCATACAAATCTTTATGACAATCTACCTTCAGCAAATCCTCAGATATAACATAGTGAACCACATGTAATATTTCATAGAATGTATTCAACAAAATATATTAAGTAAACTTACTCTTCTGCCTGTATCTTAGCAACTTAGCAATCCTTAAAATATCAGAACATGGGGAAAAAGCCTATAAAACCTTATCCACAATGGGAGGTTTGAATTTTTAGAATAGCTGCACCAACATTGATAGCCATAATTGTGAGAATAAATTTTGCAAAATAGGGCCATGCTGCACGCATTTCACCTGTAGCTGCAACCAGTCCTTTAGGTATTTCCTAATTAGCCATATAATTTTCTAGAATATTCACTAGGTCTGTCATGTAAATTCAATGGCAAAGGTATTATGGTTTCGTTACAGAAGTTACTGAAACAAAAGTAACTCTGAATAATTTCAGTGTTCCGAGACCAGTGTTCCCGTGTGTCAAGGTGTCAGTAGCAGCACCCAATGTGAACGGGAGGGAACAATGTGCCCCATGGCCCTGCATCCTGGGCCTGACATCCCTCACTGCACCGATTTTATTCTCTGTGACCAACTAGAGCCAATGAAGTCCACAAATACATTACACCTTAACATGAATCAACTGGAAGAAAACCAAGAACAATGCAGGCTAACTGGAGCTCAGTAACTGCATGCAGAGCAGGGAAATGACATTTACTGCCTCAGGGAAAAATGCAGTGGGACTGTATGAAAGCCTTGGGACCTCGTCCACACCAGCTTTAGTTATATCTAGATAAAACGGCAGTAAGTCCTTAGTATTTGCAAGGAAAACTGATGTATACTAGTGTGACTCCTGCAGCTTTCTTATGTAAGAACCAAGAAACAATTTTTACTCTCTGCTTAGGATGGGTCTCACAGCCGTCAGCTCTGTGAGCTGTGGGGTACCTCTGGGCCAACAGGTCCGTGTCTGGCAGTGAGACCAAAGGAAGAAATCGAAATAAACTGGTCAGTCTTAACTCAGGATCATTCCCTCCGTAGCTTTTCATCAGCACCTTCTGCGTAATTTGGAGTTAATGTAAACCTTTGAACCCTGAGCTCCGGATTTTGAATATAAAAGTTGTCCAGGAAAGCCTGGCTCTTCACCCAGTTACAAACAGGGTGAGATGCTCTCTGCTGGACTTTCTGGGGCTGTTTATCTGTTGTGGGCAAAATAAATGTACTGTGAGCTGGGAACTGATGTGAATTGGCTTCCTTCTAGCACCAGGGTGCTGCCTGCCGCGCTGGCACGCCGCACACCTCGGCTGGGCCCACAGACAGGCCCTGCCACGCAGCCCCACGGCACCAGCCTGAGGGCGGGCTCTCTGCCCAGCATGGGCCCCGTGATTGGGTGCCGCCAGCACAACGCTCTCCCTGATTGGACGCCCTGCCTGCCGAGGCCTGCAGCCTGGCCGGTTCAGGCCAGTTCCGGCCGCCCTGCCCTCAGGCAGCTGCCATAAGCCCTGCCACGCTGTGTGTTCCTCTAGTGAGTTGAGAGGCACACTAGTAACGCAGCATTGTAACAAAAAACACTTACTGTAATGTGGCAGGCAGTGCCGGTGGTGCAGTACAGGTGAATGTCAATGCAGTAGACCTGTAAGAAGTTATTCCAGCAACCGCACGTGTTACATGTGCTCGCTTTGGATTTGTCAGAAATACTGTCGTAGGCAGAAAAGTAAAGACGAAAAGAGTTAAAAGAAAAAAAAAAAGAAAAAGCTAAAACTACAACCTGAGCAGTTCCCAGTCAGACACAGCATCTTCACTCTTGTGTACCTATGGCACTGACGTCAGGGGGACTGAGCTGACAAAAAGTCCGAAGACAGAGCCTAACAGGGCTGGTGTTCTTCCCTTCCTTCCCCCAAAAAAGACAAAGATGAGTTTCTTGTTGCTAGAACTGTGTTCTGATGGCAGCCTTCATGTGGGCTGGAGATTTGGTGGTTGCCTACTGATAAGGGGGGAGTGAGAGAGATTTCCATCTTCATCATCTACCTTGTAAATTAATTGCCTTTTTCTTATTATTATTTGCCCTTTTGGAAGGTTTCTATATAATCAGGTAAATGATGTGTTCCTTCATTCACACATTTTGGCGTCTAGCTGACGTAAGATACTTGCTGTGACAAAAAATGACAAAAGACGTGGGGCCCGGGAAGACAAGGACAGGACAGGAGGAAGGGAGGAAGAAAGGCTCGGGAGTCTTGTGTGAGTACTGCATTAAGGAGGTGGCACACGAATGCTGTGGATTGAAGGCACACTGAATTTGTTAGTAGCACGATACGATGCGTACCAGTGCTGTGGCACCAGAATGCAAGCACTTGCTGAGCAATCTTGAAAGCAGTAAAGACGTACCCAGCTGTTTCAATTCATACACACCAACAAGAAAACTTGTACATTTCTATACTAATTCTGCAGATAAGCAATACAAAGCTATCCAAAGAAAGTGAAAAAAAAAATCTAATGAGTAAAATTTTAATGGTCAAGGGGAAAAAAAAATCAATCTAGTTTTATGAATCTGTACGGTGGAAACACAAGTGACTTCATACAGCTTTGCAACACCACTCCCAATTAATCTATATCAGGTTATAAGGATGGCATCACGATCTCGTTGTCAAGATCCAATTATTGACTGTCTTCTCCAAAAAACGTAAAAATTTTAAAGTAACTTGAGAATGGTAGCAAACGGAGTTGTCAACAGTAAAAAGAAAAAGGTATTGGTAATATTCACTTATCCTTGTATTTTATCTTTCTTGTCTTATTAGTCTTCTAATTATTTTCAGTAGTAATTTACAAATTATTTCCCTTGGAATCAGGCGCAAGATTCCTGCAGATTCTTAAATGAGAAAACATTTCCACTGCTAACAGTAACACATACAAAACAGAACTAGTTCTACACGTGATAGCACTGAAAGGTGTGAAGTATCAGCTTTAGAAAATGGATGAGTAAACCTGAGGTGGGAAAGGACAGATTGCTGTGAAAGCAGACTAATTTTGAAAGCTTCACTAGTGTTTAGGATCTTCTCCCTCCAAAAGAAAATTAATCCAAATGCAGAAGTAACATGCTGCTCTTTTCCCTTGTTCCATAAAATTCTTTTCATCAAGCTTTACTGGAAATTGAATAAAACTTGTTTTCTTTCCCTCAGAAAAGAGCATTAGTATAAAATACTTAATTATTATCGCTATAGTTTCCATCACATTAGACTGTACTTGAACTAATTTTATTGTTTAAAGGGAACATCCTGCTAATAGAAGACACTAGAGTGATAGCCCAGAACCTAATATTTGCCATTTACTCTCACCATAGGAGCAGCACTGAAAGATTTCCCAAGTGGTCCAGCTTCACTCCTGCTCTGAAGGAACTGCTCTTTATCAGTGTCTCTTCTGGAAATATAACATACTCTAAATGTGATGTGAACATTTAGGATTCTTTGGAAAGGGAGCGTACTGAATTTTATATTATTCCAGCACTTGGTGAAGAGCTGGTTAGTTACATTACCCACAGACACAAATGTTAACACACACAGATATCTCCTCCCAAACTGCCTAAAAACAGGCATGAATTGTCTATCTTACTTTGCTGCCTTAATATACCTGAATTGTCTACCATACTTTACCGACTAGCACCATGGTTTCTTTCTGAAACCCAGTGCTATTCTTTTTGTTCTAGTTATTACAGTCTGTTTAAATACCGCAGAGCCTGATACTACTCTAAAAAAAGGACACTCAAAACCAGCAGCCCCAAGATCCTTTTTTCACAGCAGTGTAAAATACATACATTACTGAAACTCAGTTTAGTCATCTGGGATGTAGGAATAACAACAGTTACTTTCCCCACAGTAAAGTAAGCACTTAGAAGCTAAATTAAAATTAAATACTAGTGGTCTGCATTCTAAAAAACAGTGAATCGTAGCCTTAACTTGAATCACTTTAAAAAAAAATCTCGAATCATGCTGAATTTGAATATGCAATGTTATGGAGCCAGAAATAAAACTTTTGTCTTTCAATTTCTCTTTTCAATTCTTTCAACTAGCATTATTTACCAAAAGCTAATTTAGCCTATTTGAAGTAAAATCAAGTCTTTTTTTTTTTTTTTGGCTCCTCTGCACTAGAATTAATCAGAAGCAGCATGATTCCATGTTTAATTTCAATCACAGCAGCTATTGCTTTGCAAATAAATAAAACTTACAAATTTTTTGTTGTTCCTAAATAAGATGCTCACTTTTTCTTAGGGAAAATAAAATTTAGAATAATGGTGGTTACATGAACTTTTGTTTAATTATGAGAGTACCACAGAATATGTTTTCCCTTAAAATCCAAGTGTGTAATTAAAACTGCATTTTGTTGGAAGACACCAGCAATATCTGGGTCAGCTAGATGTCCAAACAGTCAAGAATTAAACTGCCAATATGGAAAAACAATTAGAAAAAATAAAGAAAAAGAGACAATTAAAAGAAACCTACCAACCCCAACATCAATTACAGAGCTAAAATTATCAAATGCTATGAGGTCATATGTGGAATTCCTTTTGTAGATTTGGAACTTAGTTTATTTCAGTTTAAGTAAAGAAAAAGCTGGTTATAGATTTTCTAGCTGGATTTACTAAAGCGATAGCAGAATTTAGCCCCATCTGTTGCTCCTTGGCTAGGACACTGGTACTATTTGTTTTCCTAGCATGGCATCCCACCCAATTTTTGATTTGCAACCTCATACAACAGATTGATGGTGCCAGAGAGACCCTGTGAAGTGGTGTGTGCGCCACTGCCAAGGGCAGGGAAGAAATGGATCATCGAATCCAGGTGAACTAACTTTAAGAGAGGAGGAGGTGAAAAATCTGTGCTGCCTCCTCACCTCACCACATGCTTGCAGAAGACTGAATCCAACCATCAACCAGCAAAACAAAATTTTGCTTTAAAGCTTTAGATGTGCTTAGAGTATCTGAGTATTTCCAGCAGTTTTTCCCCATAACTCATCAGCAAAATGCTGCTCTACCCAAAGTAGCTGAAATGTGAGGTGTCCTACCTCAGACTCAGGCTCGTTTGCAGACAGCCTTGAAGCTGGTATTCAGGAATTGGGAAATGTTCCATTCCCGAAATCAAGAACGCTGGCTTCCAAACGGCACGTTTTCAAATGCATACCGAGTCACGGCAAAGCAAATTCCTGTTTCAATTCTATTTCAATTTACCTGTCGTGTATCTCCTATTCCAGGAGTTTCAAGAAAATGTCAAGCAAATTGCGCTGTGTTTAAAAGCTTTTTCCTGTTCTGGCTGTTTACAGTTTTCTTCTGGTAAATATGGAAGGAAAAGATGAGTGATTTATGAATGCTCACTTTAAAAAGTCAAACAACATATTAAAGCAATACTTCATAGCACAGTGAAATAGAGTTAAGCAGATGGTTTTCACAGTGGTTTTATAGAAACAACATGCAGAGAGTTTTGACAGGAAAAAACCCCACAGATGAAGAAAACTGTTTCTATTAAATGCTGTTAAACCTTTATTTGTGCTAAAGCAAAAGATAAAACTTGTTCTGCAGAGATCCATATAAAATGTGAAAGAAGTGATGAAAATCACAGCTTTTCAACCTCAGTATTTCCCTTCACGAATATTCTAAGATGAGATTGAGTGAAACCCTGCACCAAAGTGCATCCTGAAACCAATACTATTCCCAGCTTGTGTTAATATGACGGTGGGTTGTGCTGATCAAATGACAGAAAATCAGTCAAGGGGCAAGATGCATCTTGCCGTTTTCCTGCATGTCTGTAAATTCCCTGCTTTCAGTAATAGTTGCACACTTCCTTAGCTGCAGGCCTAACTGGCAGCATTTGCCCATGGCTGCTTTGCCAATTGCAATGACCCAGGTTGTGCAAGCAAGTAATGTGCCCCTGAATTGAGTACGGAGTGTCAGGAGGACGGGAGAACTTGGCTAAGGGAGCACATCAGCAGCTGGATGTGCATCTTCAGGTGGTGTTTGAGGACGATGTGTATTTTAATTTGTAGCCCATTTGTTGCAAAAAGGATAGAAGTTTTAAGATATGCCACGGAGAACAATATGGCAATCTGAGCAAAGAAAAGGAAAACAACTTTTCTGTATTTCTGAGAACAAATAGCTGTCTCTACCATCACATCATTGTTTTACTATTACCAGCTAATACAACAGCAGACAGAAAGTGCAGCTGCGGTCCACAGAATATTTGGCACTTCTGGCCCAAACATAATCCCTCATGTAATGAAAAACCTATTTCTATTTCTGCATCCTCGCTACTCTTCATACTGAAGAGGGTTGCGTCTGTCTTCCATTTATTGAAGCTTATTCTTCATCTAGACAGCCAGGTCTGGTTTGTATTAGAAATTAGGTTTTAAATCACTATTTTTCTATTATTTATTTTAGGATTTTCAGGAAGCCTCCAGAGGTGCAGAAAAATTCATCTTGTGAAAAAGACCCTAACACTCTTAATGAACCAAGTCCCAAATCCCTGGCCCACGTTAAAGAATTTTGATGTTTTTAAGGTTCAAAATAATTCAGGCTATAAAGACAGTAATATTACTTCAAGAGTTAAAATGACAGAAAAGAGCCAAAAAAAAGTTTGAAAGTCTGCATGCAAAAGTAAGAATAATCATAATCCTAAGCTTGTCCTTAACAAGCAGTCTCCATTATGGGGTTTTTCCTCCTCTTTTCTCATGTGGCTGGAGGCTTGCATTTCAATGATTAATGGAGTCTCAAGATGTAGAAGGAGATACCTATACACACACACACAAAGAAAGAAACAACGGGTAAAATAAACTTTTGCCTCAATAAATCTTAGGGGCCTAAATTGCATCCCTCTTCTCCTTAAGATCGCTGCTGCCTTGTGGCCAGTTTTAACGTGATTCTCTGCATTTGTAGGTTTCAGCTCTGCACTGCAGTCTAACAAACGTGCACAGTTCTCTCCTTGGAGAAGCCGTTGTATGATATAAGCATGCTAACGCAATACAGCAAGATAGGTGGGACTATGGTGGTGCATCGACTTACTCTGGTACACAGGCTGTGAAATTCATGACACCTCCTTGACTGAAGGCCTAAATACTATTTAAAGTATTTTGCATTTACCACAGACCAGCTGAGATACTCTCAGTTCACATCTGCCCTTATTATGACATTGGGACACTTGCTATGTGCTCCTGAGATTATTCCAACATCTATTAATTTTCTCAGCATATCAATACCAAAATCTTCCAGCAACCCTTTTTGCTTGTGGAGTACGCTCAGGTTTAAACAAAACAGCTATTCGCATACAGGAAGAGGCAGCAGATATGCAATAGCCTGACTGCCCTTTCAGAGTCTTTGTCTAAACCAGGTCAATTCCTACAAGACAAAGGACCACAAGAACAGATAATCTGTTCTCATCTGGCGAAGGGGGAACCTATTCCACTCCAGTGGCATTTGTACATTAATACTTCTATTCTCTGTCTTTCCTCAGAAAGTACTTAGCAAGAAAAATGTGGGAAGAAATCAGCTGATCAACCAACCAGTAAATTAAAAAAAGCTTAAATTAACTGCAGCACTGTTATGCATAATGTATATCACTTTTTAAAAATTAAACGCAACAGAGCAGGATAAATCTGGACATTCCAGAAGAAGAAAACAAACCAATAAACACAGAGCATCTTGAAAGTTTTAAGCAAGGTTCTGTAACATCAACGTATGAGAACGAAATTCTTTTGCCATTCAGGAGTAATATTAATACAAATGCTTGTTTACTGTTTATTTAGTAATAGCCAAGATAAAGACATTAATAATGTCTAATAATCACATGGCAGGTCTCAACAGTGATTCTCTCATTATCAAATCTGCTCACCATACAATTCAATACATGATTTTTCTAACCACCTGCATTCTTTATTTTGGTGTTTAAATTCAAGCTTCTGATGTCAGAAATGATTATGAGAAATAAAGTAGAAGAGAACTTCCTGAATATTAAGAATATTACCTATATGCTGTTAAATAAAACAGGCTTTGGCTTTCCTATAACCGTCATGGTCAAATTCTGCTGTGGAAAAGAAACATTCATTCATACTCAGTGAAAGGCCCACGTCTTAGAGTTCAGCACTTGTCATTTTTCAGGCGAAGATGCCTCTCATCACTAAAAGTAGCCCTAACTCCTTGCAGTGACACAAGCTGGGGACTGGCCAGGGGGCAGCTCTGCAGGAGAGGCCCGAGGTGCCGCTGGCCGGAGAGCTGACCGTAAGCCAGCAGCACGCCCTGGCAGCAAAGAAGGGCAGCAGCATCCTGGGCTGTAGGAACAGAAGCACAGCCAGGAGACCATTATCCCCATCTGCTCAGTGCTCATTAGTCGGCTTCTGCGATAACTGGAGCCAGTTTGGGCCCGCCCAGTAGGAGTAGGGCATCAGTAAACCAAAGCAAGCCCAGCGGAGGCCACCAGGGTGGTCAGGGGCTGCAGCACTTGCCCTGCGAGGAGAGGCTGGGCGAGCTGGCTTTGTCCAGCGTGGAGAAACAAAGGCTGCAGGGCCAAATAGCAGCCTGGCAGTCCCTGCAGGCCATTGGGAAGCCAGGCTCCACACACTGGCAGGAGGATGGGATACAAAGGGTGTAACGATGCATGCTGCGGATAAGGAAATATCAAGCACAAGCCGTGGAACAGGCTGCCCACCAAGACAGCACAGTCTGTGCCCTTGGAGGTCTTCAAGACCAGACTGGACTTTACCGATGACCCAGGTTTAAGGAGGCGGTCGGATTAAAGAGCTCCAGAGACTCCTTCCAACCCGAATTATCGTATAATTGAGAAACCTAAATCTAGAGTGCGAAATTTGTCTCAGGGATCAGATAGACTGTCATGGAAAATAGTGTTTTTCTGATTATAACTACAAGGGTATCATACAGAGCATTAATAACAAGGCACAACATAACACGAACATGGTGTGCTAGGTATTCAGACTCACTGACCTTTGCAAGTCAACAACGTTATTACTGGACATACAGACTTCATAAAATAACTGAGTTTGCTTGTTTGTTTTGTTTTGTTTTTTGGTACCTTAGTATTGAAGTGAGCTGGCAGCTCACAGATGCAGCAAGACTGCATAGAATTAAAGCCTGAACAAGCAAAAGCTGAAATGAACCTGAAAATTGTTTCTTAAACAGTTTTTTAGGTTACTGAAAGGAGATTATTCACCACTAAATGTGTTGAAATTAAGTTTTCTGTCATTTTATAGTGACGTGTCATTCCTCTTCCCACTGTTCAACTTTTTACTCCATAATTTCTGTAGTCTGTTACCCTATCATTTTCGCAACCTGAATTTAATTCCTACTTTGATATTTTGTCTTCCCGCAAGTTCCTCAAATATTCTTATCTCTTTAGTACACTTAAATTTTTTATTTGTGTGCTTTTTTTTTAAATGGCTTTCATAATAGTGTTCTAACAGCTACGTTAGCTACACTTACAGAATCCATGTCACATCTTCTGATCTGCTATTACCCATTGAGCAATAGTTATAATCCTAAAGCAATCATGTACTTCTACACTTAAACGAATAAAATCTGTAAGCACACTAAGTGCAAACCAACACGATCAGTTAAAGAAGCACAGCACCAAATAACCAATATAAATGAGTCCATAAGTGATCAACTGGTGATCTCAGCATAAATAGCAGCTCACAGAGCAACGTTTCCCTAGGGAGAACTGAGACATTTTACACTGATATTGAACATTGACTTTTCAGAGAAAATGACCGCAGATTTATTTGATAGGTACATCTGACTTAGCATGATATTAGCAAAATTTAATCTTCAATATCACTTATGCTCACCCTTCCTCTGAAAGATGGGCTCATTTCAGTATGTTGGGCCAGCTTATAAAGCATGTCTCAGTAAACTGTCTCAAAGCTTTTTCATCATTTTTTCCCCTGATGTCCTTTCCTAGAACACTTGTTCTGCATCTGCTTATCTCTGCTATCTCTTTGCACTGATGATCTTTTGCCTTCACACCTATGATTCTGGGATTAAATCCTACACTACTAAAAAAAAAAAATCAGTATTTGTGCTGATCAAAGTAAGAACAGGCCATTACGAAACCCAGGATATTTCCTCGTTTTGGAGGGGCAGGGCAACAGCAGTGCATGTGAAGCACAGTACAGCATCCGGAACAGCACCGCTGCTACAAGTCAGGGAAACAGCACCCCCGACGAAGCTATTCTTGCAGCTTTGAATAGAAAAAGGAAATCAAAACAACAACAGCAATTTTAAAGACTGTTTCTCTAAAATTTCCAGGTTAGCCATTGTTATCCTGTTACATCACTTGTTTTAATAGTACTAACCTCTGCCACAGCATGCAGCAGCTAGACTGATGCATTGTTTTTCTCAAGTTCACAGCAGGATCTTTTAACTCTTCTAACTACCAGCATCCATGAAACCTGTGGAAAGTATTTTTTTGGGACTTATCTGGATTGTGTTGTGCAACATGCATTAAAAACACGGACAGACACCCATGCAAAACCCCTCTGACTCCCAACACAAAACATCATCTTGGTCTCCTGTCTCTTGCTGAGGTTTCCAAGCAGGCTTTTTTTTTTTTTATCTTGGTAGCTAAGCAGAAAGTGTTTTCAATTTCAAGTGCTAAGCACCTGATGGCACTTTGTGAGTTATAGAAACATTAGGCTCACTCTAGCTTCAAGTGCTCAGGTTTACTGTATGAAAATCCTCAGCAAAGACAAAAGGAGAATTGAATGGGCAGATAAAACTGCCCCTGCGTGCTGCAAGGTAGCTGCTTCCATTATCTCTGAGATCTCTGCTAGGCAAAACAATATGTGCATTGCTTTTCTTGGAACAAATCTCTACATCGAGCTTTTATTTTTAACCCAGGAAAAGCACAGACAAGCTATACCCACGTAACCTCCCATAAAAATCCTCCTGTTCTTTGTGGCATTATGCAGAGACAGCAGGAGCACATTGCTTGTTTAGGAAAATCATCTCCTTCGCTTAATGGCTCTCCCACACCTTTGGGCTGTGGAACAGGATGCTTGCTAGGCTGGAACCCCGCATCTAACACTCCTGGAGCCAGGCCCTGCCATTCCCAGCATGAGGGCTGAATTTTGTTAGGGGAAGGGGCCAGCGGTTTGTCCTTGCAGGGCTCAAAGCCTCCCTGCTCAGAGCTAGCAGCAGGCGAGCTTACAGCGCTATTTGTACAGAGCTCCTTTCTCTTTCCCAGGTTCACTGCTATCAGTCAGCAAGAATTTCTGAACGTGTGACAGGCATATCCTAAAAGTCAATTACTGCCCCCTAACTGACACCTATTTTCAATGCAAATGTAAGAACAGAACCCTTTGTCACCATCTAATCTCACAAGATGCAAGACTCAAGTGAAACTTGGTAGCAGTGATTGGCAACCAGATGCCCTCTGCCTCTCAGAGGTTCCATCTTTGCATGATTTTCCCTTTTTTCAGTTTTGGTTTCCAGAATGTCGAGCATATTTGATTTCAGTGAAGCTTGGACAAGACAAAGTCAGTGGTTTTCTGACTTTACAAGTAAAATACAACAAATGCAGCATAAGAAATCAGATGAAGCATAGGTTGCCATTTGCCAGAAAAAAAAAAAACACAACACCAAAACCAACAAAAAATCAAAATAAATCAGCTGATACATAAAGTAACCACTTGTATGAACTATTTTGATGAATCCTGATCTGTAGAATCAGGGTCAAAAAGACAATTGGACCTATATCACCATCAATGTCATCTAAATTCAAAAATACTCTTCATGTGAATGGCAAAAGTGGTAGCCAGTCAAATTAAAAGCAGTCAGTTACATATCTGTGTTGTGGGAGCAGTGACATTGGCAGTGCTCTGAATGAGTTTGCAGGTACAGTTTGAGTACTGCATTTGTGAATGGAAGAAATTAGAACAAATGAAAAAGAAACTTCACACAACCACTTGCATTAGCAAATATCTTACTCATTTTGGAGAAGAAAAAAATTCAAGTTGATATCAACACCTAAAGAATACATTTTTGTAAAAGCTGTGGTACACGCACGTATTTCATGCAGAGTAAAGATGAGACTTCTGCTTCCAAGCCTAATTTCATCAGAAACCCCATAAATTTTATTGTCTGACTGTCACAGAAACAAATGAATACTATTGTGAGAAAGATAACAAAATAAATTAACCATCTATTTGCCTAGATGTATTATGTCCAGAAACTACCTACTATGATGCTTTCTAATAGCAAGAGCTTTACCAAAATATTTGTTCTATGCACCACTCTTTTCAGACTTTAATTTTAAATATATACATATATAGGAAATAAAAAAAATAAGTTTTCATTTGCCTGAATAACTGCCAGAGAATCTTTGGCAATACGACCCTTTCTATAGCACAGAAGGGAATATACTATTTCAAGTTTAGGAAGAAAACTGAAATTTATCTGAAGCCTCGTGCATCTTTAAGGCCAAATAACACTGAGGAATAAACGTGTAGCATATGTACTACAGATGCAGTGCAGACATGCTGTTCTCTGTTTGTCATTTTCCTTTTATTTTCCTGTATCATCTCGCACAGGATAGGAGTAGATAAAATAGCATCAACATTAATACTATACTATTTTCACGTGGAGCACCTTTGAACCCACTGTAGTTTTTCATTTCCACAGGAAACAGTAATTCTGGTAGTTGCCCCCCCCCCAATGAAAGTGTAAATACTTGAAAATTACGTCATTTTTAACATACAAACATGTTGATGGTCAGATGGTCTTTCATGCTCCAAGTAAGATTGGCAGAAATCAGAGCAGGGTAGGGGCTTACAAAAATATGGTATTTAATGTTTGGCAGGAATTACTACTGTGGAAAACACAGCAGACGCTTTTTCCCCCTCCTTACCCCTTTTTTTAAAAAAATTGTTTTTCCACTCCACTTTTTTTTAATTGTTTTTCCCTTCCTGCTTTTTTGTTGTTGTTGATTTTTCTCTCCAAGTTTGGCATGAATCTAAAGAGCTAAAAACTAATTTAACATGACAAATGCTTTCATCACTCTCAACCTCTGAAGTGAACACTCTTGACAAAGACAGTGTGTGGAGCATATGCTTTCCTTCTGACACTTTATAAATTACTTCCCTGTAACTGGGTTTCACCACCAGTCCAATATCTTCAGGATGTCCTCATCTGAGTGGCTGAGTCTATGTTGTTCAAATGTCACCCCAGGACAATGGGAACAACTCCCAGGCTTCGTGAAACGACACGTCTCGAAGAGGATTGGAGACTATTATATCTACATCTTGGATGCTGGAATTTACCAAAATGATGTGAAATACTACCAAATTATGCTAAGTATTTCAGTAATAGCAGGCTACCGAAGAAACGGAGAGGTAACAATACTGGCTTTAAATAAGCAGATAACATTTTGTATACTACGTAAGGAATAAGTTAACTGAAGAACTGAATTTTTTGGATTCTCTCTTGAAAGTAGTACAGCACACAGCCACAGAGACAGCTTAAAATGCTCTTTTTCATAGAAATAATCGTAAAGTTTTTTTGCCTGTGTCTATTCCTGTAACAACAACAAAAAAAGGCTTGTTTCATTTTCCAGCTGGTGAATCTGATACGTGTCAAAGTTTCTGCAGAAACTCTGTTGTCGTAATGGAATTTAGATAGAAGACTACATCCATGATAACAAACTGCACACAGCACCAAGCGTACTTTTCGCAGGCACATGCCACATCATAGTAGACTGGTGCCACATGGACCTGCAGGTATTTGTCCCCAAAATCAGTCAGGATAAGTTCCACTGGAAGATTTTGGAAAAATTAGACTAGATAATGATGGCACTGACTGGCCTATAAAGGAGGAGTCTATCTAAATAGCCACACTTGGATGGTATTTTATGATCTAAAAGATGAATCTGTACGCATCTTCCAGAAGAAAAGAAAAAAACGTATCGCTTTTAACAAGATATATTGTCACTATTTTGACAGATGTTTAACTTTTAAAAATAGCAGGATCATCGTTATTTAACATTAATTATGTTGTGTTGCAAAAAGTTCCAAAGGTTATTATGCCCTGTGAATTCATTTGTAGTTTTGTCATTTAATTCATTCTATTTTTATTTGTCTATTATCAGAAAAGCAATTGGAATGCCTAAATCACTTTTAATATTCTTTTCTATCTGCTGTGATACTTTTTTTTTCCCTGTCATTTTAAATCACCCCTGATTAGAATTTTTTTCATGACACCCTTAATCTTCGGCAGTTGCCTGAAAATCAGGTTTAAATCTGCAGACAGCATGTTTTCAATGAACTGCTTCAATTCCCAATTCTCTTTTATAATAGGACAATCCATTTAGAAATCCTGAAGTCTATGCGAACTTCAAAGTATTCTTTCAATATAATTTACGTATTTGCCAGCATTGCATTTTCATTTACTCCCACAATAGTCTTCACTAGCATTGATAAAATCCTCTTCACAGAGCCCAGAATTACCGACAAACCTAATAAGCAGAAACATTCACTGCAAATTTTGAAGACTTTGTTCTGTAACTGTTACTTTTAGCAGATGTATCCCCAGTAATATGACCTCTGCTATGGTGGACAGCAAGAAATTTCCTTTGTGGACATATCCAACAGAAGAACATTATCAGCACCTTGAAAGACTCTCCTAGGTTTGAAGTTCTGACAGCAAAATACACAGGGGGAGTTAGTGCAACGTGGAGTGTTGCCTCCTGCCTGTCTGGGGGGAACTTAAACAACATCCTACGACTTCCACCTCTCTTGGTAGATTAACAGCTCTCATTTTCCCACTGTCCTAAAGATTAGGACAGAACTGGGATTTTGGTACGTTATTCATCTTGAAAACAGAAAAACATTTTTTTCTCCTGACAGACTGACTGGAGCAAGACAGAGTTATTTTGTCTTCACAGCAGTTCAGGGCTTAGTAGGTCAGGAGCTCCAAAGCAAGCTGCAGCAGAGCAGACAGCTGGTATTTCACATTGCTGCTCTTAGCCCGGGAGAGAGAATATTTATTTTTCCCAGGACTGAACTTCTGCACATGGCCAGGAAAAGACATCCCTCTGGGGAAATGCAGAACAAGGCAAGGTTTTTGAAATTTCTTACAGTAAGGAGATGATTTGGTGCCTCAAGTCATACCATTGGAGAACAGCAGTCCCAACTATTTGATGGGTGGGTCAGCTTATAGCTGGTGGCCTTAAGCACATCCCTTCTGCCTTACTGCTCTTCTCAATGCACTGAAGACAATGCAGCTTCCTTTTAGTTTTCTGTCTTTTCTCTCTTTTCCATCACTTTAAATTATTATCACAGACAATCCACCAAATTTATTCAGAGGATTAATTACAGCTATTTTCTGGTTTTGACAACTACTCTTCAATTCATTTATTCTTTACTGTGTATGGCATGAAGCTTGTCAGGTAACTTCTCATTATTTAATCCTTGAGCCAACACACTTTCTAAAACCTGCTTTCTCATGCTCACTAGTCAACTCCATTGTGCTCATCATTCTTTAGTCAGGAAAAAAGACCTCAAAAACTTCTGTCAAAAGGCATCACTTATGTCATGACTTGAAGTGATAGATCATTCATCAATTACTAAGGGTCAACGCATTGCTTTACATTAGCTCTTGTCTTAAATGTTGTAGAAAACTGTGTAAAGCAATAACCACGTTGCAAAGCTTTGCTTTAGATTACAGTAACCTAAATAACAAGGAAAAATGCATTTCATAATCCATCACTTCAAAGTTATGCACATGATTAAAATATTCAGCTTGCAGTATATCATTTCCCATGTGCATAATCACTCAAACCGAGAGCTGTTGTATGATAACTGCCAAGTTCAATAAATCATGTGCTTTCCAATCTTTTTATTTATATATCAAACTAAGCCTGTTATTCTTCTGAGGTTTTCTGCTGAAAAAACAGAGAAAGATGTTTAGTTTTGTAGTATTGAGTATGCTGGGATGCAGGCCTAGCCTACGGAGACAGCAGCAATAAAATAGCTAATCAGCTCTCTTTCACTCCTGGATGTATTGATTACCTATGGAAGATCATTAATATGAACAGTGAGGTTTCCTTAGAAAGCAGCATCTACCCTGTTGAGTTTGATGTATTTTGGTTTTGACCATATAACCTCTCTCTTCAAATGGAGGGAATAGGGAGAAAATTCAGTGCACCTTCACAGGGCTTTTGCATATTATGTATGAACTTCACTCTTCATGGTAGCAACATATTAATATCAGCACAGAGTTTCAAAAATGAACTGAAAAAACAATCTTCACAGGTCTGGAAAGTATTTACAGAAAACATTGACAAGCTACCATATTTTTGCCATTTACTTATGGAAGCTAGAAAGTTTGTGCAGCATGTCCTTATCATCAATGTATTGTTAAGGCACTGTAAAAGGTACAAAATACACATCTAACTGTTGTAGACCCTTTGAAAAACCTCCAAAGCAACAGACAATGAGAAGGATATTGGGGGAAAAAAATAAAAAACGGGAGCATTTTTAAAAAATTTGAAAAAAAACATAAAAGAATAGAACCTAGTGTGGTTATTATTAATATGCTAATCAAAGAAAATAAGCACAAAATTTTGAATTCTCCTTATAAAACACTAAGGATGGGTGGAATATTGAAAACAACAGCACACCAAATAGCTTTATCTATTAGTCAGGCCTAAGACCTATAGGAATTTAGGCATGCCAACAGATACAGAGACTTACCAAAATGATTTTGTGTTTTTTCTCTAAATGCAGCACACTATAGTAATACTTGAATTCAAACACCAGTAGCTTCTGTTACTCTTACGGATTTACTACCTAGCACAATTTTTTCCAAATATTTTCAACATAGGGTAGTACATCCAAAAAAATCCAAATTATATCAGCCTCTTTTGTGTACCCATGACACCTAAAATTAACACGGCTCACTGAGGATCCTGAATTGACTTCTTGCTCTCACTCCGGTTATCACGGTGAACAGGACTTGAGAATCGTATTTTTCTCATTAATCAATATGAAGAATAACAATTTTCTTTGCTTAGTAACTACACAGATTTGTGAAACAGATTAAACCAACCTTTCATCTGCTGAAGCCTCATTTGCTGACATAGCCATGTGATTTGACAGAGAAAACACAGTCTTACCTATGAAATATGCTAGCAGGATGGCAAGCAGGACTGCAGCAGCAATTGCAGATAAAGCAGCACATTTCCAGCTACAATATTTGGAGGGTTTTTTCAGCTTGAACGCATTCCTGGAGAATGTATTTCTAGGTAACAGCCTGGGAGGTGGAGTATAAACTGTTCCTGAGGTCAGTGGGTAGCCAGGAGAAGAGCTACTGAACAGTGGAGTCGTTCCAGAAGATGTCTTAAACAAGAAATGCCTGAAAAACAAAAAATTGAATGATAGTTTAAAACACAAAGTCTTGTAGTTAAGAAATATCATCTCATTCTTTCCCAGCTGCCATAATGCATTAAATTCAACAAAAATAGTAAAATGATTTTGTCTGAAGAAGTAGGGAGAATGAACACTCTCACAATCTTTTTGACACCAAAGCCTAACAACTATCGCTAAAACACTGCGTTGGGATGTCTGCTGTCAGGATATCTTCTTATCCTTTCCATGATTAGATGCAGTTTGACCAGATACTAGCTAAAACATCAACATGATGAATTAATGTCTTTGAGTATGTTGAGACTGTGTCTGGAAGAAGTGGGAGCAGTCTGGTAATGGAGTCATATTCAGATGTGACATCACTGTCGATTCCTTTTTGCCTGAGTTTGAATAGGACTAAACGACTAGTTCCATTACGAAATACCTGTAAGTTTGTTAGTTCAACAGAACATTTCACTTTACAAGAAAACATCCTTTCTGAATTCACATATTTAGATAATTTCCCTGTAGGATAGTAATACCCAGAAAATATTCTAAAACCTATAAATAAATAAATAAAAGTGAGTTTCATTAACAGCCTTGGAAGAAGCTGCCAGAAAAAAAAAAATTAAGAAGCACAATAGTCTTGTAGGAAGGTATTTTACCAGAATTAGAACTAACCACCTTTTAAAAAAAATGCTATGGAGTTTTGGTTTGAACAGCTAAAACTATCATCAGAATTACAAGACTTAGCAGAAAAAAAAAAAAAAAAAAAAAGATTTCTCAGACTTCAACTGCCCAGACACTTGCTAAGAAGAAAATAAGGGATGGCATATACTACCCAACGAATTCTCATAAAATGCTGCCAACTTGGTTCCAGACACAGAAAATGGAGAAAGCCATTCAGAAGCCTGGCTCCTCCAGATTAACTTCTCTTTTCCTAGTCAGGAAGAGCTGACTACCAGCATGTTCCTAGTAATGATAAAAAGAGGAGCAGAGAATAAAGGCAGTGGTCTTCAAGAAGGCCACTGAAAATACACCATTTTTTTTTAGGGTAGTCGTTTATAAAGTCCTTTCATGAATATTATAAATCATTTCGTTTGACTTTTTTTGTTTGTTTTGGTTTTCCCTTTCTCTTAGAGGCCCTAAATGACCTTGTACATCCCACACAACAATCAACAAAATTCTAGTTTACTTCAGAAAGCGTTTCAGCCACCTATGGAAGTAGTAGTATTCACTTTCATAACTTTTTCTTTGTGCTCTGGAGACACCACAGAAAAACATTCAGACACAGGCACACAATCAGAAGTGGCTTTTAAAGCCTAAGTAACTCAAGCAGATTAATTAAAGCCTGGCTGACACTTGTTAGCAGAAGCAGTTTTAGGCCGTTCTGCTGGCTCTGTGGTGCTGGGAGCACAGTGCCCCTCTGTGACAGGACCCAAGGACTGAAGTGGCACCGAGCTAGAGGAAGGATGGGTGGACAGAAGGGAGAGCTGTGGTGATGCTGATCGGATGCAGGTTGCAGGCAGGCAGGCTCACCTCTCCTTCATGCCAGCTGCATCTGCCTCAGCCCAGGCCCCCATGCTCAAGTGAGCCTTTCAGGTTTGGACTTCAGGGTCCCACAACAGGCAGTTCTTACAGTTCTTTCTTTTCCTGCCCCAAAGCAGGAAATCACAGAATTAAAGTGGAAATGGCGGTCCTTGGCACTGTCTTTATCTGAAATGTCAAGGTTTTTAACCCAGGAATTTTATGTGCTCTTCAGCCAAGAAGGCAGCTGCAGTACCAACAGAAATTTTAATATAAAGCATTGTTAAAGTAAACTCAGATATATAATGAAACTCTGCTCCCACCAAAAATGAATTAATGAATATCTAGATATGCTTTAATAGGACATGCCAATCATGTACTATTTCATGTGAGAAGAAATAAAAAAAGTAGAAGAAAATAGTTCCACCATGGTCCACTTTGAGATAAAGTATATAAAGAAAATCAAAATATTTATACACGCAAACATGACTTCTATTATATTGTTAAAACTGCTCAGAACTTGATAGAAGCAAAAAAGGCTGAGAGAAATAGATCTGTGGAAATATTTCATTCCCAAAGCAAAAAAACAATAAAAATAATTGAATAAACAGTTTTGTCACAGCTGCAACTCCTTATCCATGTATTTCAAAAGCTGAAAGTTTACCATGTCTGTATGAGGGTCTCTGACAAAGTGGCAAAGATTAGAAGATAGCCATGCATTACTAAAGTACAATAATTACATCTTCAGAAGATATTAAAAAAAGGCAAATATGTTAAGATATGGTAAATACCACCCACCAAGCCATTTTGGAAAACTGGCACTGCGTTCAGAAGCTGGAGACCAGATTAGCAGAAACACCCAAGGTTACAGCAGCGCACACCAGAATGACTGAGAACATAACGGACAAAGTACTTGCAACCCCCCAGAGTTTTAAGTCTAGATTCAGCTTCTAATGGAAATAAATTGACTTGTCTCAACTCTATCCCTAAAACCAATGATCTATAGCTATATTTCTGCGTGGGATTTGACATGCTCTGGTACAACCAATTGTCTGTGGACCAAAGCTGCAAAGAAAGAACATGAGCATTTATCAACATTAATTATGGTCCCTCAGAGGTAAGGCCACGAGGTATTGTACAATGACTGCTTATGGAAAGATATTATCTTAGTTGCACCCATTCACTTAATTTCAAATAGATTCCATGTTAGAATTAAATAAACTCTACATTCTGTGTCTTAACTGTTCACCTATCAAGTACTGTAAGGAAAAACACATTTACCACCTCACTTAGCATTAATACTTTGATTTAAATGAGGGCTGAAGTTAAATTTTGAAAGCATGGGAATAAATTTGCTAATCTTAGAACAGTCTAATTTCTTTGCATCATAAAGACATTCCTACACTAGAAAACTGCAAAACACCATCATCAGCATGCAATGATTCAGTAACTTAAACATCCACAAAAGGTATGGATGGAGTTTGCATGCTGCTCGCAGAAAATAAACTAATACCACAGCTTGCTCAGAGCTCTCCCCTAAGCACCCTGCAGCTCCCTGGGGGGCCTTGCCCCAAGCCGTGTGCTGCCACTGCTCTGCTCCCGTGCAGGGGCCTCGGCAGAGCAGGGAGCGCTTCCTTACACGCGGTACAGCACCAGCAGAGAGGTGACATCTGTGAAAGCGGAGCTTGCAAGGAGACATTCGACCACGGTTCTGTGGACTACTGGTAAATGGAAAAAGCTATATTTTGCTTTCTTCATTAATTCAGAGCTCTCTATAGCATTTATTTTCCCACAGGTCAAAAGGACCTCTGGCATTCAGGGAATAGTGGTCTGACAGAGACTGTATTAACTTCCATATTCTTTGAGAGAACAATCTTCCCCCCCCCGGTCTTTTCTGGCCAGATTGTCATGGCAGCACGCTGCAAGAATCAGTCGAGAAAAAAATATATCATTTTTTGTGATGAAAAACTGTAATAGAAAGGAAGAACAAGATACTTTAACAGAAATTGCTTCCTTCACTCCTCATACCATCCTAAGCTCATTCTTTATGAAAAAAAGAAATACGGAGAGCTGTAATGCTTAAATTGTCTTTTTCATTCTAGGGTTTTTAAAAGCAATTAATAAATAGAAAAGATACGTACCACGAGAATAGTTAACAGCTCAATTTATTGGTTCAAGGACTTAGAAATGATCTTTAAGCTGTGATAAAAATCACATCCATCTATAATTTTGTGTGACATTTTTGTGACTTTTTTCACTGCAGAAAAAACATAACGAAATGTGGAGCATAACATGCTGGCTTTTACTGGGGAAAAAAAAAATCTAGTCTTCTAAGCCCTTCTCCAAAAGAGTAGCCACAGGACATTTTGTGTCAATGAAAGCCTCAAAGCATCTGCCAAATTCAGACAGCAAAGTTTAACGTCAGTTTTCTTACTTTCATACAAAAAGAAACGAAAGACTGAAGAAAACTATAAACTGTTCTAATGC
Source organism: Cygnus atratus (assembly GCF_013377495.2). Taxonomy (NCBI): domain Eukaryota; kingdom Metazoa; phylum Chordata; class Aves; order Anseriformes; family Anatidae; genus Cygnus; species Cygnus atratus. The sequence continues at coordinate 16,085,091 of NC_066375.1, forward strand.
CTTTTATGCTAACAAGGAACTCTGAGGGTCAGAGTGGTGCAAGACCTGGTTGCTTGGGTCTCTCAATCCTTCCCCAAATGAAGTTTGAGTGATTTCTGAGTGGGAGGTGACTGCGGGAGGTGGGAGAGCAGCCCTGGAGAAAGGGGTCTGGGGGTTCTGGTTGTGGCAAGTTGAACATGAGCCAGCAGTGGGCCCTGGCAGCCAGGAGAGCCAACTTTGTCCTGGGGTGCATCAGGCACGGCACTGCTGGATGGTCAAGGGAAGGGATTGTCCTGCTCTACTCTGGTGCGGTCTCACCTCCAGTACTGTGTGTGGTTTTGGGCACCACAGTATCAGAAGGACATAAAACTATTAGGGAGTGTCCAAAGGAGGGCTATGAAGATGGTGATGTGTCTGGAGAGCAAGACGTGCAAGGAGCAGCTGAGGTCCCGTGGTTTGTTCGGCCAAGAGCAGAGCAGGCTGAGGGGAGGCCTCATGGCAGCCTGCAGCTCCCTCACGAGGGGTGCGGAGGGGCAGGCGCTGAGCTCTGCTCTCTGTGGACAGAGACAGGACCCGGGGGAATGGCATGGAGCAGGGACAGGGGAGGGTCAGGCTGGGGGTTAGGGAAAGGTGGTCAGGCACTGGGACAGGCTCCTCAAGGGCAGTGGTCACGGCCCTGAGCCTGCTGGAGGTCAAGAAGCATTTTGACAATGCTCTCAGACACACGGTCTGTTTTTTTGTGTGGTGCCAGGAGTTGGACTTGATGATCCTTGGGGGTCCCTTCCAACTCAGGATATTCTGTGATTATAGATATATTTTCAATGGAGAGCAATTTAAAATAGACACATATATCAATGAAGTGGACACTTCATAGAAGCGTGCCAATAATTTAATAATAAAACAATTCTGCAGTAATTCAGAACAGACACATCAATACCAGGGTAACACTTCTTTCACTTCTAGACACTGCCATGCAACTATGAACATGGCAGCAGCTGCCCAGCCTCCAGCCAAACTCTACCACTGGCTTCCAGCCTTGGAAGGGGTTGTGATTCCTTGAAGGCTGGGTTCTTCACATCCTGAGACTACATCTTCTAAAAACGCAGTGTCATGTGTTGCCGTAAGTACCAGACCAGCTTGTCACCAGTGTTTCTGCACTCTCAAAGACACAGTTGGACACACAAAAGCACAGTAATTGAAAGCTGCCTTGCAGGAAGGTGGCATGTTGGACAAGAAGGCAGGTGCCAGCCTTTAGGAACCCTGATCTGTCATGTTCTTAAATCAAAACAAACAGGCAACGTTCACAAAGCTGCAATCCAAAACAGAGTAGGTAAAAAAGGCAAAACATTCGTATTGTATCCCAGCTACAGCATTAGCTTTGTACTGGATACCTTTTTACAAGACAACCTGCATTTGATCTTAAGGATGTTAATTAAGATATTGTTGGGTGAGCTTTTATAACCCACTCCAACTCATGACCCTGCTGGAGCTGCCCTTGACAATACCCTCCTGGGGCTCTTGCTGCTGGTCTCGGAAGCACAAAGCATGATACAGCCCAGCAGCATCACCGGGGCCTGGGCTGCTCAGAAAGCCGACAAGATGTGACAAAAAGCTGAGAGAGCCTATGGAAAGAGAAGCTGTAAACTACGGAAAGAAGCATTGTTGCGATGGGGATCATTAGGAGCTCAAGAATGTGAGAGGGAGAACACCAACATGGGAAGGCATAAAATATTAAGGGAAAAGAACAGCAAGGCCAGTAAGGACAACTGGGTTGAAGTGTTGGTGTGGTGGAGCTGGTGGCACACAGAGCTCAGCAGAACCATGGAGCCGCAGGGGCTACCCCTCACCTTCCTGACTGGTTCCTGTCCAAAAACAACTCAGGGTGCCCTACAACAGCCTGTGGGCATGCCGGCACTTAGCCTGCCAGCTGAAATCCTAGTCACCTTTTGCCTGAGTTAGCCAATAAATAATTACTTCACCCTTTAAATTTGTGTGTATCTTTCCTGCAGAGTCTCTTTAAGCCCAGCTGAAGACTGACAGACCGACCCAGAAGCAAGGTGCTAACAGTTTTTCCTACTTACCTATCAGATGAATCTTTACTTAAGCCAAGCTGACACCTTCCTTGTTGCATAATGCAACTATTAAAATCTGCACTGTTTTTTATTCTCCCGTTATGCAAAAATGAAACTGCTAACTAACACCTGGGAAAAAATAAGAGAAATAGCTACAGATATAAACACAGAAAATCAGTCACTCCACATATGTACTTACATTAAAAGGGAGAGAGAGTAGGATCAATAATGCAGATTTGGAACTATTTCGACAATGCTGATTCAGCTCAAACTATAGAACCTCTAAATTCTTAAGTGGAAAAAATTGTATCATTTCTGCCCTAAAGTTCTGAGAAATGTGCTGCAAAGTACAGTCAAAGTGATGAAATCCAATAATGCCTACATTTGTTATTCCACTAATGATAATAATGACAACAGCATTTTGCATTTCAATAGGTCTGTTAATTTTTAGCTTTCTGCATCAATTAATGAACTAATTTTCAAAGCACTTCTATTTTAAAAGGCACACATGTAAGCTCTTCACTATCTCTTAATTCAGCTACTCACTTAACTAGAAATAAAGAAAAAGCACTAGCAACAGGGCTAAATTAATAAGCCATTCGAGTCTATAAATAATAAAATGTTATAATAAGAAACTCAAGTCTCTAAAATAATTTTGTTATCAGTCTACATGTAAATGTAGAAAATAGAATCCTAAATCACATCATTTGGGATTAAAAAGCCACCAAAAACAAAAAGCAACATCCTAAATATACCTGTTTCTTCCTGTGCAGCCATTCATGCTGCCTGTTCATTCTACACAACTCAAAACTTAAAATGCAAACCAACAAGATCATGACAACATGCAATTATCTGCAATCTGTAAAAACTTCCAGTTTGTGTGTTTGTGAGTAGGAGTACGTTACACAGATTTTCAGAACCATCAGTAAATATCTTGCTTTTGCAGTGTTTCTCTCCACCCTTTTTTCATCTCTTATCAGAGTTTACAGTTGTTATGAAAACAGCACTAGATCAGCCTGCTAAAAATGACCTTTCAACAATGTTTATGGAATTCCTCCAAGTACATGGCCCAAATGTACATGAAGTCTCTGTGGATGCTTTTGACTGTGCTTTACTGCCTCTTCAAAATGCTTTTGATTTTCAGATAAGTCCAGAATCTCTCTACGCAGATCCCATTTACGTGGAAAGTCTACGCAACTTTCCTGCAACCTTCTGAAGCAGGAACAAGCAAACAAAAGTTTCAGTTCTTTCCCCAGCCCTCAAACTCAGGAGGACCGAGGTGCTGTAGCATACGTGCCTGTAGTCTTATAGTGTAAGTAGCTGGTAAGAGAAGGCCACCTAAGACAAAGCAAAATCAGAGGGAGGAGATATTTCACTGTTTCAAGCAGTTGTTTGCTGTACCTGATACATACTAGAAATTTGCATTAACAAAAGGAAAAGAGATTTTTCAGTGTTTTGTTCCAAAACATTTTACATCATGTGTAAAGATATCAAAATATTGAGACATTATTCAAAATAGGCAATTGTCAAGAGCAGCCGCAACTTGGAGTTTGTACACAGTCAGAAACTTCAAGTTTACATATTCTGTTCAGAAGTTCTGTGGCTGATCTTGACACCGTCTTCATACAGCATCTGACTTCAGTATTAACAACATTTCACATATTTAATTTTTCTAAAATAAATTTCTCAGCACTAAATCCTGCTCTTCTCCTACTCTGTCCTTGGCTTTTTTGCAATGCCTGCTCTAGCCTGTGCATAGCCACCACATACTATGTTTTCTTCTTCACTGCCGCAAAGGTTGCAGCTACAAAAACACTGGGCAGAGATGTTTCACTGCTGTGATGCTCTGCGATTGTGGGTTCACGCACTTCATTGGTGCAAACTGGGATACAGCTATTGTTGCTACTCCATCCATTTTTCTCCCATTTCTGTCTTTACTCTCCCCCTTCAGGCTCACCCCACACGGTGACTATGTTGGAATCAGACTTGCAAAGAAAGATAGCTTGAACCCCAGGAACAGACAAATATTTGAAGCAGCAACATCACTTTTTTAGGGCTAATTTTTACACATTGTTCAATCTTTAAATTGAACTTTGCTTAAATGACGCCAAATTTAGACCACTGCTTTTGTTCAACGGCCCACAAGATTTTCTAAGGAAACAGGGATTTCATAATCACCAGAAGAGTGGCCATTATTGTTTCTCCTGTATTTCAGGAGAAATGTTGGTATGTTATATTCTTCACTGAAGCCTAGTAAAAAATAGTTATGAGCTAGCTCAAAGAAACTAGAAGCATACATACGAAATTATCTTTACAGCTAAAAGATTTTGATTGAAAATATTTTAAGTATGAGACTAATTATGAGATTAAATAATAAGACTAATTTCTATTTAATTTCATCTTTTTTCCTTTTGGTTTAAGTATTATTAATTATAATGGTACCAACTAAATTAATTAACATCAATATGAGGCACAGGAACAGACATTAGTACATTAGGCAATCTTAGACAAATATCCATCCGTGAAAGCTCTTCTGTTATCCTCATTTATGAGTCATTTCATTTTGACTGGCATCTGCAGATGGCCCTGTGCGAGGTTCCCATCCCAGGGATGAACCTTACAGTGCAAAGAGTGATGCAAACCTTTCCTGCAAAGCCATACTTTTCTCCCCGTGCTCTGTGATAAAGAAGCCCTCAAACCATTTCAACCTGTAAAGCAGAGTGCTGCCTCTCTAGCTGTCTGGAGGTAATGAGACCCACACCGGGATGTTCAAAGGTAGTACTTTCATCATTCATCCTCATTGAAAGCAATGATTAAAGAAGCAATAAAGGAACACCTCTTAACTGCAAAATGTAGAAACCAGCACTTTGGAAAGGAGGAGGAGTAGATGGTTTGAAACAGACTGCAAGAGGACAATAAAAGTTAAAGAGCATTAAACAGCAGCTTTGAGCCTAAAGGTAAAGCAGTTAAGTACTGCAGAAATGAACCATAAAAATAGCATCATGATATGCTACAGTGATACATTCCTGCATCCTTAGTCAAAGATATTTCAACCCTTCCATTATGGACCCTAATTTCAAAGGGAACGGAACAATTATGCAGCCAAAGCAAGGCCCTGTTGCAGCCATAAAGCAGCAGCAGACCAGGTAAAATACAATCCACATTTGCTTGCCTTGAACCAGACCTAAACACACCAAAACAGCACAACTAAGAACTCTGTATAAGCATTTTACAATATTTTAACTCCACCAAAAGCAACCACCTACTGCAAGACAGCTAAGCATAATTATGTTAAAGAGACACAAAGGGTAAATAGAGACTTTTACTTCCACAGCCATTAAGGTCTGCAGCCATCAGCCCACCAGCTCCTGGGTCTGTGCCCTCACAGCTAGTTCAGGATAATCTTCCCAAGAACCAACCATTTGTAGATGTAGGGATAATTACAGAGAGTGATAGGAACTAATTGCTGATGACATGTACCACCGGTGAAGATCAATTTTCTGAAGTGGTGTTTTCAAGTTGGAAGCTGGCCTGATTTATCAGCCTTTGGGGGCTGATCCTCCTCTCTGGCCCCAAACAGCCTCACCTGGGCTGCCCCAGCCCCTCACAGTCCCAGGAGCTCCTGATGGGTTCCAGCTTGGCTCTGTGGGTCGCTTGCCTCCTGCATGGACCCTTTGGCCCCATACTGCAGCCTCGGCTCCAGCCCTATCTCTGACCCCAGCTTCTTCTGCTCCTGCTTGGGATCCCTGGGTGGATCCTGGCCCCAGGCCACCTCTTGCACTGTCCCTGGACCCTTTAAGCTGTCTCGGCTTTGCCTGTTCCCGGTGCAGTCTTTCAAATACTATTAGCACCATGGTTTCTAATTTCCTAATTTATTTATTTATGCATATATTTATACCTGGTCTGAGTATCACATGCATGCTGTAGTATGCAAGAATAGAGACCTGGGAGCTTCATATTTACTTTAAATTTACTTACTTTGTCATCTGAAAAGTAATTAAAAATTGAGTATTTCATGAACACGTTTCATGTTTATGTTTGTATCGAATCAAGAGCCTCATTTAAAAACAAACAAACACCACACCAATTTTAATTTACATCATAGAAAATAAAACAAATGTGATTAACTCCTCCAGAATCAATATTGAAACAAGAGATGGAGAAAGGATGCATTTGGAAAATGTGCTGTCTCCAAGCAGTCTGTGTATTTAGCCCAGACTGCCTAAGATGGCAAAGGAAAGAAGAGAAAAACATTCTTAGCAGAAAAAAATAACAATATTCAGACACACATTGCCATGCTCGATGATTTCAGTGCTTGGCACTGTTAGATAAAGAGACATCTGGAATCTAAATTGTGATCTGATTTTTGTAGTGCTGACATAAAGTATTCCCTTCAGACAGCTCAGGTACCACTTTCCGTTTCATAGTAATGTGACCATTCGCATATTGTTTTCGGCCAAGAGCAGAATCTGCTGAAGGTTACCAAAAGGTGAAAACAAAGTTGAGAAAGTCTGTCCTGATAAAGCAGCCGCTGTCAGCTGTGGCTTTGTCTCCAAAGCACTCTGCTGCTGAGATTAACAAACTGCCAACAGGGAAAAACATTCGGGTGCAGTACTCTGGGAAGAGGCACTGTTATGTGGGATCAGTGCTCACATCAAAGCAGAACGGAAAAATACAGGCTGAACTAACAACTTAGCAAAAAGGTGTCATTGGTTTTTGTGGCTACGGGTATGAATTTAGAGTAAAGAGAAAGAGTTACAGGCTAATTTGGAAAGTCTCCAGTGATTCTGCAGGCATCAATTTCAGCAAAACACACTGCAAAACAGAAAAAAGTCATCATCTTTTGAGTTAATATTCTTGTGATGAAACTTGTCATCAAGTCCTGTCAGGTGTGCAATTTCAGAAAAAAAGAAAATCGATCCTGAAGCACCTCTGGAAGAGTCTTAGAAGGCGGCGGTCCTGTCAGGAGGCTCTCTGACATCTCAATGTTTGCTTCTGACAAACGCAACTACGGGAAACTCCAATTAGCTGCCAGGTATCTTGCGGCCTCCAAAACTAACAGCATTGCTTTGGTCAGCAACATGAATACACATGTATTCTCTGAGAGTTTGTGATATAAAACAGAAAAGGAGAAGGTCCAAAGTTATTACTGGAACTGATAAAACTCCACTGACAGGGAACAGGCACAAAATCAGAACATGGAAGAAGGAAACTCAGACAGCCCAGGTCTGGTTCTTGGGGATGCCAGTATTATGACAGAGAATCATCTTGCAAATAACCTGAGGAATTCCCTTCCTATAAATGTAAATTGGGACAATGTTAAGACATCAGAAATTATATTACAGCTACTGTTGTACCTGAGAATGACTTCATATGAAACCAGAATTAAAAGCATTGTTCTAATATTGGGCAATGAACACAGCACCAACTGGCCCAGGCTGAATAGCTTCAACAACTTCATCCTGTGGTTCTTAGTGATAAATAACAAATTCAGAACACCAAACCTTTTGGCCAGAGTTAGCTCCAAAACCTTCAGTAAGAAGGAATCCCCTTCCTTTTTGTTTCTGGACATCTCATGCTTCAACTAACTTGTATTTACTTTTCATACCCACCTCTTCTTCATAGCATTTGTTTTGCTATTTTAGCCAAGTGAATAAATGTGAATGAATGATGTGAATAAAGCCCCTTGTGGGCAGCCCAGGGCTGGGTGTAGCAGCACAAACTCCCTTCGTGTTTCAGCCTCATTTTCTCCTCATGGCACTACACCCACTGGTGCACAGTTTCAGTACAGCTGTACCAGCTTCTCCCCAGCTCCAAACCAAAAGTCAGTCTGTAATCAGACTCAAAGGACTGGGCTGAGACTGCTCAGAGAGGTAACCACACCATGCCTGGCTACTGTTTGTGTAATCTGGTAGAGCAGCCTTGAATTCCCTGAAGGCTGCGACTGAAACATAACAACCGAGAAAACTGTGACAACAAAACAGCTATAACCATTGCAGGAGACTGTTACACACAGTCCAGCTGCTCTACCTGTGTTCCCTGTTTTTATATCCATCTATCTCCCCAGGCAAGCAAGAACAGATTCCTACTGCAACCTTATTTTTCACATTTTTTTTTTAACTGAATTTGCTAGAATTCAGTAACTTTCTAGCATATTAGCAAGAGGGGCAGCCTCAGACATACAAATTTCAGCGCCGTCATGTGTCATGTGAATGCCCAGCCTGCTCTGACAATCACAGAAGGACTTTGCTTCGTGTCTGTGAACAAGGACACAAACACATGTTCCTGCAAACAGCCCCACAATGGCTGATTTTAAATTCTGGGAGATCAGCTCTCCTATTCAAAGCGCAAGTTAAATACATCACCCACCCCAGATGACCACAAACGAGAATACAGAGAACCACAGCCTGCCAGGCACGCACTTATTCATTTGACTGACTGAAGTGCTGCACCTTTTAATTTATATGCAACTGTTTGCCCCATGGGCATCAGGCTGTTAACACGTACAGAAGAGATTAAAATGAGCTTGCATACTGGATGAAATATAAATGAAAATTACAGTACTGTCAGTCTTGAATCTGGGATTGTTTCTCAAGTCTCCCAAAATGCATAATTGCAAATGGGACTCTGTTTGTGACCTCAGGAATGGCAAAATGCATAATTTTCCAGCAACACAGTCAATATGACTTATACGCAAGTTCTCCCTGAGCCTGTGAGCAAGATATACTACTCTAGCACCATTAGCTGAGTAGACAAGAACTGTCCAAATGAATAATAAATGCTTTAAAATAGGACAGAGAAATGACAGAAAGATGTCCACCTCCCTGTCTTTCAATGCAAAGCAAATCAGAGTATGTGTATTGTACATATTCTGATGTGAGGAACTCTCCCTGTTGTATCAGCCAAACACATCGCTGACCCAAGGCGGATTAAAACCCCTCTCCTCAGTAGTCAAGTGGTTTTCTCTGTGTGCTGCAGGATGTGAGCACCCCAGGACTCCCAGCCCCACGACCCACCTGGTCTCGAGTGGCACGTTGCTGTTGAGCACCCAGCTGTCCTGGAGCTGCACGGACTCGGGAGTGGTGGCCAGGTCGTTGGGTGCGGGAGCAGGCGCGTGGATCTGGTTGCGGCGGTTTGTGAGAGAGTTCCTGTTGAGGGAGTTGGCGGAAGAGTGATGGTGGGACAGCGAGTGGTTGTGAGGAGGAGGAAGAGGTGGCCTCAGTGTTGACTGGCTGTGATGGTTTGAGGGGCCTGAAATGGAGAAAAAAATAAATCACAACTGTGTTGAAGGTATTATTCTCTTCAGCACTTCCAAGAGACGATTGACTAGAAAAAAAAACACCAGACAACAACAACAAGAAGAAACCACCTGCAACCAGGAAACTACGCCTGTGTGCCTTTTGGATGTGTAGCTACTAAAACAAAGTTAAATCAGATCACAGATTATTAGCAAGTAGAGATACAAACAGCATTTAGAGGCTGTATAGTTGCAATATTCTCAAAGACTGGTCTTTCTCTGGAAAAAGGCTTCTTGGTGGAGGAAACAGGACAGCAGTCAAGCTCAACCGTTCTGTGCATCAACCTGGAGGAGTGTTTTCCTCCCTGTTTTTATCATGGAGTTGAAGAAGGTGAACCTTAATGCATTAAAAATAGCTTTTGAGAATATGGTCTTTATGCTTCTATAAAGCCTAATCAGAGATCTCAATCTGCTTTCACTCACTGTTAGTTTACCCATCAGCTTCAAAGGAACAGTATTCGTGCCAGTGAAAGATTAAGCTCAAAATTTGAAAAGACAGCACAATGCAATGATGGTATCTTTCATGTTCTTACATGTGACCAGGATTTGGCCTGTTCTTTTGTATTTAGCAATGCCACAAACACACATCAAGATCTGAAAATTATGCTAGTCCTTCAACCACTTTCATCGAAAAATGACAGGAGATGTTTTGGGGAGATAAGGAAGGCTATACACTTTTCTCATTCTTTGAGTTTGCATGGATAATGAAAATAAATTCTGCTAATCAATAAAGGCAAGTGGATTAAATTAAAAAGAACATGCGTAGAAAATAGAATAAGGAGGTATCTTTCTAGCATAGTCACTTTTCTAAATAAACACAGAATGGTAAATATGTTTAAATGTAATTCCATATGTTGCAATAACTTAGTTTTAATAAAAAAACACAAAAGATGATTAAAAACAAATACTAAGTGGATTACGAACCGCACGCTTTAGTCATTATATCAAGTTGTAGTTTTCTAGTGAACTATAATCAGAAAAAGTAATATCAGCAAAATTATAATGATGTATGTTTGTTTTTAGAAACTGAAGCACATTCTATACTTAATGAATCAAACAATAAAAGAAAGCTTCATGAGGAGAAAACACTTGCAGCTAGACTGATCTATTTTCATTTGAAACAATGAAGTATAGAAAAACTGTTCAAATGTTCAATTAACTGTACATTAATTAAAGCCAATATTTAAAAAATAAAACATGGAAAATTATTGTTCAAGGGTGGGACTAACCCCATGCGATAATCAGGCCACACAGCCAGGAACTGAAATAGGTGCCAAATTTCAGGCTCCGATTCCTGAAGTTAGGACCCAAACCCCTCCCAGGATCAGGAGAGGTGTCTGAGAGGGGAGAAGGCCCTGGCTGCCTCCCTGCAGCCCAGCACAGCCACGCACCCGCCGCCTGCCCCACAGCAGTGGGGCCCCTGGCCTGCGCCCGCCGGGCTCCCCTGCATGAGGCTATGCCGAGAGAGATCTTCCATCTTCTCAAATGCCTCTGTGGGCCTGGAAAGGCACATGCCGGAGAAGAAGAAGAAAACACAGGTTTCACCAGGACTTGCACAAGGCAAGAAGTCGGCCTGTGACAAGACACTTTAAGAAGGGAATGACAATAAATTCTGCATACTTCATATACTGCTTGCGATCTGCACGGAAGTTTCTTTACCTTTCTTGAAAGTCTTTTTGCCTGAATGCTCATCCTGTGGTATTCACCTATTTTAAACATAAAGAAGCCTTTCATGGACACAGCCTGAAATTTTGGGCCATCACATGGCCTGGCCATCCTACTGTCCTTGCTTTGGCTATTTCTTCCACAAGCTTGGAAGAGACTGTTTGGCCCAGCAAAGTTAACATTTAAAAGCCCCGTTTGGACCTCCTAAAACATCAAATGTCTAATCTACGCTAGGTCCTGTGCCATTTCCAAACAGCATGTGGAGTAAGACACAGCAGGAAGAAAATGTGTTTGGACAATATCCACACGCATAGAAGCTTAAGTGGAATTACGCTCCTAAAGTCTGTGTTCTGGCTTTAAACAAAGCATGTCGATTTGGATTTCAATAAATTGATCTTCATGAGTGATAAAATACAGACGTGTGCCCTTGTGTGAAAAACTACTTTAAAAGACGTGTGCTCCGTTATCTTCTCAGCTGACTTTTGATTCAGCCTGTCCTTTTGGAGGATAAATAGGGAAACGTTGAACAAAAAAGTTTTGTTCTGAGAGGCACGGCAGTGCCAGCTATACAAAGACTCTGAATCTTGCAACTACGAAATCATAGAGGCTCTTCTTAGAAGTGAGACAACTCTGTGCACTCTTATTACCGTACAATTTCTGTAAAACTAAAGAAGAAAGAACGGAATTCAAGCTACCATACATATGCTACCATATATATAGCTACCATATATAATTCAAGCTACAGTATATAAAATGTACCACACAAAATAAACTTTGTAGAAGTAACTGAACATATACCACAGCTGCAAAACCTCAGAACATCTGGCACAAGATGAATGTAGCAATTAACAGAGAATAAAAATCAAATACCAATATCAAAGTTATATAGATATTGCATAGCTTATATACATATTAAAACACATAAAATCTAATATCTATATAAATACTAACAAGGAAACACGCAGACACACTCCTATGTATATACGAGAGTTAAAATCTTAATATGCTGCTTCTTCGTAAATTTGTTTAAATAAATAAAAAGCAGAAAATGAATACCACTGAACTTGCCATGGATATAAAACTGGATTCACATCTGAACATCTAAGCGCTTCTTCGTGAGCATCTTTGCCTAGAATAAAACTTCAGTAGCAGTACCTGGAAATCTGTTAAGCTCAGAAGTTCAGAGGAGTAAATCACTTGTCCTGTAATAAAAGCTCAGCAGCATGAAGGGCTGGCACAACGTATCTTGCCATATGACATGCTCTGTGGCCTCTTGCTGATTGCTTTGGTATTTGGGAGCTTAAAGACAGTAAGTGACCTGATGGAGCACATCTAGCTTTTCACATCACGGAAGAGATTTTATTTTTTAATATAGCAGCTGCCAATATTTGCCTGGGGAAAAATGCTGAGGAAATTATGCTGTTTCTGAATTATTACATCAATTAGAGGTTTCACCAGAATACACTATCCATTCTCCAACATTTAAGGCTTAAGAAGTCTCTTAAAAACACAAAGAAAATCACAGAACTGGAAATCTAAAACATCAGTACCCTCCATGTTTTGGTTTCTGCCCTTTTTTTTTTCCAATTGTGATTTAAATCCACAAATAGACAAAAATACCTAATTCTAATGAATTTTAGTACATATTAAATGACTGCTTCTGAAAAATCAGGGCCTGATGACCATACAATCAACATACAATTCTGCAGAGATCTTGCTGTAGTCAAGAATACCAGCTTTTCATTTAACACGTGCAAGTTGGAAGCTAACTGAAGATAAATTATTTTCTAATTAAGTAATCTGAGAATACAAAGTCTGATCTAAATAACTTTGAAGTAAGCACAAGCTATTTGGGTTTAATCAGAACCAAAATGCTAAAAGTGTATGAAAAAAAAATGCTCTGCTCTGTTGTTTTATTCAAGAAAACAATTAAACAAATCAAGCTAGCTAGCACAGAGGTAACATTCAGCTAAGAAAGAGGCAGAATGGCACTTTTATCCTTAACATAAAAACAATAAAACAGTACTGGGAAGGCAGAGGGGCCTCCAGTGCTGTGTGGGGCAGAGCCACTGCATCGCCACAACACTGGCCTGTTCTGACACGGGCCGCGGAACACCACCCAGCAGGAAAAGCCCCCAGATGTGAGCAGGAAAAGCACTTGGCTGTCACAGGGTTACAGGTACAACAGTGATGGCTGTGTGCTCCTGAGTACGCACCTCTAAATGCTACTTCTTGGCCTTTGTTGCAGATCAGATGTTGCCTAGCACACTAAGTGACACTTCGGGCCTGCTTCAACGTGGTCACATCAATTTCCAAGTTCTTCCAACTCTTCGGTGCACTCACTTAACACACTCACTAAATGCACACAACACAAGGAACTGAGCAGAACAAGTGAGTGTCCCACTGCAGAGATCCAACTCCTAGCAGGATGAGCAGCATCCCTAATCGGAGCTGAGCAATCTCTTTCCTCCATCCATGTTCTTTGTCAATACTACCTCAAAAAAGTAATGGAGATTCTATCTTAGCTGTGCTGCATTATCCTCCATGCAATGATTAAATGCTAAAGAGACGCACAAACATATCCTCAATCCTTTCCACAAAAGAACTAAATATATATATATATATACACATTATTTTTCTGAAATGAACAATGATGCAGCTTATACCTAACCAATACAAACATTGAACATAAAAAAAGAATGAAGTCAATGCACTGAAAGATAAAATGAATAAACCAGAACCACACAAATCCTTGTTAGTCAGCATTAGAAACCTAGTCTTTAGCACTCCTAATTCTTTATTCAAATAACTCTACCACACTGTTTTCTCAAGAAAACCACATCATCTGCTATCACAATGAGTAACAGGTTTTTCACAGAACCACAGGGCTACCTTCCAAGCTAAAATCATCTTCAAAGGCAGATCACGTTACTCAGCCAGGGAGAAAGAGAAGCACTGAAGTGCCCAGGAGCAGAACGCAGCGTTGTAGGGAGCAGCCTCTCCTCGGCCAGCTCACACCCAGGACATCAGCCTTGCAGCCTAGGACCAGGGCTCCTTACAGCAATGTGGAATCTGGTATAAGCTGTGTATGACTCAATTCAGAGAATTCAAGCAAACAGAAGAACTATTTCATGCAAGGCCAAAGTTTAAATGGAATCTCAATATTCTCAAAATGTTTTCAACATATGCTGGAAAGAAGCAAGCTATCTTGCTTATAACCATAGATGTCATTAACGCTCTTGCTTGCTGTAAAACCAAACCGTTTGCCAGGCGTTCCTTCTTTTGTCCACATGTTTTTACAGTGTTTGAGGCAAGAATAGCTTGAATGACTGGCTGTCATCCCAGACTGTACATTTCAAACTGAAAATTCAGTAAATGCGTGCTAGAAATTGTGAGTCACTTATCAGTGTCTGCCAGTGCACTGCAACCATCTCCTCAGCACAATATTAGAATCAAAAATTAAATGTTCCTCTGGCAAAAAAAAAGAAACAAAACAAACAACAAACCCCCCCAAACCCCCTTGGTGGCCCACAACAGCCAGATAACCACAGAAAAGAGGAGAGGTGGTTTAATGGATGAAGTATTAGTCTGGGACTTTGTCATAGTTTCTATATCCTATGCTGACTGAGGCATCCCTTGAGCAATTGCAGATGAATCACTTGTTATCTATCTGCTTCTTTATCCATATCCCGCGCAGGAGTGTTGAAGGTAAATTACCTTACCACTCACAAGGCGATCAGATACTACTGCAGCATGAGCCGGTAAAATGCTTTGTAGCTGCAGCTTCCAGCCTGCGGGGCACAAGTTCATCACACAGGAGGCAGAAGCAGCAGCAACCAAATTAACTTGGCCAGACCAGAGTCCTTGCTGTGTACACAGAGCACGGCTGCTACTCCATCACACTCCTGCCATCGGAGGTGCTGTGAAGCTCAGAGCAGTTGTCCAAGGGCCCGCAGCCACAGCCATCCAGCAGAAGCAAGAACACCAGCTTGTGCTCAGCGCTGCAGGAGCCAAAGGGATGACAGACTTGGTCTTTGCACCAGATGGGTGGGATGGCTGTGAAAAAGCAGCGTGCATGCTCGTGCAGAAGACAACGATGAGGGACCCTTCACCAGAGTCTAACCTGATGGACTACAAATAGCCAGTTTTCTCAAGTAAGTGTCACCTACAGAAAGGTTTAAAAACACTGCCCCACAAAATAGTACTCCGATACGATGTACTAATTATATTTGCTTAAATACATCACTTAAATATGCATTACCTCACTGCATGAGGTGAGCCGGCTGCATAAAACAATGGCTAGTCAATGGCAAAACACATTGCTTTAATAATAATGCTTTACATAGACTCGGTATCCCGTGATAGCTTTACGTATTTACATATACATACATATATAAGTAGGCATGCTATTTCCCACTTTACATATCAGAAGAATGAGTCACAGAGAAGTTAGTCATCTTTCCAATTAAAAAAAAATAATAAATAAAATCCATGCATTTCCCCATCAAGCTTCTCGTTTAATTTTCCAATAATGAAACAGATATAAAACATATTTCAGAGAGACCAAGGGTGCATTTATCTTCTTTAGCCTAGATGCCTGACTGCTGCCTGAAGAGGGCACTGATGTAAGAAGAACTAAAAAGAAAAGCATACGTATATATTTCTAACTGATAAAAAGTTAACCATTGCCATAGAACACGAAATCCAGAATGCTAAAGTTTGCTTTGTATGCTTGGTTCTTCAGAATGGAAGGAGTTGAACCCTATCTAGTCTTACACAAACACCCTCCGAAGCAAACTCAATTTGATATACCGAAAATCACACCAAAGAGAAACTGGAAACAGACATTTTTCTGAACAACATACAGAAACTTCTGAGCAGAAGTTTTTGGCCAGCAGTGTAAGCTTGGTGACATCTTCCTGACAGTATAGCTTGAAAATAGCTGTTTCCCTGGATGGTCCAAGGGGGAGCCTGAACATTTTCCTAGTGACATAACAGTAATTGTACCGTAATTACCAATTCATTGCGAATCTGGAGTCAGGTGCAATAAAGTCATCCCCAAAGCTATTACAGCAGTACTTTGGATTTTATATAACCCAGTTAGCTAGCACACAAAGCTGTTTTCCAAGGGTGTAAAAGAAACGCTAGTCACAGATGTTTTAATGCAATTCATTATTCTGACCATTTCAGAAACTTCACAGAACATATTATGCAGTAATAATATAGTATTTCCAAAATAATCTGAAAATTATTTATTACACCTGAAATATTAATAAAAAAGAGAAAGTCTCTGAAAATAAGTTACTAAAAGTAACTATGTAAGACAAGATCTGATATGAGAAATTTGTACAATGCTCTTGCACTGTTTTTTCTGGGTTAAAGAATTTTTTTCGAAATATTTACAGTATTACTTTGTCAGCCCAAAAAAAGCACCAAAATAATAATTAAATACCTTTTTTCTTTTAGACTGAACTATCTGGTAATCAAATGGTGGAAGTAAACACTGATTCTATGTGGAACATTAAAACATGAAGACACACTGACACCAAAACATGCAAGGTTCCTGGGGAAGTCCCCCAGGACAGTTCAATTTCACAGCTCTGGGGAAGCCACAGTTATGTGCTCTCTGGTCAATCTGTTTCACAAAATGTAGAGCAGGTAAGAATAAATGGTGTAAACTATATGGAAAAGTATAAGAATGGTGCATGATGCTGTAGTAAACAAAAGCAAATATAATACAATGTGTATGTTGCATTGAATTAGATTTCAATAGGTTATTTCTCTTTTTAAAAGCAGGTAAAATACAAATGACTACAAGTAAGAAACAAGCACTTCCTTGCCTCCTGTAGGGAACGGCAAGCTGCAAGCACTGCATGACTAGTGTGTCTTCCAAAGCCACTGGAATGGGGCTCTAACTCTTTATTAGTTGGTGTGGGACAAAAAAGAAAGTCACAAACCATTGGACTAAAAAGTCCTACAGAAGTTCCCTGACTTTTCAAGGTACTCGAGAGTTTAACCTCAGCTACCACAGACAACAGGTTCTGTCATTCAGAAGATGAAACCAATGAGTTAATGAGTACAAATGAAAGGCATCATGAGGTGGTATATGAAAGCCTTCCCACAGCTTATAACTCAGCAGTAAATGAGCCAACTTATTAAGCTAGAAGTTCATATAAAAGTTTTTAACTGGAGATTTTAGTGTGTGTAGGAAAAAATCACGAAGTCAGACGTGGAAAAACAGAAAAAATCAATACTAGAGAACCTCAGCTAGGAAACTAATCAGTCTTTGTCATTGGGTGCTGCAGCTGGGACACAGCTTACCAAGATACACCTGATGTGACTGGCTTTCAGGGTGGGACCCCTAGCCCCTCTTCTACAGCCCCGGGGCTGCGCGGGGCCCCACAGAACAGTCCTTCAGAGTGTCTTAGACCACCACAATACTGAATTTGTATGGCAAAAAAAAAAAGAGAAAAACAGCTCTTGGGTGCAGTGCTGCATTCACAGTAATGACAGCAGCAGTACTAAAAAAGAATTTAAAAGCAAGAAAAATGGATGACTATGATATTTATCCAACTAAAGTCATAGGAGATACTAGATACTAGTTAGGTGCCAAAACTGCAGTTTGGCCAAAACCTCTGGATAAACATCTGCCACCCTGCAAAAATTGCTAACAGCTTTACTGAAGGATGACAAGCAATCAAAATCTATGTTTGAAATCTCTGCTCACAAGCATGTGTGGATTGCTTAAATCCCTTGGACAGAAAAGGTTCATGGCAGTTAAAGCTATAACGTGAGAGATGAGTTTCAGAAAACCCACAGACCAAGGGCAAAACTTTTAGATGCTGACATTGACTTGTAAAACCATGACAGAGAAGAAAAGGAGATAAGGATGATTCCACAGGAAGTCAAAGTCTGCTGCTTTGAGACATAGGGGCAAGGCAGAAGTCAGCAGGAATGAAGGAAAAAGAAACTATTTCTTAAGAGCTCTTAGAAGAGCATGGTAAGTCTTCTGCATAAGAAGGAAGCTCCTTGATGATTACGTGTTACATGTATAGGTTACACATATATTAGCAGGTGATTTGCCACAATATAAACTAATCAGTAGGTCAGAATAGAAGATCCTAGAACCCCTCTTCTACACTGTATGCTGTTTGGATGCTGTCAGGCTCTAATTCTGGACTGGATTTAGTTTGGTTCGTTTCGATCAAGAGTTCCCACTGTCCATGTGGTCTGAAGCAATCTCAAGGGATGGTCACTGTTTGCAGCTCTCATGTCCCCATTAGAAGGGGATGCACATTTGCATCAAAGCTTCTAATCAGTTTTCCCTGGAAGAAATCATGTTTGTGCAAGCCAACATTTCCCAGTAAGCCATCCCATCACTGCCTAAGGTAAGCAGCCAAAGGGGTCACTTCAGAACTGCAGCACTGCTCCAGCACAAAGCACTAACATGGACACCGCCAAGCTCATTCAGTCTTGTTCAGATGTCACTGCCTTCAAGTTTGTTGCTAATCTATCAGTTAATCTGTATTTCACATAAGGAAAATTCGCAAGAAGAATAATTATTACCCGCCGAGAAAGACTCTAACATTTTGATTCATCTTTGTTTTTAAATGAATGAGAAGTTTACTGGCTGTTTCAGTCTGTAAATAGAAAACATTCTAAAAAATGTTAAAAAGAATAAGCTCCAGTATTAATTTCATATGGGGTCTGTCAGTTGTGCAAGACACTAAAAATTTGGTGGATACTAAGTTGCAATTCTGTATTTTAAAAACCCAATGAGATTACTTTGTTTTGATATCAAAACTATGACACAATGACAGCACGATCTTCCTATTGCTCAACTGACATGTAAGAAAGACGCTTGTCATATTGAATCTTCAAAGCTACTACAGAGTTATGCTCGACACTTGGGCTTTTCTGCATGGCCATTTATCAACTAAATTTTAAAACGAATATTCAGAAACAGAGGAGTCAAGCTTAAGAAATTACAAAATCAAGAGGATTTTTTTCCCTAAATATATAGTAATTTAAGTAAAAGTTATCATCATTATGTTATTACCAGTAAATTGGAGTATCTATAGTTTTTGGTAGCAAGATATTTATTAGGTGTCCCTACTTAACACATAAAGAAACAAACAAAACCAAATATAAAAAGTAAATCTTATCTAGCTAAAGCATTGCCATTAGATAGCTGATACTCTCTATGCTGATAACAGCAGAAGATTTTTTTTAATTGTTTTAAATTAAGATATTCATTCACTTTTACTACTTTTGCTCCTATTTGCATGTGTGAAAGATTTTCATTTACACTCATTTATCAACTCAGGCAACTTCACTGACAAGGAAATTCATTCTGACAAAAAAAAAATCAAACTGTCTTGAGAAGGCTATCGCTGATGTTGGTACATGCATATGGCACCTAGATCAGGAATAAGTATGATCTTTTATCAAACACAACTCTCAAATATTATGATTATCTTTGACATATTCACAAAGGCAGATGGCTGTCCAGGTAGCAAAGATCTTATTTTAAAGTAGTATTTCTTTCAGAAATGCTTCCCACAAATGTAGGAAGGCAGAAGAGGTGTTAAAATGAAAAGTAAAGCATGGTATTGAAAGAGATCTTAAAAACCAATAACCCTGGTTCATTGTTAAAAACCCAGAACATAGTTCTTATCTGTCAAAAATGCCTGTAATGAGTGTTACATATACTCGGTTGATCACTACTTACAACCACACCATAAAAATAATAATAATACTTAATGTTCTTTAAGACATCTGCCATGTGTTTTTCGTAAAGTGCTTCCTAAATGAAGCCTCATAAGGTATGGATATTAGCACAATTCTGAAGGCATACAAAATGAAACACAGGGAGTAATGAATTAATATTGAATCGTGTGTCCCAGCCCTAGTACCCTGGTTCCGTCTTGGTCTTATCCCCCTTATAACAGACCCTCCTTGTCTGGTATGTTCATTTCTCTGGTCGTAACAAAGTAAAACACATGAAAACTAATTTGAGTGGGTGCTAAGCGAAAGTAACTCATACTTCAATTTAGCTGTTATTTCAAACTGTCTGTTTTTCCTCATGCAGAGTATTTAACTAATATATTTCAGTAAAGAGAAACAATTCTATTTTTTACATTGGCCATATATCTAAATGCAATATACTTCTGCAGGACCTTTTAGGCAACTGCCTCGAAAAACAAAACAAAACCAACACACAAGAAAAAACATAGTTGATCACAGGTTTTGCAAATGATATGTAACACAAGTCCTACCCATTGGAGAGGATTATATTTGTAAGCTGATGTCCAATTAGAACATTTTAACAAAAACATAAGAGCAAAGCTATCCTCTACAGGGCACGAAAGTCTATCATCATTAAAGCTTAAAGACAGTTCCATGCATATTTTCTGCATTTTCTGAAGTAGCAGTCTGGAACAAAACCCAAACTATACATCTGCGTAGGATACTGAAAGACATCTTGATGCGGTTTCACTATTTCAATTTACTTGCATGTTTTTCGATGCAAATACAGGGTAACATGGCAAGCTGTGCAATGAAGGGAGGGGAAGTGAACTCTGTTTTGCTGTACAGTGTCTTTTTATTAACTGAGACTCCACAGAGCTCTAAATTTATGAAATACTCAAGAAAAAACATTATTAAATTATTCATCAGTGATAAGACAATTAAGAAGCAAACTAAAGGGGCGAGTGGAAGCTTGGTCCTGAGGGAGAACAGCTGGTCCTCTCATTAAAAGTATGTTTTGGCAGCAAAATACCCCCCAAACAGAGGGAACCTGCTGCTAAAGCAGCCTCAGAGTCAAATTTAGGAGCAAGTAACAAAGAAAGACTCATGTGAAGAATAAGGTGGGTGTACGCTGGGTGCAACTGCGCCTGGTGCAAGCTGCACTTCCCTGGCTTCTGGCAAAAAAGGTGCCGCGATTCGATGGCACTCTGGAGCCACCACATCAGACAGTGGCCTCATCAGCCACCAGGCAGCTCCGTGCTGCTGTGCGGAACTGCACTGAGGTAAGGTGGGGAGCCTCGGAAAGGTGTCACACACTGCGTCAACGCTTACTGCAGGCTCAACGCAGCGGTGAGGGTGGCAGCTGAAGCCCTAAACGCCCCCCTGCCCTGTTTCAGATCCCGTGTTTATCAACCACAATATGTGGGTTTGTAGATAAAGGAAAGGTTCACGAGCTGCCTGAGATCTTCTCAGGAGAAGGCCCCCTGGAAATGCTGACCGTGAGCAGCACCCAGCTGCACAGGGCCAACAACCCGCGGCAGGGGCGGGCACTTCACCTTGGGGCTGCGATGGTGCAGTGCCGCTGGAAACAACAGGGCATGGCACGGCGTGAATGGCACGGAAAGCCTTCCAGAGGTGGAAAACAGAAAAGGAACAGGACAGAGAAGGGAAAAGGAGCAAGTTGGCACAATGACTTTCATGGAGGGAAACAGCATGCACGCAAATACAGCAGCGACCTGCTCTAACAGTCTGGTTACAGTGCCAGAGCCCTGGGGGTGTCTGAAAAATTCATCATTAAACACCGTAATGTTTTGGTGACACAGAAATGCAAAACTGGATACTTCATCTTAATTTTGTACAATCTTACTTCCCAGTTAGGTAAAACACTGCTAAACAATTTCCTCCCTTAATGCCATCCCCTTTAATCCCACATTTCCCTGAGTGCATGAAGTGTCTTTACAGCTAGAAGCAGAAACATGCAATAGCTTTTTTTTCCTAAACAAATAATCCTGCTTAAAATTGTTACTTGCATTCTTGCATAAGACTCAAATGTTCTGTACCAGGCAGGAATTCAGACATTCTTACATAGCATTATCTCAGTCTGTTTCAGAACCTGATTTAGGTTGTAATAAAATGCAATAACTGAAATTTCTTTTAAAACTCTGATCTTTCTGTACCTATTTGTTCACTTTGGTCAGTTGACAAAACAAACATTTTAGCCTTTCCTGCTGCTCCAGATATGTCATACTGAAGTGCATTTTGCATAAAAAGAAATGGCATGCCACTAGTTTTGTAACATTTTTAGGGTTATAGTTATAAATACTTCAGATGATGCTCTAGACAGGAACTCAAGCAATGCAGATTCCTCCTCTTCAAACGAACAGCAGAGAAATTTACAGATTCAGTTTGAATCTGTACCATATTAATTTACATCAGCTGATCAAAGAAAAGGGAAGCAAAGACAAGGTAGATTTCTAAAATGATGGGATATATACATACCAAGCTAAGAATTAATTACAAGAGGAGAGGAGAGGAGCAGTAGGCCAATAGATATAACCACATAGTACAGTAAATTATAAAAGATATTTTCCTATATACATCATTTTTTTCAACACTGCAGCTTTTTCAAACCTAAATTATTTTTCTTTTTTGAAGAGCAGTCTTTGTTTAAAAAAAAAAAAAAAAGTACCTGCTAATGAAAAAAAGAAGACCTATGGTCTTAAGCCATGTTAAAAAAAAAAGTTTTAATCCTGTCACTTAAACGTACTGTTTGAAGTGTCAGCCTCATCCGGAGCAGAGGCCGTTAAGGAATTATGTTAACCCCAACACTTCATGATATCATCTTCAGAGTCAACCCCATTCAAAGCAAGCAATGACAAGAGAAAACTGATGCTTCCACATTTTCTATACTCCTCAAAAAAAAAAAAAAAAAAAAGGACTGCTATTTCCTAAGGTAACACGAAAGGATCTCTCTCTTCTTCATGCATTAACAATTAATACGGATCCTGCTTATAGACATCTGTAATGCTTTGGGCTGTATTTATGGTGTGATAACTGTGTCATTTTGAGACACTGCACACCAAGATGATAGAAAGACACAGCTGAACTGTTCACTCATGCTCCTTTCTAAGGGACAACACTGTTATCTTGTTACAAAATACTGCCCCGAGCAATAAAAAGTTTCATAAATCTTTTTCTACCAGTGTTGTCAGCTTCTATTTTTGCCTGTGGCTGAATGTGATTATCATCTGTTTTCACCCTACAAGAAAACAAAGTGATCTAGAATATAATGACTGGGGAACATTTTGGAGCCCTCCTGAGCTGCAGGATGTTTCCAGCTGCTAGCATAGCTGATAACGGACTTAATAGAGCTAATGATTTCTAATACCACTAACACAAGGCTATTTTCACAGTGGGTAAATAATGACTCTTTTGTTTTGGAAATAGTTAAGGAGTCATGTAGATGTTTGATAAGTACATGATACAGTGTAAAGGCAGCAATATTTGGGTAACTAATGGTGGATTACACCAGAGCTAGAAGATAATATATGCTTCTGTTTCCTTTTAAAAGACTTAAAAGTTTATAACCCTGTTAACACCACTGCGACAGCAAGGAGATTTCACTGTAAACAATTACAAGTAATGTTTTAATCTAAACATAAAAATGCATCCATTTGTTTCAGTGTACTGCATCTTTGTTTTTATGTTTGTAATTAATATCACTAGTCTTCACCAGAAATAAAATAAAAACTAATTGGATAGTAAAAGAAATTTTCTTGAGGGTTGAACGCAAAAAAAAGCCTAGATGAGACAAATGATGAATACCACGTAAGCCTACGGTATTTTTCTTGATCACAACTGTGTGTTTCTGAAGAGGATTAACAACATTTACCTGGTTCACTACTCTCCCAGTGGATCATCCATGTCCCCATTGGGAGAACCCCACTCCACTTCTTTTGTTTCCTAGAAATCATACACAAAACTTCCCTCTGGTAAAACATGTTTCTCCTTCCCTCTCCCCTTCTCACCAGAAATGATATATCTCTGTATGTTGCACATGCACATATTCCATTTTTCCTTCCAGAAATTTGAACAAGATTTCCAACTGTGGGTGCTGCAGTGAGTGATGGGGGCTTCGTGCCCTGGCTCACTGCAGCATCCTGTGGGACCAGCGGTCTGTGCCCCCCCCATGGACCCTGACCTACCCCTCAAGCACCTCCTGCCCCATGCCTGCTTCGCTGCTGAAGCCTGCAGCCACCCTGCAGCCCCACAGTGACAGGGCAGGGAAGGGCTCGGGCTGTTGCAGGACACTACTGGCAGCAGCAGGACTGCCCAAGCACCAAGGAAGAGCTGTGCCTATCTTGCACTGGTTGTAAAGCCAAACTTACTGTGAAATTCGGCGCTGTTGAATGTGTAGCCATTAGCAGAGAGTTTTAATGCCTTGTGAGTCTGAGCTGCGCTCACTAACAAACGAGATTCATTAAATGGGATTGTATTTCAGCGTGCTCTATGTTCCTGCATCACCAAAAATTGGTGGCACCGAGCTGCTTTCAATCCAAACTTCTCAACAAGCAGGAAGATGATTAAATATATTTCTGCAAAGTACGGTATAAATAAAATAATTCAAGCTAGACAGAGCTCTTA
Organism: Cygnus atratus; assembly: GCF_013377495.2. NCBI lineage: Eukaryota > Metazoa > Chordata > Aves > Anseriformes > Anatidae > Cygnus > Cygnus atratus. Next base: position 16,109,496 of record NC_066375.1, read on the forward strand.
AAGTCAAAATGAAAGAAATAAAAGTACTTGATTATAGCCCAAACAGAGAAAAACAAATGATATAACATAGCAAAGCAATATCCACCCATTATAAACGTTACAAATTTTAGGAAAGCATATGATAACCCCTATTGCGATTCATTTCCACATATCTTGCAATGTTACAGGAAGCAAACAAAAATAATTAAGCTTACCAAACTGTATTTCAAGGTAGAGCTTCTACAGTTAAACTAAATGCAAACTTAAGCAAAGGGTCTAATACAGCTGCTGGTGTCAAACTGAGAATGCAATCACTTCTCTTGTTTGTCCCTGCCATTGTTTCATTATGATGAGAAATTGTGGACTGGAACAACAGAAATAATTCATGGTCTAAGAGCTAATGGTAGATTTTGTTTGTGCTGGTGAGACAGCAGTTCTAAATGACAGGTCAAACATGCAAGCAACAGCACAAGATTGTTCCACATCACAAATAAATCAGGTTAAATATTATGAAAAATGAATCTAGCAGGAACTCTGGGTTCCACATCAGGTTTTGTATTAGAAGGCCAAGAAATGCAGGTTTGCAAATTCATATACTTGACAGACATGAGCAAGCCAATGGATTAATCACAAGAAAACAATAGGATGATCAAGTAATGTGACAGTTGCATTTGCTAACCTTAATGACTTGCTCAAATGTTACTTCTCCCTTCACATACAGACATGGAAACAGGAAAGACGCTAGATGCAGTCATTTATGTATTCTGAATGCTAATGCCTTCAGAAAATAGTAGGCACTAAATTATTTACTAAATACTAAGATTCAGAGTTAATCAATTTTTATTCTTTAAATAGCACTCAGTAAGACAGAAATTCAAAATCCGTTAGAGATGAAGCTGGAGCATGCAACATAGCTGCCGAACCACTGATAATTTGAGAAACATGTCAAAGGGCCGATGCATACTTCAAACCAAGAATGCTGATCAACTTGGAGAACAAGTTGCCTAAGCTGCTCAAAGATTAAGAATTATGGATTGTAATTAAAATCAGCAATAATATCAGAAGGCAGAGATATATTACATGCATTAACGTATAAAAATTGAAAAAGGGGATTTTGGAGACAAAGCTTTTCTGTATCAATACAGGAGTTGTAATGCTAACTAAAAAGTAGACTTAAGCTTATAGATCTGGAATTTATGATAGGAATAGATGGCTGAAAGAAAAAGGTAATAAAAAGACAGGAAAGAAACCATTATCATTATTTTAAAAATGTTTATAAAACGAAAAGAAGTCAAATAGAGAGTACTTAACAGAGAAGGTATTGAGAATTGAGACAATATAAAACGATCAAATATTGCTAAGTCTAAAATTCTTACTTTGATAAAATACATGAAAATAAAATATATTGTGAGGTCCTTCAAAAGGAAGTAAAGATACATAACAGGTGGCAGGACAGGAGATGGAATTCGGTGTTGACAAATGCAAGAGCAACTTGAAATTCCTCCAATAACTACTCATACTAAGCTACCTACATGAATGCCAAAAGAAAAAGGTGTGGAGGGGAGAATTTTTGTAAACAGTCCAATGAAAATAATTACAATGCAGTAGATGCTCCAGGATAACATTCTACATGTGTAACAATGAGAGAAAAAAAAATGCAACATATCATCAGAGTTCTAACATCAAGTGATTGCATGCTGCATCCTTATCACTGAAGTGGAAGACAATCAACAGCTGACTTGCAACATACCCTGAATTACCATGCATAAATATGCCAAGTTATGAAATACTGCATCATTCACTCACATTGTGGGGAAGGCGTTATGTGCTATCCTACATCCATTCAGCCTTATTCATGCCTAGCGTTGCGAAAAAGCAAAAAGATAATTTTAAATGTCTATTTAACACAATTGTTCTCTGTAAACTTAGGTTAGTATTTAGAATGGGAAATGTACAGCATCCTCTGCTGCCGACAAAACCGATTCACTGCTTGGTGGGTGCACAAGAAACTCAGGACTACCAAGGACCTTACTGCATGCCCCTAACGGGCACATGCACTGCTGCTCTCTAAGATTTCTCGCCCAAAATCTTGTAGAGCCCCGCGTTCACATCTGTGTACCAGGGACCACAGGACTACCACTTCCCCAGTGACTGTGCCCTCACAATTTATTCTTGGCTTACGTTACATGGACTCGGCTATGAAATCTTACTGATTCAATCAGAAAACTAAGAACTAGAGAAACTGCAAGGCATGCAGACACACCTTTTTGATGGTCATGTTTTTGCTGAGTGAAGCCAATATTTAAAGGCAGTAGTCTCCTCCAGTGAATGATTACACTACTGCTTTAGTGAGACGTCTGTGTATCTGATTATAGAGCTTGAGAACAGGCCCTCATTGTAATAAGCAATATCACCATCAGGTGGCAAACGCAGAATTTGGCTTGATGAAGTGATGTGTCTTGGACTAATAAAGGAACGAAGTTTTCTCAAAAGCTCGGGGAGCCAAAAGGTGGCTTGTGCCTGACTCCCTGGGCACAAAGGGAAGCCATGAGCAGAGCCACTTGGTTTTAGATCTGCCAGTCAGATACACTGCCATTGCGACTGCAAGCTGGACACCTTCAGCATCAAACGGGGGAAAGAGGACCTGTGAAGACAAGCACTTTAATATTCAAAATGAAAGCACCTTGAAGAACATGCATGCTCTTAGTCACAGCCCAGCTTCTCTGTTGTGAGATCACCTCCGCTGCCAAAACAGAGCCAGCAACACATTTCTCTGCTGAAACCAAGTAGGCAGGGAATTCAATTACCAGGGTACAAGCACAGCCAGATTCACTGATCAAGCCTTAGTTATTTCATATGTGTGCAGAGGTGTTTTGAGAGATTGCAGACATCTTTTGTGCAGAGGTCAGGTTCTTGGTGAGATAATACCAAACTAAACGCCTCTGCAGATGGTTCAGATGGTTGGCTGTGCCACTGCTGGGGCTTTTCCCGTGAGGAGCCAGTGCCCAGTGGGGATAGCAGGAGCCAGGCTGGTGCCCTCCGAGCCCTGCAGTGAGTAGCAGAGATCTGGTGGTCCAGGGGCCCTTGGGCTCAACCCCACAAGAGCCTCAAGTTATCAATGGGACTGCGATATCCCCAGCTCCAAGGGCAGGAATCCTGTGCCTGGCTTATCAGCACAGTTTATGCCTGGACATGAATGTATAAGTGGAGTTGGAGCTTCCTGATCAATCCACCTGCTTTGCAGTATATACAATTCTTTTCGCTCATGAGTCAAGCCAGTCATTGGTGTGTGTTTCTCAAATCAATGCTGCATCAACAGAGTGAAATAAAACCAAAGGCTATTGCTTAGGCACAACCTAAGTACTTACATTGCCATCATAAATGATACACAATAATACACTGTCTTCACTTTTACAGCACTTCATAATTCCTCACTGTAAGAGGAACACTTTTTTGCCTTTTTTTTTTTTTTTTTTTTTTTGTAATTCACAAGATTCACACTAGCCAGTTCGGATGCAAGTATAACACATTCATTCTTCAGATATTGTTAGCTGACACATCTGATTTTGTAACTTCAAGCAATTAGAAGCCCAGTGCAAATGCAAATATAGCTGCTGGTCAAGGAAATGCTGAATGCTAAAAACAGAATAAGGCATCTCTAGGTCATAAATTAAAGAATGACAGTGCTACAGGCATTGTTTATTCACATTTGCTAAGACTGAAAGAGACAGACATGCTGTCTGCCTCAGTTTTAAGGGGGGATGTGGAAAAACAAAAAAGAATCTCATGATTCATAAAAGCTAGAAATAGCCCACCATTTATTTGTGGTCCCTGAACTATCTATCTGGCACATCACTGTCAGGCTTGTGTGGGCATCCTGCTGGGATGCTTTCAATCACCTACCACAGAACAGGAGACTTCTGAAAAAAGAAAAATCTATTTCCTTTTTATTCTTCCTTCTAAACACTATGTACTCTTCCAAACTGTATTTATTTTCTGAAAGTAAAAACAACAATAGCTGCTATGTGAAAAAAAAAAAACATAAGGGAAGAAAACGTAAGCAGGAAATGCTGTCACCGACAAGGATGCTGTGCTGTAGGAAACACAAAATGTATTCAGTTGTGTTGACATTTCATGAAGTTAGAGCTACCAGAGTTGGGTGAAGCAGATGAATATTACCTTTGTTTGTCTTTATATATATCTATACGTAAAATATATATCTATATATAAAACATATATGTATATACTTAGATAAGTAAAAATGAATATATATATATTGCTGCTAAGTAGCTCAATAAGCAGTTTAAATGCACACTGCACTTCCTTGTGATACGTCTCCTATTCCTCTACCAAATTTTGACACAGAGGTTTCCTCCCCTAAACATATTCATCAGCAGTGTTTCCTACCGAGCCGGTGATTATTGTCTGCAAGTCAGTCAGTATTTATTCTGGGATGTATATGAACGCAAAACCATTTTCTTTCCCCACCCCGTTCCTCAGCACACTGCAGCATGCTTTCCTCCTGAGAATTCATTGCATGCTACCATCATATTTTGTAACAAATGGTGAACTCATGGTGCATGAAAATTACCCCAAGCTAAACAGAAGTGTCAGCGAGGCCCTTGCAGGCTGTGCACTGGGTCACCAAAGTCGAGAGGGACACGTGAAAAAAGGACCGGGCAGGTACCCTGGTTACCACACTTCTGTATCACTGATTATTTCATTAGCTTCCCATTTTCAGCTTTCATACCTAAATTGATCTATTGAGTATTGCAGAACACTTTTTACATGACTGCTCTCTGCTCAGCTACTCTGATTGCTCTCATTATTCCTTCTTTCCAAGAGAGAGATTCATTACTCAGTACGTAAACCTCCCTCATTTTGAGCCTGTGCTTACAGCTCCAAATCTGTCAGTACACACACATTATGACAGTATTTCTTATATACAGAACTACTCCACAGCCCAGCTTTTTAACCAACCAGGTTTCGGGAAGGAATTGAACACAAACAGTTAAAATGATTATTAGAAAGCAAAAAACCCAGGGGAAGCTTCGCAGCTATGTAAAGCTCAACAGCTTCTTGAGGCGTCTAGAAATCCACATATTTCTGGCCTAATTCTCATTTCATCATTTCAGAAAACTACAGCAAAAACGACTGTTTACAACAACAGCCGTAAACCCAAAGTATCACAGAAAGAAGAGCACGAGCATGCCCTCCCGCCGTATTGCAGCACTCCTTGGACTTGGCTTAGCCCCCTGCTAGGAACAAGGAATAATGTCTCTAAAGCGTAATGTGCTTCCATTCTGCCACTTCCTATCTATTGCCGTAATATTCTTCTATGAAAATCAGATTTATTTATTCATAGGCACTAGCACACCGTTGCTTTTGTCAAAACTAGGCTCATGCACGCAGCCGTCTATGCGTTCCTCTAAACGAACTGGCACGGCAATTAAGCTCCCCAGCCTTTCAGACGGGGAGGGAAACCATCGCACTTGCTAACACAAACTCTGGAGGCGTAACGCTAGTGCAAAATGACTGCATCTCTGTGTAGAGGGAGATAAGGGAAGTGACACAGATTAAAACAAATTGTTGATCCATACCAGAGAGGAGCTAGGCAAACAATAGCAGTAAAAGCATAAATGTCAATTTGGGATGATAAAGGATACAATCTAAATGTAATATGAGAGGCCTCCAGACAAAAGGAAAAAACAGAAATTACACATTACTGAGGTACCAGATGCAATAAACAAACAAATATGTAAACACATGCATGAATATGCATATGCCAAAATTCAGATCACAGGGCTGATTGCACAAGCAACTAGATTTTGTGTTAAAATACTGAGCAACTTCAAAAAGTCAGACTGCTGGGTATGAAGAAAAGAATCTTATTTACAGCTGTGGTAATTTTGTTTTCATTTCGAGTAATCCTCAAGTATCCCGACATGCCTTCCCCTCCACTCTGCATCTGCATCTTGACGGTACAACTGTCCTCAAGACACTGACACCAGTGCCAGTAGATTCTTTCCTGCAAGAGGCTGGCTCTATCCACTGAAAACAGCTGTCAAAAGGTTTCTCTAATTGCTCTCAGCATTTCCTTGCCTCTTCCCCTTAACATGTTCTTGTGCCCTACAGCAGTTTGCCAAATGAATTAAGGTTTCAAAGCTCATTTAAATAATCTTATGCTTATTCTAGTCCTGGCATTGGTGACAAAACCAAATACTTTCATCCAAACTATGACCTAAAAACTGGTCAGTCACATACAGCTGTTAAAAGACCTATCCAAAATTCAAGTGAGGTCTACATCACAGTCATCCTAGGCAGTAATATTGCTGTGTTCTACCTGAGAGCATAGAATGATCCCAAACCTTCTTGTTATGAGACATACAACACCTGAGAAAGTTTAATTTAATTTAATACAGAAAAGTTCACAAATAGGAATGAATTACCTTAGCAGAAGCAACACCTTAGTAAGCAGTTTCTACAGCATGCTACTGCAACAAACATTTCATCAGTATCACCACCCTGGGAGAGCTCACTTAGGATTTTGACCAAAGATTTGGGGGCATCAGCAGATACATAATAACCTGTCAATATGAACAATTTTTTGATGTGAACAAAAAAACAACTCAAAAGCCAATTAAAATGCATACACAGATCTAGACAGACACACACGGCTGCACACAAATGTATTCGGTCAGTGTAGGTACATGTGATGAACTGTAACAGAGGTGCTGCTACGGTGAACTGTGAGTTTACACTGTCATGTATTCTACATGTCTGGAGGTAGTACCACGCTCCAGACTGCAATACCAAGTGATAAAAGTGACTTTCTTTACAGCTCTTCATTGACTCAACTTGCTTAGTTTAACATTTCAGACTGTTACCTTCAAACATGCAGGGACAAGGGGAGAGGTGTGAAAGAACAAGAGCTTGCAGGCAGATGTGTTTTTTATTCTCCATGCCTGAACTCCTACTTGAAATATGTTCTCTAAATATTAGGTGAGAGATTTTATAATAATGTAGTAGGGCATTATTGCTGTTACATTCGAGTGCTTCAAAAGGATCTCTAAAAATAATGTAAGTAGCTGTATTTCAAAACAGTAGCTGGCTATCAGGCAATTAAATTGCCTAACATCTTGCAAACCAAACTCACTTTTGGTTATTAAGAATGAACTGTCTTAATCACATATTATATAAGATGCAGTATTATTCTTTCAAGTTTTTTTTTTTCTCCTGTAGAAATGTGAGCTCCTAGGTCTGTTTTAAAGTTTTCTATTAATATAAATTTATTTTTGTTTATAACCCAACAGCATTGATACTTTGTATTTTCAGTATTTTAAGTTTTCGCCTGTATCTTACAGAAACATTAAAAATAATGCAAGTATTTTCTTCATACTGAGTTTTTTTTTAAATTCTTATTCTTAAAGATGTAAATAAAGATTAATTTCAGTCTAGCTGCTACTACCACAGGTTTTCCAAAAAATAATAGATAAAAATTTAAATGAAAAAATAAATACATAATTTTCTATGTCAACATGTCTGACAATTTTATATCTGTCTTTACATCCAGTGCACTAAAACCTCTGCTAATTATTTACCTTTTCCAATATGGCCTTCTAGAATATCCTGTTTTTCTTGCTTAGAAACATCCCCAGACTGCCTGGTCATCATTTTACAGTAAGTGCATTGGCATGGTCTTGCTTTGGAAACTGTCTTACACTTTGTCTGGAAGACAGACAGGAGGAATATTTGGTTTTGTCCCTATTGAAGGAAACAGAGCAAGGTTTTGTTTGAACAATGAGAATACCCTGTGCTTTGCAGCAGTGATAAGGCACTTGGAAGTGCAGTGACTCTGTATCAGGAAAACGCTTCTTGCCATCCCTATGTTCATATACACAAAAGCTTTATTTTACTTTGAAAATTTCATGTTTTCAAAGACTCTGCAGTTGGGTGCCTGCCTGGATCCAAGGAGAGCCTTTCCTTTCTCCCCTGGCACCTGGAGCTCCAGGCTGCTGTAAACCATATGTTTATGACAGACAATACACCAATACCACACTGGCACCAAATTTTTTCAACGCACATGACAACAAATACTAGCAAAATGATTAGGATGTGGTAGTAGCCCCCTACCCTGCTCTGCACTGACTTGACTTACAGCCTGCTCACATGGGTTGGTGGCGAAATTACCAGCAAGGCGTCTCCGCAGCAATGACAGGATATAGAGGAAAGACCCCAAGAGGCCAAGCTCCTGCCTCCATGTGCTCCAAGAGCAGCATTGCTCCTTTCCTCAGCAAGCAACTGCACCAGCAGTTGCATTATCTCCTGATGTCAGTGCTGTAGAAGAAACTGCTGCACACTGTGCACTCTCCAAATCCTGCCAGGCAGAGACGAAGGAAGGATCCTGCTGTGCAAATTTCAACATGGAGGTGAGAACGAGGCCTGCAGCAGAAGCCACCAAAATATGCTACCTTGCAGAGACAGGACACTGAAATGAGCTTGAACAAGGGCTGGGACTTGTCTCCGACTGGCTAGTCAGAGAGCATTCCTACTACTCTAGCATCTGCCTAGCATTGAGGGCTAGGAGATCAAGAAAGCACTGAGGGGGGATGAGGAGATGGGGAGTGGAAAGCTGTCAGTCAGGGAGACGGTGGCAGAGAACAACACGAAGGTGCAAGGAGCAAGAGGACAGAAAGATGGACCTAACAGAGAGAGTAGAGAGAGAAAGAGATGGACTTAAAGGTCCCAGTAACTATAAGGAGTCTGAAAACTATTGAGAAAGGAAGGGGGGAAAAATAGGAAATAAATAAACAACCCCCCATATAAGCAGACAAGGAAAAAGCCTGGAAGTCAGAGTAGGAAGAAATGTTAGAAAATGAACAAGGAAAATGAGCATTAGGACTGGACAGATGAGCAGAGGGTGTGTACTGAACACTGCAGAACCACTGCGGTGGAGAGGTGGGAGAAGAGCCCCACGCCCCCAGGGGAACGAGGGGACCAGGACACGCTCTGGCCGCTTGGGCACTGCGTCGTCCCCTAAGAGACCAGGCAAATTCAGGCGGCACACACCACCCTGTTACTGGCAATGAGCAACCTTCTACGTGCCTGATTTTGCAACTCTGAGCTTAAGATATCTGCAAGATCATTTTAAGACTGTTTTACCTTTTTTTTTGCCCCTTTTTTTTTTGGCAAAACAGACAATTACTAACAGTGAATGCTTTAGCTGGTGAGCAGGAACTGTGGCTGCGACCAAACAACACACAACTATCAATTTCTTTGAGGGTTATCCTTATTATTTCTCATCACAATAATATTAAATAAGCTATGTATATGTACTGAGGAAAACAGACTATATTTGTTATAAGTTTGAATTTTTATGTTTCCTGAGCTGCTTTGTTAGCCAGCGAGTTGATCTTAATTTCACATTGCCACCAAAGCAGTGACAGATTAACTTGGAAACTGCCCAGCGCTTGAAGTGCTGCTGGATCATTTGTCCTTACTGAATGGAAGCAGATTTCTGCATTATATCATGCACTGCTACTGGTGCCACGGTTTTAAATATTGTTCTTTTCATCACTCTTCGTCAATTATCCTACATTCAGAGGATTTTTTAACTAAGTAAATATTCCTGCATGGTAAATGTCAGAATTAGGAGAAAAGTCCTGAAAAGCCAGCTTATAAATGGAATTCTGATTTCAGCAAATTCATTCTTCCCAGTTAGCTACATTTCTAGAATAAATTATCATCTCTAATATCATTACCTGAATATAGCAAACCTGTTCTGTAAAGGGTCTTGGCACTGAATGATGATAGGCATCAGAGGTTTAATGTTTAATTACTGAACAGAGTTTTCTGGAGAGTTAGGTGCTAATATCATTCACTTGCTGCTGGTGGCTATGTGGCAGAATATTGCAATCGTTACGATCTGTCAAGGAGACGTGATTCATAAACTTTGCTGTGTGCTACTCAAATGCACAGCTGGTGGGAATAAAAAACGGACAGCTATTCGTGGCAGTAAATCCCAAAGAGAAAATGTCTGACTTTAAATAGATAGGAAAAATAAATAAGAAGTCCTAATGAGAAGAGGAACAGGCATTTCTATACTTTGTGAAGTCCAAACCACAAATTAGTTACTGATATTTCCCTTAGATGTGTGTGTTTTAGAAGCTAAGAGTAATCTCTGAATCACAGGTGTTACTTCAGCTAAAACCAATTTTCAGGTTAATTAATGAAGGTATCCTCCCTGCTCAACAAGGAGAGGAAGAAGCTGACCTTGCCATCTTAATTTCATACTCGCTCAATGAAAGCCAGCTGGTAAAGGGACAAAAGAAGGGGGGGTGGAATAGAAGAGGGTTCAGATGTATAATTTTCAGTATGCCTTAAACAGAAGCAACACGCAGTACATGGAGAAACTGCAGACAAGCACATCCCCACCCGCTCCCAAGGGCTGATAACTTCAGTGACCCGTTGACAAAGGTTGCGTGGGGAACAGCGGGTGTGGGCGACTGTCTCAAAGATCCATTGGGGCTTTTTCCCCAGTCTGCTCTTTTGTTCCAAGCCAGTGAGCAAGCTAAACATAGTGAGTTCAAAACCCACACAAACACACAATCAAGAACAAAATATACATCTGAGCTCCACCCCCCCGCCCCGTTTGTCCAAAAATGGTATGAATTCAGAGTATAAGGTGACAGCAACAGTGCTGCCAGGATTTCTGAAGGCCCTGCATCTATCAGGGCTGATGTTCCCCAATCTTTTTGCAAATCCAAGTTCTTAGCACTGCAATTAATAACGTTCACTTCTGAAAACAATTTTAAAAGGCAAGAGTGCACAAGTTGCATTGCTAGATATGCTGAACAATACGAAGAACAAAAGCTTGTTGTGATTGCAACGAGAGGTCCAATTTCTATGCTACGTAGTCTATTTTTAAAAATCTACACTTTTGAATATTTACATGCTTACTTATTTGCATGAGTAGTTGCATAATATTTGAAAGAGAAGGGGAAAAAAAAGAAACACTTTTTTCATATGGGAGCCTAAATGGAGATTAATTCTGGAAAATCTAAAGCTTGATTTTGGATATTGAATACATATTTAAATTTGCCTGTCAGAGCTCTGTTCTCCACACTCATCTGTTTCAATCTAGTTAATGAAATAACTTTTTATATAATAAATAACAGGGAAATTAAGCCATGGAGTTAACAGTACTCATTAAATAATGAATCAATGCAAGTCTTGCAAAACACAGAGCTTAAAGCTGTTTGCAAAAGAAAAAGAACAGATGCATCAGACAATCTCTAAAAACAAAGCAGAACCTCAACCTTGTTCAGGAAAGGCGCTCACTCCTCTCCTGCACCTGCAGGACCCTGATTCAGACACTGCTGCAGTAAGGAGGAACTGAATGGTTCGCTCAAGTTCAACACAACTAGAGGAAAGAAGATGAAGCGGGAAAAACCCAAACCAATTACAGTACTTCACCAGAGAAAGGGCTAGCAACAGGCATGACACTTGTTAGTGTTAGGTCAGAGGTTGGACTAGATGACCTTGGAGGTCTCTTCCAACCTAGATGATTCTGTGATTCTGTGAAATGTGGTCCAGAGTGCTCAGCAAAGAGGAGACGGTTTAGGCTTGCACATGAAAAGACCCCTGAGCACCGCAGGGCATCATGCTCCAAAGGAGATGCTGACAGCGGACCCAAAGCCCAGGGAATTACAAGCTAATCGTGGCTCTTGCAAATCAAGAGTCTTAGCCTGGTGGTAAGCAATGACAGAGATTTACTCCAATGCACAGGTCATCAGTGGGGTTCCCTGGCCAGCTATGCCAATTAAATCCCGACTGCTCCCAAACCCCACCCTCTCCCGGACACCCTCCTGCCTAACGCTTGTGCACTCATGGGGGAGTCTGGTGCCGGGACCTACCGGCTTGTGAAATGCACACTACTTTTTCCCTAGGGTTGTATGATTTTCATATCCACTCCGTGGGGCAGCACGTTCTTGGGAGCACTGGAGATGACGCAGGGTGGGGATGGTGCCAGGAACGCGCAGCCCGAGGCTCCCCCAGCGTTGCTTCAAATAAGGCTGCTGCTGCCCTGCTGCTGGCCGAGCAAACAGAACAAGTCCTCGAGCTGCGTGGAGGGGCATGGAAAAAGGCAGTGCCAGACATTATGTGTAACTGGTTACATGCACCGCTATTCCTCTATTAAATGTTACTTACAAAAGATCTAAGCCTTTAAGTAAATTGTTAACAAGAAGAAAGTTTTCTGGGGCTCTCCTGAAAACATTCAAAGTCATCTTAATCTGATCTTAGTCTTGGGAAAGGGAAAAAAAGAAAAAATATATATATTCAAATAAATATTATGGTAAATGCATTTAGGGTGGATACATTTCTTTAAACAAAATACAGACTATAATTCGTCCTGTCTATGTAAGTGCTGGATATAAGCGAGAAAACAGTATGATTCCTAATATTATCTAACTTTACTTTTCTGCAGGTATGCCAGCAGTTCAGAGCGTTACATCACACAGTCCCGCAGGCTGTTCTGAGCCTGACCTGTACTTTGATACCTCTGGAGTTCTGCTTCCTAACTGGCAATGTCCTAGCAAGAATACATATCCTACAGAACGTATATAGCAAAGGCTGTGAAGAAACACTTGCAGATGTTTTGAATTTCTGTAGAACTTCAAAACATGAGTGAAAACCCAGTGAAGGTACCCAGAAAGAAATACATAAAGGGATATATATATGCTTATATATATAAACATATAAAGGGATTTCATGTCCACAATTTAACAGAACTTAAACGGAAAAAAAAAAAAAGGAAAGAACAGGTTCCTATCTCTCTACTTGCTTTGAAATAGCTGACTTAAAAAATGCACAACGCAAACATCTTTTGGATTTCCATATCTTAACCTTTTTTCCTTAGTTTTAAACTTTCCATTGTGCAGAAGCAAGCTCGTGTTCTGCTTTAATTACAGTACAATTACTTTTGAGGGAGAATAAGGAGAACCTTTGTTGGTAGTTTGCAGAAGATATGATTAAATTGCCTAGCCAGCAATGTTAGAACATTTGTCATTGATAGACTGACATTGGATCAATTAAAAATTAACGGAGTTAAACTGAAAACAAAACGTACCATTCCAAAAATTACGCTTGCAAAAATTACCACCACATGCCTTTTTTCCCCCTAAAGATGATTCTAGGAAAATATAAGTTGTACCAGCTGATCTAAGGTATGACCGCATTTCTTTTCAAACAGGAATTTGTTAGAAATCTGCAATAACAGCCAACAGAGTAGAAAAAATATAGCCTTAGTAGCTAATAGTACTTTAAGACCCAGCAATACAAGTGCTTCTTATAACTGTATCCACTAACAACACTTAAACTGTTGTTCCTCTGGATACTTCTGCTTGAATCCAGCTTATTCCCAAACACATTTCAATAATTTTCCAACAGCAAACCAAACAGGCATTGCTTTCTAACTGTAAAATATTACCAAGAGACCCCATACAGAAGTATCTTAGATATTTCTTACCAAAACTTTGACCTTATAGAAATCAACACTGCTTCTTACAGTTTGGATCCCATCCCCTGCTATATGGGCCCGGATTATTTCCAGTACAGACGTGGTATGATATATCATTTATACAATTTACAAACCTGATTATAACAACAAATTGGGTGAACTTTCATGCTCTGTGTGAAAGCATGTAGCAGTTCTGTAAAGAAAATAGAAAACTGACATACTACATAGCTTTTCAGAACATAGTTGTGCTTTGTAATGAATGTTGTTGTAAGTGCTTCATAACAGCATTTTTGTGCATCTTTCTGCAGAAATTTCTTAAAACGGGGTGTTAAATTTGAACTGTACATTATGATTGACTGTTAAAAAAAAAAATCACCTAAAACTTACCCACTGCTGTCTCCCAGAAAATTGTGACAGACTCTGCAAGAAACCTGGGACCTGCGTGCATTAGAAATTCTCTCCTGCAGGGTTAGCAGGTGTGGGCTATGTCAAATAAATTTATTGCAGTCTGTGCTAATAACCAAAATTATAGAAAACCTAGATGAAAGTGCTCTGCATCCAGCTAATTTGAAGCTACCTTATGAGACAATAACAAGCTTCTAACAGTTTTCCGCTTTTTTTAAATACACTAATTATGCTTAATGTTCCCTGTCGCATTAGCTTTCATGGTAATTATATTTCAAAACTTTTGCAATTAGGGTACAGTTAATATTGTGGAATATTGCAATTATTTTTCATTGTGACACCTCTATTGAAAACTGGTGGCATAATGATCACATTGTTCAACTAAATCAGAACTGTAGAAATATGGCAAATGAACCAATTATACATTGTTATTTCTAATTACAGATAATGCCCTTTTCCTTTTGTCCAGAAGAATTTCTCGGATACCCAAGGCTCTTCCTACCTTTAAAAAGATCTACATGATTTCTCCACCTTCATTTTTTAAACACACACTAAGTTATACGTATAGTATGCATATGTATGCTGCACATTATATATTTATAAAATTCAGGCGCATGGGCATGCGTGTATATGTACATCAATACACAGAGAGGTAACTTACAGCTGATATGCAGGTTCAGTCAATTCTGGCTGTAAATGTAAATACCACTGAGTTGTACTCAGCACATGTGAGGCTTTTACCTACAGATTAATCCTCAGAGGGAACCTCAAATGCATTACGAGTGCACTCTGAAGCTTTTCTAATTCAGCCCCATCTTGCCCTGAACTGCATTTCCTTATTTCTGCTAAACCTCCCTCCTGAATAAACTCAAGGTCTTTGACTCTCTTCCCTGACGCCTCTAGCTCTCCTATTCATGGTGAAATGTGAACATCAAGCCCCCCAGATTTACACCCCTGATTCTCTGCTTATTGATGCTGAATTCAACAAAGCACAATGGCGACAGCAGAATTTCTCAAGAACTAGTACATATCATTGTTAAACTTTGGGTTTTGCTCCTGGGTTTGGCAGAGTTTATTTGTAATTAAGTCATCCTATAGCCTGGTATCACACAGAAGTACCCCACAAGACACACTGCAGAGGAGTCAGAAAGGAGCTGCTAAAACCAAGCAGCCGGCCAGGAGGCATTTTCAACACTTTAGCAGTTCTGAGAGTAATTCTCATTTACCAACATTTACATTCTTTGTATTGAATTTTAATCAAAGCTCGCTTAATTAAGTTTTCATTTAAATTACAACAAATCAGTGATAAATAAATCAACAATCAAATCACTGACTTCAAACAGAGAAGACTTTTACCAAAAACACTGGCTTGCCAAACCCCACCATCTGCACGTTTCCCAGCTACCAGCCTAATGAATTTCAAGGTTACATTACATAAAAATGATGGAAGCCATCATTTTTAGCCAGCAGAACACAATACAAATAAAACATGTATTAGTTGTCACCATTTCCAGCATGAAAAAAATCTGGAAACAGGTTTACATGACCCCTTGCTCCCCTCAACAATGGACAGTATTAGGTTAAAGCAGAACCACTCCAAAGATTATTTCAGGCAGAAATCTGAAAATTGCAAAGCTCAGTTTATTCAGTACTGTGAAATACTTTTTTTTAAAAACAAACAAAACAAAACAACAAAAAAAACACAACACAAGTAAGGCCTATTTTTGGTAACCTGAACAATGAGCATATTTCCAGAATGAACTAAAACTCTGTCTCCTCTGACCCTCTGAAACTGTAAAAACTTATTTAGTGATTAAATGAGAAATCTGACACAGAATATAATTTTTAAGAGCACCTCAAATCCTGCCACTATTCGCATCTCAATTATCACCCACCTTTCCATCAGTTCTTGGCTTGTATTAATTGATGTTTTTTTAGAGCTTGTGTAACTTGATTTTTTTGGACATAGTACTTTTCATGCAAAATTTGTTTCCATTAACCCAGAGGTACAGTCTCCACAATCCACTGGGTGTTGACAAAATACAGAACAAGCAAACTGAGCAGCAGAACATGCTTCTCCCGCTGCAGGTAACACCACTGAAGTACAAACATAGAGGAGGGAAAAGGTGACCCACGTTGTTTTGCACGTGCATATATGAATTTTCAATATGAAAATCACCTATATATTATACAGGTCTGCATGCTAAATATGGCTAATAACCAAATGCGTCAAGCACTGTAAGTATGTATTAAATAATATCTGCTGAAATATTAATAGCAAAATATTATAATAGACTTGAAATACCCTAACAATGGGGTTATAAATTAGATGTTTAGTGGTCTAAAACCAGAGATCTAATTATTTTCCTCATGAAAAAAACAGTAAGTGTTCAAAAGTCAATCGCATTTTTCCTGAACTAAAGACCACCTAAAGTCAGTGCTAAAAAGTCCATCGTATTTGTGATTTAACTCATCTTTAAAGACTCCTCATATTCTCAGCTTGAAATTCAACTGTAAGAACATTCTAAAACAATAACCATTCTGCAGTACACCCTTTTTTGTTTGTTTTCTATGGAATAATTCTGTGCAATCCTTTCAAAATTTTCTCATCTCATTACAGATAAAAGTTTTAAGGTGATGATCACCATAAAAAGGGCTGTAACATTTTGAAGACTTATGAAATAAAACCAATATTTATGTGTACTGATTTAACAGCTAGTCCATCCCCTGCATGTGTATCATGTCTATTGGATCAATTTTCTGGAGCAGCGAAGCATGTAAGCATAGGTGTTAATTACACTATTCCTCCCAGTGACCGTTTTTTCCATTGGACAGTAAAGCAAATTTTACTGGCAACTGTCAGCACATTGCATTAAGGAACGGAAGGTTCCCAGGGGAACATACGCATGGGGATATAAAATGTACGCTGTGTCGTGTATGCTGGTAATGTAATATTTGAGCATAGTGATGACAGTCAAAAATGCATGAGTAAATTTCAGTCATGTATTCCATTACTTTTTTAGAAGAAACTTGAATATTCCAAATTCAATTAGAAATCCACTGCTATTTTAATTTGCTTCATTACACAATCATTTTTTTTTTAATCTGATGTGTTTTGTTTATACATTGATAGGCAATTTTATTTCCTGCAACCTTTAATATGCAGTTTTAATTCTATGCAAATTCCTGATTAATTGATTAGCCCAACATTGCCTGGGGGAGGTTGAACAATTCTCTATGATGACAAAAGCAGAGCTGTATGTTGCTCTGAGCCTGTGACATTTAAGTACTCCCAAAGTGAGTATCACTTGCTTTTTTGGAGCTCTTCCAGTACTCAAAAAAGCAACTTAACTTTATTATCAAAAATAGCAAGAGCATTATATTTCTTTCTCTTGTCTCATCAAGATTCAACTGTTTTTTCCCCTGGTGATTTAGTTTTCATCAGTATAGAGTCTCAGAAGTCTCATGTAAAGGATTCAACAGAGAGAAATGGAAGTGCAGGACCTGAAGTCTGATTGTAAATCCAAAAACTTCTTCCAGTTTCCACCTCTATGCCTTGTCAGAAGCTCTTAGACAGCTTCTGTGCCCTCCCTAGTCCTATCGACTACTTCTCCTTCCAGTAGATTTTTTTCAGAAATATTTAGATTTTCCCAGGAAAACAATATCTGGGGATTTAGAGTGCTTTCAAAAGTGCAAATATAGGGAAGTATATACAGTATCTGCCGTGTTTCTTGAAGAAAAGGGTCAGAGAAGCCATAAGGGTGCTGGCAGGAGTGTGCTGCAGACACCCTGACCACGAGAAATCCCCAAAGTCTTGGAGCGACTCAGGGAAGTCTGTGTGCCAGCAATCCTGGGTCTTCTGGCGGGACTTGAGCTTCAACTGCTTGCCTAAATATATAATGTTTGCAGTTGACAGCCAGGAAATTATTATTACGATGTTGTTATTTTAACCTTCATTATTATTATTATTATTATTTTAATTTTTTAATGCTTTTAACATTTCCAGCTAAAGAACCATGGCATAAACATTTCTGCAAAAATCCTAAGGTTTACATCAAGACTGCATAATAGCTATCTGTATTCTGATATGGATCACTCAAAGTAGAGTTGGTTTTAATATCCAATTTAATATCCAATTTTAATAGTCCAAATTGCTTAGCAATGAAAATTCAGCTACAGAGCAGATCCTTTTGTTGGTTTATGTGTTGTAATTGTAAAACAGATTGTCACAGGAAGAAGTGCTAAAAGCAGCACTAGGAATGGAGTTAACGGCTCAAATGAAGTTTAAGAACAAAATAGAAGTGGGAAACTTTCATTACCTGATTTTTGATGAATAGGGTAACAAACAAGACTGCACTGTATAAGAATCATTAGAGAGTCTTTAAGCATGGTCTACTAACGCAGACTAATAATTAAAAAAACAAAACAAAACATCTGGGACTACAGTAAGAAAATATGTTATCTGTAATTTCATGAAACCTGCTAGAGCAGGCAGCTCTGTGCTACAGGTTGTACCATGTTTGAGCAATTTGCTGTATGACTGCTCAACATATTCTCCATTGCTGTGAATTTTACTCATGGGAATATTTAGCAATGTTGACATATTGTTATTAAATTAACATCCTCTCATATCTTCAACAGATTTTAGAGCGTAAACTGAAGGTGGAGAAAGC
Source organism: Cygnus atratus (assembly GCF_013377495.2). Lineage (NCBI taxonomy): Eukaryota > Metazoa > Chordata > Aves > Anseriformes > Anatidae > Cygnus > Cygnus atratus. Next base: position 16,128,072 of record NC_066375.1, read on the forward strand.
ATCAAAACTTATAAAATACACATGTGCTTTACAAAGAGCTTGGAAATTCCTACAGGAATGTAGTAGCCCTGCAAGGCGAGACTCCTGCTCTCGTGGCTCGGCTGCGGTCCAGTTTGTGACATTTGCTCTGTGTTTGCCTGGTAGTGAGAAGATAAAAACTTCATCTGAAAAACGAACACAAGTCTCATGGTTGTTCGGGCTGGGGATGAGGGGGAAGATGCTGAGAGGTTTGGTCTTAGGAAACATGGTGTGGGTTGGGTGTGTAAAACTATGGAAAGAAAAACTTATACTTTTTTTTTTTCTCATGTTCTTTGATAACATTATGCTAGAACCAGGGTCAGGAATGTTATAACTTCACTACAATATTCTCAGACTTCTTAGAACCTTTCTCATAAAGCAACCTGAGAAAATATCCTGGAAACTCAAAATACTTAAACCACAGATTTTTTGTGCAGACTGAAATCCAATGGTGGTATTTCTGTAGGTTTTACTAATAGAAGTCAACATGCTAGAGCATTAATACCTGAAAAGAACCAGCTGTGACGTATTTGTTCGATAATCAACTCAACCTAACAGACTGGATATTAAAAAACAGTTCAAGATAAAGATTCTCAAAAAGATGACATTATATTCAATGTATGTATTTAAACACCTAGCTAAAAAAGCAAGCAAACAACAACAAAATCAACCACCCCACACCCTGAAAGAACAAACATCAAACCAAGTGAATTTTGGTCTGCAGAACACCTTGGGAATTTGAACTGAATCTCCCTATCATATGCAGAAAGTAGTGCTCTATAGACAAACCTATACTACCCTAAGAAGAAAGGACTGAACACAAAGGCTGTTGATCCAGCAAGTCCGACCAGTACTAAATGGCTCAAAGAAATTTCAGTGTTAAACCTCAGGAAGTTGCAATCACCTTAACTAAACTTGACTGAACAGTTGAAGTTCATGTTCCCCAGAGGAGCTGTCTGCGCTGTCGGGATTCTGGGTCTCAATGAGCAATCCCTGAACCTCCCCAAAGCAAAACTGCCATCATAAAGAGCTGTGAAACAGTAGCAGTTGGTTTGTGACAGCGGGATATTAATGGAAATTGTTCCAAAAAAAAAAAAAAAAAGGCAAGAAAATGACACAAGATTCTCTAATGCATTTGCTTTTCTGGCATGGTCTCCGAGGAATTCAAGGATGAAGAACGTGGAATCTTTCCAGTTGTCAACAATGAAAAAGAAAAAAAAAAAGGTATTTAGAAGAACCAGTATGTGGTTGGAAATAAAAGTGAGGAAATAAGTTTTGTGGGCATCTCTGTATTTCTGGATGACTCTTTCTAGTGATTTGTACTATACAACTTTTCTTTATAAATGATTTGGATGAAAGGGCTGTGTGCTACCTGTGTGGATGGATTAGGCTTTACTTGCTGACAGTACGCTTTTTAAATTTGGTTTCTAGCCAGTCTCTGCAGTCTTTTCCTCAGATTAGTTTTATAAGTACAATCCCTCACCAGCCTTTCTGCCATACCAGAGCAACCAATTCTCTGCTCAGACACACTGGTCTCCAAAATCTCATCATGCCTAAGAGTCACAGCCTCAAATCAGAAACTCAGTCCTGGAAATTCCTCCTCTTCTTCAAGGCAGTCTGGTTTGCCTTGCACCCCCGCTCCAGCTGCACAGAGGTATAACACATGCAGGTATAACTGCCTTGCCATGTCTACCTACTAACTGGATTTTAGCATAGCTATTCTTTACCTGGTTTCTCCCTAGTGCAATGAGATAAATATTCACGAGTATCTAATTAATTTTTGCTACAATTTTAGCTGAGAGAGATTGGGGAGGAGGGGAGAAGGGATTTGGAAAATGCAAAAACATCTAATTAAAACAACAGTTATTTCATTTTCAAAATGTTGAACCATTTAATGTGGAAGATCTTTAAGCAAGTATTTCATTTTAAGGGATTTTTTAGAAGTTATTTATTTTTTTCCCTTAACCCAGACTGAAAGGGATTTAAACAAAAAGGCTGAAACTAAAAAGGCACATCTACTTTAGAGTGAAATTATTAATCTCTCTCTTCGTAGCCAAATTTACAAACTGAAAAGTTCAGATTTTTTTTCTTTCATTTCACATCAGACTTAGAAATTGCTTTTTTTTTTTTTTTCCCTCTGCTTTACTCCCCTTTTTATACATACCCTTTCCATTTAAAGTCAACTCACTCAAATCCAGAGAGGGGTTAACCTGAACTCTGTTATTCTCAGAGCTGTATATACTCCCCAGGAAATGTATAGAGCGATATTCCTAGAAATACAAGCGATTTATCTCAGAAAACATGTTGCTGAAGTAGAACAACTTTGGAGAAAGGCAAAAGAATAATCCTAAGTACAAGAATAGTTTCCATCAGAGGAAAGGATCTGATCAGGACACTTCAAAACCAAACTACTGCAGATGGAAAAGACGGAGAACTCTGGTAAGGAATAATAATAATTTTTTCATATTTCAAGAACTAAACAGCATCCACTAAAACTATCAGGAGAAAAGGTTAAAACAAAAAAGGGAAAGCAGCTTCTCACCCAAACTACGGACCCAATTGCTACAGGATGTTGCAGAGGCCAGAATTATTGATGTTTCAAAAGCTATCAACAGTCAGTCTCAGGGCGTTCGCTACATGATGGTGCTCGGTCAGGCTGCTGACCTGGCAGCGCATGTGCTGAAGGAAGCAGAGCCCTCTGCGTGCCACAGAGGGCAACTGCAGGCAGTACCTGTAAGGGAGGCACCGTGCGTGATGAACCTCCATTCTGGCTGCATGGGATTGAGCTCATGTAGATCACACAAGTGTAAGAAAATAGGAATGACCAACGTGTAACTGAATTAGGCACACTTCATGTCATGGACAACTCAAGCAGGACCCTTGTGCTTTAGTTAGTTCCCATAACTAAGGGTGGAGATATGTTGAAATGCAGTGCTGCTGCTCCAAGGTTTCAGCTATGTTGAAAACACAGGTGCCAGGAGCTGATGGAGTTTGTTTCTCAGGGTCACTAAGGATTTATATATGCACTTCCACACCATCCCAGTCCCAATCCTCATCCTCACCATGTAATGGAATAATTCAAAGCCATCATTTACCAGTTGGGCTCTAACCACACAAACTCCCTTCACTTGGCTTTGTAAATTATGCTTTCAGAAACCCAAAACTCACACACTCATGAAGATTTTACACCTTTTCACATTTACTGCTCCTTATTATTGACAGATCTGTATTGAGTGAAACAATTATCCACCTGTTTGCGGGAATAAATATTAACAAACAGGCTCAAAGCTTACGTCTTGCTAGACAGATCGTTTTACGCTTTGTTACAGAGTGCATTAACTGAGGAGTTAGCTTGGTGTCTGGTGTGCAAAACTCCCAGTGATTCCAGTAGAAAAAATATTTTTAAACCTGAAATAATTACCATAGCCTGTACATTAAAGATTTAATTCAGTGTACAGCACTAAAGTCCAGGTTTTTGAGTTGTCCCTGCATATTGCAAACTAGCAGTTGGGACTTCTCATTTTATTTAATTTGAACAGCAGGAAAAGCTTGTGTAGTTTTCTGAAAAGTGAGAGAAATAAATGAGCTACTTTTCTGCCTCCATTTCTTTGTATTTGAGTAACCTGCACTGGCTCTTTGTAAGAGTGAAGCTGTATTTTACTTGATTTACACATGCGCAATGACACACAAATGGATGAAATGCCCAAGGTTAAAGACACCTTAGGCAAAGTACGGCAGAACTAGGAGATGGAAACTCATCTGACAACAAGTTCAAGGTCTGTGACAGAAAAACACACAACGACAAAACACAGCTGCTCTCCACTCTTTTATCTCTGGAAATTTAATATAAATCCGAAGTACATAGTCTAGTTAACAATGAAGTAACCTCAGTTCTTCAGAGGAAGGATTAAATTACCATCACGAAAGCTACTTAGCCTAGAACCATCACTACGCTATACCAACAGCTGTCCCCCGCGTTTGGAGCTTTAAGACCAAGAAAGATGTTTCAAAATAACAAGGTCAGAATTCTTTTTCTTATGAAGTACTGATACAATACTGAACTTTTCCATTGTACTAACAGTGGAGGTTTGGGGGCATGGTAGTTCATGGTAAGCAAGTCCCTCTTTGGCAGATTCGTGAGAAAGCGACAGAGCAGGGTAAGACTCCCTAGCTTTGGGGGTTTTGCTTTACACAGACTGCTATACCTGCACTGGTGTTCCAGTTTTTGTTCTTAAATCAACAGATCTCCAAGGACAAGGAGTCCTCTCAAAACAATACAACTTCCATATTAAGTTGCATTTTTTCCCCCTTTGGATGTACTACTTTTTAGAGATTCCAGATATGTAAGATGAGCACAATCTGTGTCGCTATAACTATAAAGATACCTTCATGTTTCTGCTTGTGTGGATCTATTTATTTATCTCACAAATCGTTAGAACTGACCTGAGTAAAAGGAGAGAAAAGCTCAGCTACTGAAAATCACACTGTTACAGCCCTATGATACCTAACACAAATGCATTAAACAGAAAGGAACTGTGATAAAGGAGGGACAAGTAAGGCAATACCTTGGTGGGGGTGAGGCAGGGACCAAAGGAGAGCTGAATGACAAACAGCACCCTACATAGACAGAAAAGGTCACTGCAATAAAAGCAACCTAGGGAACTGGGAGCAAGTGCAGCACTGCTACAGCCTGTAAGAAAAACCCGGAATCCAATGAAATTGAACAGAGAGACGTGCAACCCCATTCATGCGTGAATGCCACAGATTGAGCTGTGGAAACATTCAGGGAGCTGGCAAAAAGGAACAGGATTCCCCCCATGACATGATGTTGATGCCTGACAAAGTAAGCATTTAGAAGTCCAGTAATCAAATCTTACAGACATTCAACTCTTCAGGTTTTCTGTGTAAGAATCTGGCAGAAAAATAAATGACATACATTTGTAAAAGAAGCCAACATTCTTTGGTTGATCAACTTATGTGAGCAAAATAACCCCTCATCTCTAGTTTTAGTATGCAATAAGAAGGAATTGGTCACTTCAAGACTTACACTGATCAAACTCCTCCTGTTCCCAAAGCTTTAGAGCTGTGTAAGCCAGCTGTACACAGACGTGATGCGGGTTAACGGCCTCACCACAGACAGAACAATGCCACTCTCAGCTCTGAACCCATCACATCACACTGAAATCTCTGAATATTTAATTGGCCTCCCAAAATAAACCCCATGGTGTGCATCTCCATCATGCTCCCTCTAAAAGGGAATATTGGTAAATCTGCATCAAAATAAAGCAGCTGTTTAATGGATGAACCACACACTTCACATTTATACCGTAACGGTGGCTGCACAAGGTTGCGGCTGAACTTGAGACTGGGAGAAAGAAAAAATCCTGGTCTACAAAAGGATCATTAGCAAAACCCAGCAGAAAATGCAGTGATGCAAGCAAAAGACTCCTTGTTACAATATTGCTTAATCCATTTAAGGAATTGGATTAAGAAGTAACAGAACATACTGTGCTGGGGTGAGCTGTATTTTCAGTAGAGGGTTTCATCAATAAAGCTCTATCTGCAAACCCTTTCAGTGTAAATACGTCAACAGAGCAGTAGGGCTGCTGCAGGTAAACAGAGTAAAATGACAGAGTTCAGATTCCTTTCTTTTTATGCTGAAGGGATATAAAAGACATGCGTTTGAGAACTGTGAGGCAAGGAGTTAGGTGTGAATGGAAAAAAAAAAGAAGAGATAATAGAATAATTAATGAGCACTGAGCAGTTTCTCCAGAGATGTGGCAAGTTCTCCATCTTTTGTAGTCTTTAATGTAAGATTGAACATTGCTTACAGGAAAAAAAAAATCATAACTTCTATTGATCGTGTCATGCTTTATATGAAGACAAACTCAAGTTTCTAAAGATGTTAACACCTGGCCAATCAATGCCACATTTACAGATTTGTCTTATGTAGTGCTGAAGTTTATAAGCATATCAAAAATAGGTACTGTATAACTGTAAATCTATTCAAGTAACTATATAACCATGAATAATAATTTAGTGCTAGATAAATTTACAATTTATCATTTAAATAAAGCAGAAGTCTATAGCTTTGCCTTATCAAAAAGAGCAAATCTGTAAGATTGAATATTGACTCAGATGGAAAGCGTCTCCTTGCCTTTAAGATGCTTGTAACAGCATATATTTGGATTTATAGGGAGAAAGGATGAATTGATTCACATTTTCATTATTATTAAATATAAACAAAGAAAAATCCCAACAACTCATACTAAGAGCAAACAAAAAAATCATGACACTTCCTGTGCACAAATATTGCAAAGAATTCTCAAAAAAATCATACTGTAAATTTCAGGTTTTCAGTTTTACAGTCTGAAATGCACCTGGCTTACACGTGCTTGATTGTTCACTTTGAATCAGCCACCAAATTGTGTTGGTGACAGTTAAAAATGTGAAATGATTTCTAAATGTTGCCCTTCCATGTGAACAGCTGCAGAATCCACTACGGAAGTTGTTAGGACTCTGTCGTTGCCAATGAGAAAGGAGGTGTAGTTCAGAAGATTAAAACTGTATCAAAACATTATTAGAAAGCCTGAGAAATTATTTCCTATACAACATAACTTAGACCAGATAGCATTAACAAGAACTGTTATAGGTGCTTCTTTTTTTATACACACAAAGGAAAAAGTACCTCACCTGAACTCAAACAACTGCTGGGCTTAGCATAGGGAGGGGGAGAGAGAGAGTTAAAATTATTATATCCACAAGACCTTTCAGTTTTCAAGCAAGGCACCATGTCTAGGCATTCATTTTTCTTGGCGCAATGGCATGAACAACAATATCCAGTGTTTAAATTTCAAATGTGTGACATTTATCGGTGACCTCAGACTAGCTGCTAGGGGATAAAATAAGGCTCAGTAATGAGAAAAGCCAAGGCCAAGCTGGCCGTATTAACTGAATTATTTCCCGGCCATTATGGGAGGTATCAGAAAACAGCAGAGTAACATCCTGGAGAAACAGAACCTTGGAAAGTTACTACCCTTACTGCTTTGCTGTGCTGCTGCTATTACAACAGGCTGCCAGTTTAACACAAGCATCAGCATTAAACTCAAATGGAGCTAAGGAAAATCTCTGCAGCTCTCAGTACCATGGTGGGCTTAAGAAGAATGCAGAAGCAATAGAATTAGAATCTGTTCTTGATTGTATACCTTTTTGTACTGCATTATCTTTTTTTTTTTTTTTTTATTACCACACAACCTTCTGCTTGAGATTTGTTCATCTGTTATGAATTCATAAATTAATAAATACAATGTTTCTGCAATATCTAAAAGCTAGAATTAAGTCTTCTGGCTGAAATTCAGACATCTGCTGGCATCATCAACATATGCTACACAGATTAGCACCAACAATAATATCAGTAATAGCTGTAGCAACATGGAGCTAATACTTGAGAAAAAGTACACCCTTCAGTTTCGATGTGAAAACACTGATCATGCTGCTCCTCTACTTCCATTCCAGCCCAAAGCTCTAAATTTAGACTTAGTGCTCAAGAAATTCAACAAACGACTAAAGTGTGAGCGGCCATTCAGGATTTAGAAAAATTAGGTATTAAAACAAATGGCAAAATAAAAAATATAAATTTAAGGACCTTATAGCTAAACACACAAACTCAGTTCAAAATGACATGCATAGAAAGAGGCTACTGTGTAAAACCTGAAAGCTAGGAGCCATTCCTCACAGCATAAACACTGAGAAAACAACAGGTTTTAGTTTCTGTTCAGTCCTATCTACTGTAATAAAGAAATCTTTATTGGACTTTGTCACCCACTGAAGCACTGAGGAAAGAACTTTTCAAGTTAGTTTTGCATTCTTCTGCCTCGGGGACACCACATAACAGCCATGGGTGCCAACTGGGAAAAAAGCTGATAGCACCAGAATTCTCAATAATAATACTGAAACCAGAAACAGACGCACATAATTTTCTCTTAATTTGGAAACAGAAATTAAAACAATCAATCTGCAACTCTTGTTTGCACTGTTGTAAAATGTCATCAGAAAAAAAATGCTTATGGTATTTCTATGCGAATATATTGAATAGGAAGGACTGTTCCCCAAATAATTGTATACACAGAGGTAATACAAGGCTGCCTTTTGGAAGTAGAGATTAGCATCTATATAAAATAATAACAACAGTAATTACTACTGGCTCCATGGAACCTTAACTGGTTTCAACTGTTGCTGACCTAAGCATAACTTAGCAAAGTCTAAAATGAAATATTCTGAAAGAGGTTTCAGAAAGAGATGCTGAACTTTTCACAAATGCATACAGTTGTTATGATAGCAAAGTGACGGTGGTGAAGGCCAAAACTTTTCTTCCTAGTTTCTGTTCCTCCTCATATGACCTCGGAAGCCATGCACAGAGATTGAAAGAAAACAAACACACAAATAAACAAAGTAAAACAAAAAAAGAGCCCAGGCTTGTTTTTAAACAGATCATGTACTCAAAGCAGGGTCAGCAAGAGCAGGTTGCTGTGCCCAGTCAGATTTTGAGTATTTTCCAAGGACACAGACTTCGCAACCTCTCTGGCAACCTGTTTGATCACCTTCATGGTGTACTATTAAAACAAACAAACATCAACAATGAAAGCAAAACAAAACAAAAACAACCAAGGACAACCCAAAACACCTTATATTCAAACCATAATTTCTGTATTTCCACTTGTGCCCATTGCCTCTCGCCCTGTCAGCAGACACCACTGAGTAGAGCCTAGCTCCCTCTTCTTCCCCGTTGGGTATTAATGTACGCTGGTACGATCCCCTGTCCCCGTTCTTCTCCAGGCTGTCCAGCCCCAGCTCTCAGCCTCGCCCGGTGCATTAACTGCTTCAAGCCCTTGATCACCCCAGTGATCAGTGGCCCACCCCAAAGCCAGCAAGTCCACCTCTCTGGCACTGGGGAGCCCAGCACAGACCCAGCCCTCCAGATGCATCTCACCGGGGTGATCCCTTGACCTGCTGGCAGCCCAGGTTGCCACTGACTTTCCTGCCCCAAGGGCACGTTGTTTTTGGCTTATGGTCAATGTGTGTTGGCTTATGGCCTGCAGGCGCACTTCAGCCCCCAGCGCATGCTGCTGCAGGGGTTATTCCTCGCCAGGTGCAGGACTTGGTACCTCCCTCTGTGGAATTTCCTCTGATTCCTGTCAGAATTTTTAAAGGTCTCTGTGCTGAGCCCAGTAAGTTGCAGAAGAGTTCTTTTAGCAATCCAGCAACTGGGCCTCGTGCTGGGATAGCTATGCATGCCTAGGCGTCTTATCTACAGCTTAAACCCATGGCAAAAAGATGAAGATGCTGCCTACTGAGATATCCAAATCCCTTTATTTAGTCTGTAAGTAAGACAAAATCAAGCCTTTACGAGAAAAAATTCTAGATTCTTGTTGCTGCTACTTTATTTTCTATCATGTAAATTGACAAATACAGAAACCACTTTCTCCATTCAGTATGGGATGATACTTAATCATCTGAAGGAGATACAATTATTTTTCTATAGAATTCATTTATTTCTTGAAGATAACTTCTTTTGTATGGGTTTACATTAAACACTAGAAGCTGGAAATGTGTTTATTTGATATGCCAGACTGTAGAGCACTTCCAAGCACTCCCAGCGCAGGATCTCAAAAAAGACCTCCGGCTACAATGTATTAATGAGAGTTCTGGCTTCCTTCAGGGAAGAAAAAAAATAAAATTTACCTACTACAAGGAGGTGGTTTGTGTGGATTAAGTTACACAATAATTATGAAATACTAGAAAAAGGTATTATCTGTCGATTACAGGAGAGCCTTCTAAATATTTATACTGAATATAATGAATATTGATATTTTACATAATAAATTACAGTAAACTGGGGTCATAAACACAAGGAATTGATTACATTTTACTTCAAGTCTAACTCACAGACAACACCAAACAACAATTATTTAATTCAAGCCAACCTGTTCCTCCATTCCCCTCTCCTTGCTGCCAATAACTGCTTGTGAAAAATCAAAGCAAACCGTGTCTTCTAAGTGATGTCCAAACTGCTCTGTGGGCAAATACTCTTACATTGAGCCAAACGCTGTATATTATTTTCTCTGAGCTAAAAAGACATGTTTGCACTGAAAAACTGGGCTCGAACCCCATGCCAGTTAAACTTCAATACCTTCCTGGGAACCACATGACTCTGTCTAATGCACATTCTCAGGGTTTAGAAGCATCCTTTTCCCAAATTCAAAATATTCCCCAAACCATTCTGCATCTACTTTCTCATTGTTAGAATGGTTGAAGATGATGAATGCATCCAATTATGGCTCCATTAGACTGATAACTATTGTGCAAGCAGGTATATCCTAGGTGCTTTACTCAGGCTGGGGGAAAAAAAAAAGCACTCTTATTTGTTGGCATTCTAGAATTTGGTTTAATAATTGTAAACCTTACATAAAATACATATATATTAAAACAAACCTGCTGGCAACAACAACAAAAAAAAATCTTTTTTTTTTCTCTGTAAGACTGCAAAACAGCCTGTTCTATTGTATCGTGCTTGAAGCCATCACAATGCTATTCCAGCAAGATGAGTCACCTTACATTGCTAGAAAGAAAATACACAAAACGTATACAGGGAGAAGAAATAAACCTATTCTTACTGTTAGCTCTAAGAAACCATCCTAGAAAATGGTGTGACAGGAACTGACCTTCTAGTAAAAGGAAAAAAAATTCACTACCATTTCATGTATAAAAGGTATCATTTCCTTCTATAATATTTGTGTTTTTCAAAATACTATCAGCAGGTGCATCAGCTTTCAAAAACCTCTTGTCCTTCATCACATATAATTGTGTTGCATATTTTATTAAGAAATACAAGTGGAGGAACGTAAGTGATGGGAGTTCAATTAAAAACAGCATAATATCTGCTGCATAGAAAATGATTCTGCAACTGAAATCAGGTTTTAATGAGAGGAAAAAAGGAATACATTTTCACATATTTTTAATTACATAGAATTTCCTCAAACATGATTTTTAATAACATATTCCATTAGGTTAACATCATATTTAAAGAAAGTGCATTTTCTGATTTCATTTTAAGTCTGATTTTGAGCAATTATTGTGTCATTGTTCTGCAGTAGAAAGGTTGAATTCATTTACTGTGTGGTTATGCTAGTTATGATTGATGTCGCTTCTCCAAATGATAAACCAATCACCCCGATGATGTAATGTCATTTTAAGAGTGCTATAATCACATTTCTCTCAAACTAGAAGCTCTGATGAGTTCTAACAAAGATTTATTGTAGATTAAAGGCCTTCATAATATCAACAATAGATTGCTCATTTGATGGAAAATTTGATTAGTTTTTTTTTTTTTTTAAACAGATGAATTTTCCAAACCTATCAAGAATGGCTATTGTGAAGGGCACAGCATGGTACATATGGATGACTATCACCTCATATCCAAGAGGACCCATCTTAAACTTGTTGAGGAGACAACCTATAATTGCAGAGGCTCAAGCAAGCATAAGCGTACAATCAAGCAAGAAACCCATATAATGTAATCAGTCTTCTGCAAGTATTTCATCTTCAGTATGCACTTTGAAGACCACTAAAGAGATATTTAAAAGAAGAACCTAGAGAGTGCTAGCAAATATTTATTAATAAACATATATTACGTGGAATCTAAGCCTTAAATCTAAATATCTTCAAATCTTTCTTTTTAATCCAAATCTAAACAAAACATTTGGTTTAATCTAATCTCTTCAAAATATCTGGATCTCTGTTGCTAAGTTTACAAAGGCCCTAAAACAGATTTTAAAAAATAAAATAATAAAAATTAAATAAAAAAGCAGTCTACATTTCCACATCATGTAGACGGTAAAAGTTACTCTGAAAGCCTTTAAAGAAGAAGGATGAGACAAAAAGGTAAGCTTTTCCAATTTGAAGTGTATGTCACTGTCTGTGGTATTTTCTTATAAACTCTCTAAAGGAAACATTTTGAGAACTACAGAAAAAAATGACATAGAAAACACTTATGAGTTGGTCTAGAAGAGCATATGCTATAAAACAGTCTCAGTGCTGATCAATTATGCTTTTTTCTATGCCCTGAAAATTAAGAGCAAGCCATAATATATTATGCAAGAGATTATTAAAGAAGAAAATGGAATATTTTGGAGGAAAATGTTAAAACGCAGAAAGAACAAGTCAGACATACATAAACAAATCAAAACATAGCTGAAGATGCCAAAAAGGTTCCTTGTGACAGTCCAAAGTCACAAGTGTGAAACACAAAGCTTTAAATTTTTCTTTAAAACCTTTTCAAATAAACAATGACTAGTATTTAAAACTCCATTAAATTTTCAGACGTTCTTTTACTGCAAATACCTTTGTTTGATTTGATAAGAAAAGCCCTGCTGGTTCACCCTTGGTATTTACAGGTGCTGCTGGAAACCAAGTACTCAGTGTTCAAGTATCCTTCAAGTCTCTATTTTTAGTTCATATTCTCTACTGTGATTTTCTTCTACTTAGCAACCCTCTATGTCTTTCTCTTCCAGCCACTCTTACCATTCCCTTTTAATCCCTTCTAATCTGTTAGACCGACCACATCCTTTATCCAAACCATGTGCTGTTTTTGTTCTTTATTTTTTTTTCAGCTGCCAACATTCACCTGTTCCTAAGCTCTGGGAAGAAGCACACATATCCCCAAGAACTTACTCCTGACCAGTAATGGTCCATCACCAACCTGCAAACCAGAACTGCATTCTCCATGAGCATCACTTTCCTCTGCTCTGAATGTCTTCTGCCATTTTATTGGTGTTAATTGGTCTCACAATGTCCTTTTGTGATTCTTCACAGTCTGATCTTGTTCTCAGAGCCCTGTCATCATCTACCTTTCCTTCCCACAGCTCACCATCTTCTCCAGGTATCTTCAAGAACCATGTAAACTCATTAGGGAACTCCAGCCTCTGCTTACTGCCTTTCAAACAGCTACTTACCATGCAGGGACCTTCCCTCTTACCCTACAGTAATTTAGTTTCCTTAAAAGCACTAAGTGACAGATTTTGCTGAGAGCCTTTTGAAAATACAAAGACACTTCATCAACTAGATCACCCTTACTCACAAATCGCTAACCCCTTCAAAGAACTCATGAAGGTTTCTAAGACAGTACTAATCTTTACAGAAGCTATGCTGATTCAAAAATAGAATGTTACCTACATAGCCACTTTTTGTTTTAGGAATTTCTATAGTTTCTACTGAATTTCCCATTTTGAGGTTTGCAGCTCCTGAGATCATCCCAAATCTCTCTAAAACAAAAACAAGCAAAACACCATATATTTTCCACCCTCAAATCTCAAAACAAAGGTAACATGCTCAATCTCTGAATTATTATTTGTCCGTTTTACAATATCTCAGATAGGAAAGGGATCATGGGATTAAAGGACAGTTCAGTATGCCCATAATCCAACCTCCTGCCAAACCAGGACAGCTCTGAGGTCAAACCAGGTAGCTCAGGATTTTAACTATGTTCTTGAAAACCTCCAAGCACAGAGACTGCACAGGCTTCCAGGCAACCTATTCCAATCCAATGCTTAGGGACAACATTTAACCTTATATCCACTCTGAATCTTTTATTTTTCAACTTCTGCCCATTGCCTCATCTTCCCACCACACACCACCAGCCACTGTTTACAGGGCATCATTTAAATCTACTGTATGCACCCACAAAGGCAAAAAGTTTCACACCACGTAGTGTATCCACTGCTGTTCAGACCTGTATTGTGCATTAGAAAGAGACCTTGAGCAGGTCAGAAACTGCATTTAAGATATAACCGTTTACAAATATGAACTTAGAGTTTCTAGTTAAATAGACAGAAACTGCACAACAGATGTTTATGTTCAAAAATATAAGCAACAAATAAAGCTTCTTTGTTTTGATTAGAATTCTAAAAAGGGACTCCATTTTCATTCCTCAATTTATTGCCTGTCAAAATGAAAAGGTGCTTGTTTAAAAAAAATAAATAAATAAAGGGAGAGAAGGGAGAGAAGGGAAAACTCTAAGCACTACAGAATATATGACTGATAGCAGAGCTGCAAAGGTTTTAAAACAGGGGCCTGAAAAACAAAATTTAGTTTACTGAAAATATCAGTATCTTGGTTAAAGGTGACACTGATATTATAGGATTAGATTCTGAAACAAGAGCAAACACACAACTGCAGAAGCAACACGGATGTTCAGATACAGACCCTTGTCACCTATATCAGGAGCTGACTAGCCTATGCAGAACAAAGGACCACCGTGTGTATACCTCTTTTACCAGATACATCCATAAGCAATAAACCTTATTTGAAAAATAAATTCATTGGATGAAGCATTCAGTAATAACTTTACACTGCTTATAACACTCTTACAATTAAAAAGGCCTCTATAGTAAAACAGAGAAAAAACATATATGATATATAGTGCTTACAAAAAAAATTCAATGAAATAAAACTCAGGTTTTTGTTTGCCTCATTTTCATATATGCTCTTAATTTTGAGGTGATGCAAGAACATGTGCAAAAAAGTATAAAAACAGCACAAACACGTCACAAAAAAACTCCATATGGTTGCAATTTTTCTTACCACTGCTGGAAGCCTGCTGTGGCCCTGAACATGCTCTTAGCAGATATGAGTTAGGAGAGAACTCCTCATCAGGATTGGTGTCCATGATTTGATGGGACGTGTTGCTGTCTAGCAATGGCATCTGGCAGCTAACTGGTGGAGGATTATGAGAACTGGGCAGCTGAGCAGATGGGAGAAGGCTAGACGAGGATGTAGGTGGAATGGGACGACCTGGGAAAGAGGACACAGGGATCAAAGATCAGCAATGAATGTAATGAAAAAAAAAAACACAAGTAATTTTACTGTAACTGTCCAAATAACACACCACTGCTCAGAGTCACAAAATCTCGCCACTAGTATGAGCTCGTCCCTTTGCATCATACTGAAAGCACTGTGAGCAGCTGGGCTGTGAGCTCATTCCGGACATCCCTCCCTCCACAGCACCAGACTGTTCTCAAATTGTTCTCAAACACTGCAAAAGGCAAGCACATCAGCTATACGTTTTCACCAAATGAATTTCCACAGAAAGAGGACTATAACGATCTGAGCCCTGGAATTACAGCACGTCTGTAACCACCTCTGAATTTTTCTATTTGTAGACATGGGCTAAGCTGTAATATGCATTGGAAGCACCAGGGTTTCGTGTCCTTTCATTCTCATTTCTTTCTACAATGGTGCAGCAGGGAGAGAACTTTTAAATATGAAACCCTGTCCTTAATGTGCACTATACACCTCAGCCCACCATAACAACATGTACTTGGTTAATTAAACTAGTGGTATCAAGTTAGCCAAGAAATAATAATAATTATAATTCTTACTTATTCTTTGCTTTTGTGAACTTCGCTCTCATAACTTCATACCACTCCATTCCATCAAATGCACACAGATGAAGCCAGCATTTATTTTTTTTTTTTGGCACTGCCTATTAGAATATGACTGGTTATAGGGATGAGAGGAGTAAGAGAAACATGCATTCTGACTCCTGCAAGTTTATCTAGTGCATTGGAGAAATTGTTCATGAATAATTTATACATAGGAAAATATGACCTCTGTAATCCTGCCAAAGTCTGTGAGGCAGAGAGAGATCTGCTGCATGCTAGCTACAAATGTTAAAACACTGCAAAACTATATAAAATGGTGCATCCTTATTTCCATCACTTTTAAAGAAACAGTAACAGAGCAAATGCATGCTGGCTCTTCGCTTGATTACATCTCCTTCATTTCCAGAACCCCTTACTTTATAGGAATTACACTAAGGTTTATCTCATTAAGTTAAAAAAAAAAAAAAAAAAAAAAAAGGTGAAAAAATTCCAATGACTACATATAAATTATGTTTGGGGAAGAACAATCAACCGAAAGTACCCATAGATACTAAATTTTTTTTTCACTGCTTGGTACCAGCAAATAGCATGAACTGCTTTCCTACCTTCAGAAGATTTAAAATAAATAAAATAAAAAATAATACTAAAACAACACCTTGAGATAGGCAAGTGACTGTTACGCTTATTTTTTATTATTTTAACTGTGGATAAATTGATGATAACATCAAATGGGCAAGTTATCATGTGGCATAAGGAAAATGATATTATCACGTGTTTAAGCAACTCCACAGCAACCCTCATCTACCCTTTCTTATGGTAGAGAAAATTCAATATGAATTGAGTATTTTCATTGCAGACTTGCATTTACCAGGAATAATTCTAATATTGATGACACGAATAATTACTGTTATTACTCATGATTGTGCTATTCTTACGAAACACTACAGCACATAACCTAAATATTCAAGGGATGTAGTTGAGAAAAAACAAATTATTCCTTTGCAATATGTAGGAAACAAGCAGCAAGACTGGAGGTTTTACACACCTCTGACAGGAATGTGACACTGTACACACAGTGCATTTAATTCTCACATTCTGGCTCTGCTTCAACATCATGAAATTAAATGAAGAGATTTTACATATTAAAAATCCTCATTTATCATATCATAAGGAAATACTCTTAAAAAATGTTGTACATGTGAGGTGATGACATAAAACAAAAAAAAGACTTTACTTTTTGTGCACATCATATACAATATTTTAAAGAAATTTAGGTACATTTTTTGTGGAATGTATTGAGACATGAAAAAACACCAACAATTCTTTTGCCAGGAAAGCTAATCACATCGTTACCTTCATGATATAATACAGCCCAAATCCCTGAAGACAAGGTAACATTTCTAATTACTACATTTCTGTTTGTAGCCTAGATGAAACAGAAGGTATCAAGTTGTTAAAACATTGCATTATTTTGGTGGGAAGTTGGCTCCTGAGGAAGGTTTGTCCAGAAGTACGTGTTAATTGAAAAACATCAATGTCTGTGAGCCATGGAACCTACTGTCAATCTGTCTTGTGGTTAGATTTTCTCACAAGCTGCCAAATGTGATTAAAGCTTTTCTTGTAGTTGGGGCATTCATGATCTTTCTGTCAGGTTGATTTTGGCATCTACTAAACTCCCAGCACTGCCTTTCTCTCTAGTAGCAGGGCTCTAGTAGTGCTGCTTCTCTCTCTCTGTCTCTCCATCCCCCTACTCCCTGTAACACATAAGAACATCTTAAAACAACCAACCTTTTGTAAAATTTGATAGGAAGTGAACCGAAAAATTACTGAAGAGGAACAGAAAAACACATGTGCAGAGAGATACATATTAAGTTTTGTTTCCTTAGGAAATGAATCTAAAGAGTAACTATCTGCAGGACCACAGCTGAGGGATTGGTTGTAAAACTACTGAAAAGAGTTGAACATACGCAGTTAGACTATAATAAGCATGACAAAATGACAAATAACATTTGTTACTATACATTCTTAAGACAGAAATAGTAAGTTCAATTCCATACTATTGAAAACTATTATCTTGGTCAAATAAGTCCAATGTGTTATTGAACAGATTGAATTTTGTAAACCTGAAGCTCCCTGACATATTTGTGTTTCTGCACATGCCTTAACATATTTTGAAACCTCCCATCTCTCAAAATGATTCTAACTTCTCATCATTTCACTATGGGACATGTTACGCTACAGTATTGTAAAACATACTGACATATGGGAACATCAGTCTCTTGTTAAGCAGCTGCTTTCAGAAATCAAATCTGTAATGTAAAATAGGAGTAGGTACAATTTATATCTACTCTTAATGTGCTAATATGATAAAACTTCTATAAATAAGAATTTTATCTCATTGTGTATTGACAGAAATGCTATGTAATGGATACTTACTTCTATTGACAGCAGTAATGCAATTATGTAATATAGCCAAAGAAAACCACACACAAATGCTACAAAAGGGAAGCCAAAGTCTAAAAGCTGATGTATTACAAATTCAATAGGAAAAAAAAATAGTTCTTCAAATATCTGTTCATATATATATTCATACTGCATATACTCATGTGTGGCACAAAAATAGTGAATACAGTATGCCTGAGGCCCTTTTCAAAAGAAGCAAGCAAACAACAAACCTTTTCCTTTTTTTATATTCCTCATTACTTCCTCCTGTCATTTATCTTATTTTTTAAAGTGAAGGATAAACGTGATAAGTCATCTTCTGGAGTATGTTCTGATTTGGGATGGTGGCTTTGGGCTTCCGTGCTTCATGGTACCTCATTCTGCAAGGGCCTTCTTGTTTTATTTTTAGTCTATCACTTAATATTCTCTCCCTGGCCCTGGTAAGATTATATAGCAGACAAACATTGACATTATTTCTGCTTTTTTCTTTTTAACAGAGTCACATCTCTCTTCATCAATCCAGTAAATGACACCTCAATTACTGCTACACTTTAAGTCCCTGAGGCTTAAAATCTGCCTTTGAGTCAACGCTCAAAAATCAGGCCATGCTTGTAGCTGGTAATGATGCCACAGGTCTGCAACCATCCCCTGCAATGCACCCACAAAAGCTGAGTATGCAGATCAGACATTGATGTGAAGATTTCTTTTTAAGAAAGATTTCTCATTAAGGACAGCTTCACAGACAGACAGTGGTTGAATAAGGTGCAAATGAAACAGTGCTATGAACTCCAAATTTCAAATTCATACAAGAATGAGGATAAGGCATTGCTAATGTCTTGAAAAGTTCCAGGGGTATAAAAATTAGAAAATTCTTTGGAGCAACATGCCAGAGCGATAAGGAGTGATTGGAGCAAGGTCAATGTCTTTTTGTTTGAAGATGAGCTTCAGGAGGGAGAGGACTGCATACAAGAGATCTTATTAGAAGAATAAGGCCAAGAGTTGTATCACACTGGGAGCGGAAATTCATGTAATGGACATCAGCATTCAGACTGCATTGGTGAAGTCCAGAGGCAAAAATAATGATGTAAGCTCCTCGGATGTCTGAAGTCCTACAATGTAGCATTTAGTTCAAAGCTATCACAGTCATTCTGGCTGCATCCCGCCTAACCTTTCAAGAATCTGCAGGGAAGAATGCCGCATGAAACCAGGAACTTAGATAGGATTCTCTATCTGTCCCCGAAAATCATTCCTGTTGACAACAGTACATGCAAGCAAGTCAAGCTTTCCATTTAGTCCAAGCTGATGAAGCAACTGAAACATTCATAAGAGTATCCAAAGAATTGGACAAAAATACAGAGGGCCTATATCTAAAGAAACTAGTTTTACAGATGAAGAGTTGTAGAAAAAGGAAGAATTTGAGGTCTTTTACACCAATACAGAAATACGGTTCGTTAGTATATGTGACAAGCTTTGCTAGAAATCATCTAATTGTACTTCAGTAGATGTTGGGCATGTCTGGAGGCCAGTAAGTGATATGTGGCATCAGTGAATGCTTTAAGTTGCAAACAAAATCTTTGCAACTCCCAGATCTACCAGAGCCAGGTACTGGGACTCGGGCAGCAGCCTCAGCTGCCTTCTGATCACCCAGTTGTGCGCAGTGCTGGGGTGGCTGACCATTGCTGGTGAAATTTGTTTCAACTCTGAACTCTAGGATAGTAGCTTACATAATGGTAATTACAAGTGGTAGTTTACCAGTTGCTGTTGTAACTGGTCTGTACAACAGGAACATAAGTGAAATAGAGAACACTGAGGGGTTTTGTCCTCTGACTTGTTGGATGTCTCAAAATTCAGACAATCCTCACTGGCACCTTCAAGTACGCCTGAAAAAGGAAAAATGAGGCCGTGGTTTTGGAGCTTTTCCGTTGTGACTCGTCTGGAGCAGTGAAGCAGAGGAAATTGCCTAGGAAGTCTATCACTGACTGCCAAGTCCTGCTCATGTCCTTCCTAAATGACAAGTTTCTGGACTCGAGTAATCACTCCATGTTTTAGAGGGAACGACATTTCCTTCTACTTACATCTAAAGAGGCTGTTTAAGTGATGTCCCTGACAGCATCATTAGCTATGAGACCCAAAAGCATGGCAATCTCCATCCAGGGAGTCTGTAGCTGGGTAAGTGACAGGGTCAGAACGGGTTACAGGCTTACTAGTGGGAACCTGCCATGCGTGGCCGTGGTGTAACACAGCAACAGGGCTACGGAGAAGACTGTCTCGAGTCCAGACACTTGTAAGACAGTTAAGAAGAATTCTGTTCATCTTAATCACAATGATACATTTGGGAAAGAGATACTGCCATTGCTGTTAGCCTAAGAGACCACAACTCATCACCAGGAAGGAAAAAGGACTGGCTGCAATCACTCCTAGCATTATTATACATACATATGAGACAATCAAAGAAGAGAACCAGACTGCTTATCAGTTTCTGAAGGATTTTTGAGATGTGCTTTCCATACTTCTTCCTCCTCCCTCAAAAGACCCCTGGAGTTTTGCAGGTGAATAAAACCCACGTGTGTGAAACTCTGGCCTCTATATTCCACTACGGTGCACGACAGGAAGCAGGGAACACATGTCAAAAATGACTGAAATTTAAGAATTTTGACATGAGTGGGCATGGTGTAATACCCGTTACAAAAACGCATCTTGAAAAGCTTTAAGCAATCCCTTCAGTTAATTCTAATATTACTACCTAAAAACAACATAATAGGAACAATAATTATGTGTATATATATATATTCATACATACTTTTACCCACACACACTTAAGCAGGTATGCATAATTTCCAAAAAAGAGCATTATTCTAAGAGGTCTAAAGGACCAATTCAGACTCGTTTAATAGACATTTTGCCACTGATTGTCTCAGGGTAAAGATCACTATCTGTATATTGTCATTCCGCACTCCTAATTGGAATGGCATTTCAATACAAAAGTTTGTCATCAGAAAAAATCCAAGTGCCACATACAGATCTCAAAGCTTACTACATCTGCAATGAAATTCTCCAACTTTTCCCCATCAGATGAATCTCACTTTTAGGCTTAGGACATCCATAACAAAGACCCTTCTCCTTTTGAGGAAGCCCCCTTCCTACAGAACACCTGGAACACGGAGTGGAAGCACCATGAGAAGCACTCAGCAGGACCCTGTTTCCAGGAGTAAAACACCTCCCTCTACCTACAGAGCACACCACATTTCTGACTACATTTCCAGCTCAGCCTAATTGAAGCCCCTACATTGTCAGCAATGTTTAGTTCACTTTAAAGAGTGAGAAACATTGCTAAATGTGTCAGGAAACAGCTAGATACCATAAGAAGCATGTTTTTGCAGTGCAAAGCACTATAAATTAGGCAGGCAGCTGATGAGGTGAAACGTTCCTGAGGTATAGCGCATTCAGCACTCTCCTGTTCCTGCACACAATAATTGCTTTCTTGCATGAAAAAAACGTCCTTCAACTATTTGTGCAAAGCATGTCTTCCCAATGGGCTGGGCACTATCAAGCAGAGTTGCATTTAATAAATCAAATATACATCATCATAACTGGCATAAGGAATATAAATATTTTGTATTTGATGAATTGACACAGTTAACTGGCAATGGGAAAAATTCCTGTTTTTCTGTATAGTAACAGCATCTATTTTTGTAGCTAAAAAGGAATTTGTACTTCAGTGCTCTGCAGGCCAGCATGGAGACCCAGCAGGCAAAGCAGGGGAGAAAGTCCTCTGCTCTCAGAGCTTGGCAGGCTTGGGGAGAGGGCAGGCACCGCCCAACAATTCACCCACCCTGCAAGCAGCAGTGCTGATTTATCTGTGAAGCTACCTCAGTCAACCCTTGTTTTATCAGGCTTCAACTTGATAAGACAAAAAAAATCATAGTCCAAAATGAAGTATACATGAAAAACTGGAAAAGAAATCTGATAAATTTTTGAGCACTTTCTTCAGCATCAAGTTGCTTCCTTTTGCCTAAACTCCTGTTGCATTTTTACTCTAAGACAAACAAGCTTCAAAAACTGCAGAAAAAGACATAAATCAAGATTTTGGATGACAGTTATCACTGAAGAAAAGTACTGAAGCTCTTACCTCTCTGAAAGCAACAAACAAACCCAGTCAAGGTAAGAAAAGTGTCTGCAGAGTCTGTTTCACAAGAGTCAAAGGAGAAAAAAAAGGTCTTCCTAAAGCATGGGGCTGATATCCTTGCACAGACCTGCTTATTGATGCTTACAGACATTTCTTGGCATCAAAAAGGACAGTAGGGGCAACTAAGGATGAAATAGATACCATCGCATCATCATTTATCTAACAGTGAACCTGCAAAGACAAACCAGCTCTATGGTTTGGTATCCCTCCCAATTCCCACTGAACAGTACCCTAGATGCCTTTTTCAAAGCTTTTGATATGCAGAAAAAAAAATAATAAATAAATAAAGTATAAAGTCAGAGCAATAGTGTGACAGAGTGAAAACAAAGGAAAAATATCTCTGTCTGCAACTAGGGCCTTATGGCTGCACATGTTGGGGGCTGGGTACCGCCCACTCCCCTCCTTGGGGCTACCTGGAGCCACATTTCTTCTGCTGCTTAGGACCTGGAAGCCTTTCGACCTTTCTTCTTCTCTTTCTCTCTCTCTTTTTTAATTAAATTTGGTGGGGTTTCGATTTCGAGGAGCACTAAAACTGAAGGATCATGCTGCAGCTCCCTGGAGCAGCAGGAGCCAAGCACCAGCGTTCCTGAGGCCCAGCTCCATCACACCCCAACACGTGCCCCTGCTGTGTTCAGGGCGAGGGGGAGCATTTACCTTCGCAGCATCTCCAGAGGTGATACTGAGGCCAAGGTCAGCGCAAGCAACACACACACCCTCCCTGAGGCAGGCAATGCAACTAACTCTGCTCTCAGCCCCACACGGGTTTCCTACAGCCATTGTGAGAGACAATGAAAAGCAAAATCACCTCCATGGGGGCCAAAGCCCTATAGAAAAGGGCACTGAACACAATTAACATGTTCTCTGCCAAAATTTCTACCCCCTTTTGAAAACATGAAGCACAGTGACACAGGAGGACCTGATACTGCATAAAACAGTTTTAAAAGACAGTTAAATTCACATTCAATAGGCAAAATAACATATTTCTTTAGAAAGCATGACTCTAGAAATCATTATTTTATCCATGTACTTAGAGCATTTTAATAGTCTAGAAGGTAGAATGTTGCTTTGGATTTTTCTAAACGTTAAAAAAAAAAAGAATAGTTTTATCCTAAAACTCGAGGCTACCTGTTCTTAGGTACACATTATATTTTATATTTTTACATTTCCAAGCAATCCTACCATAAAGGGGGAATAGTCAGAAAAGCCCTGAAACAAAACAAGATAAACCTAGGTTCATTATGAAAGAAATGCATAAAATCTCTCTGGCTTAGAGTTGTAGTTCTAGTTAGACTTTGCCACAAGACAAGGAACTGTTTATGAGAAAGATGGTCTGCGGTAGAAAAATAAAAATAAATGGCAAACAATTTGTGCTACAAAAAGGAAAAAAATAAAAAGGAAATAAGTGCAATGTTGAGCATATTCAATGGGAACGTTTTATTTTCCTTGTCCTCTGAAGTAGAACCATTTACTACACACACACAGGAATATATTTTAAGAATTGTAGATGCTAGAAAAGGAACAAAGAAGATTCAGCAAGTGCTGTTCTCTCTCTCTCTCTCTCCCTTTTAACATGGATGCATTCTACAAGCTTACACAGGTTTTGTTATCTTCCTTAAACCATCTCACCTTCATGTGGTTACTATTTCCTAAAGCACTGTGTATTTGTAGTTCTTGAATATGAAAGTCACTGTATAAATGCGAGATTACTTTTAGGAATGATTTATTATCATTACTAAAATCTATGCAGAAGTGTAAGACTAACTTGGAAATCAATCATTTCTCTTGTGGCTTTTAGCATAAAGTCAAAGCTAAATTAATTTTCCCAGGCAATCCATCTAAAAAAAATATATCAGTTTTATGGAATTTGGGTATTAAAAATAAGTAGACAGTCATGACTTAAAAACGATCTAAACCAATTCAGTATGTAAAGGCATAATTTGCTGCTGTCAAAAGCTAATGTCACTTAATTCTTGTCTTGTTAAATCATCTGATACCTCTTTCCTTTTTAGTTAAACAAAGATAAATAATAAAAACAATTTACAACTAGAAGATGTCAGGGTTTTGCAGCTGTTCAATGTCTTTTGGGTAGATTAGATTCTGTAATGAGAAGATATAATCCTCATTTTATAAAAGCTGTTGCTGTCTTGGGAAAAACATCAGTGAATAAGATTAGAAAACTCTTTTCCTTCTTGAACATATTACACTAGCAAGCTGATTACTTGGCATATGTTTAATGATACTTTCATAGCTGGAAAACAGTAATTTGTTTCAGTGATTTTTTCCCATCACTCATAAAGTCAAAATGTATTCTCTAATCTCACTGTACCTCTGATTTAACCAGGAAAATCAGAGCAAGAAGAAACAGGCAAATCCACTTGAACGAAAATCACGTGAACTTGCATAAACTTTACTTCCCTAACAAAGGTTCTACTGAACTAACCATATGAACTATAACTGACATTAAATTACAACAACTCATCAACTCCCTGTTCTTCGTGGGACAAAAAGAACACTCTAAAATTAGGTATGCTTTGGGAAGAAGCTGACCTGAAGATTTACAACCACAATCACATGAGACTGATTTTCCATCTTTAGTCACTTAATAGTATGTGCAGCTTTTAAAAACTGGGAAGAAATGCATTTTCCTATTATCCATCTTAACTCATATGGAGCAAAGCATTCATGACAGGGAATTCCACTAACGAAAGGACTGTAATTATGCCCAAGGTAGGTAATTACCAGGCACCATATGACATCTACCTCCTCACATGAATGTACAAATAGTTTATTCAATCTTTATTCTAGTGACAGAGAGTTTAAACTATGATGTGATAAAAACTTGTTTCAACTATCAAAACAACTCCCGTTTTTTACCTTTTTTATTCAAATTCTAAACAGCATTGAACAGCCACTCATGCCGTCTCCACACAAGATGATATCATGAATGATGTTGGCTTTATTTTTATTAGAGAAATTAATTTCCAGGAACCTTTCAACAATTAGTGATTCAGGTGCCCGGAGTCACTACTAGATGGGAAAATAACATGATCTTGAACAAACATGAGAAAACTCAGACCTGTAATTATTCAAAATCTGTGAAAGTCATATACACCTACTACTAACACATGGGTTTGGGATAGTAATCAGATAATTTGTGTTAACTCTTCGCAACCTGCTGAGAAGGCAGCTCTAATTTCTGATGAACAAATGTAAAATGAACACAAGGCTTCACAGGATCAGTAGTATGGACAAGGCTAAGGAAGATAAACAATATGCTCTAAATCTGCTGCATCATATAGTGCAGTGCCAGTATATTCTGGCTAATTAGCCATATTCTGGCTAATTCAGCTTTTGGTTTTTCAAGTCTGCTTTTCTTAGTTACACCTACAGATTGCACCTGGCATTCCTCTTCAGTCCCTAAACTCGTGTGGAAAGCACTCCTGAATTAGTGCTAAACATCTGCTGCGATACACTCTGGAGACGTTTGTATTTTAGTGCTGGGAGACACTAAGGTGCACTAAGAGAAATATCACTACGACGGGAATTATTCTTCCATTACTCTTGACACTGATACTTACATTTGCATGATATTATCTTGGTGCTTACTGTTTTCTTGCTTTGTCTGGTTTCTTCTCTCTTAAGATCGTACCCTGCCTTCCTTACAAAGCCCATATTGACACTAGGGGAAGTTTTCGGTGTACAAGGAAACTAAAGGCTTGACTTTACGGCTACCTGAGCCACGGGTGGAATTTTCCAGAACACAGAAGTGCTTAAGCATTTACCTTCCTCGTGTCTTACCATATCATCGGGGAGATTAACATCTTTTTTTCTTAAACATTTACTGGATGCTACAAATGTTACGATATTTTACACTGAACACATGCGTGCCTTTAGAGGAAGCTATCAGCCTCTAAGAGATCCTGCTTCAAGAGCGAACATTCCACAACTTAATAGCAAGCCTCAGTGAAATCTCAGCTCCATTTAAGTCAATATAAATTGTATTTTTGCCTTCAGCACAGCCAGGATTTCACCCAAGAGTCCTAGAAAGCTTTTGCACGGAGAGAAGCTCCCCCAGCAGAAGTCTTTACTGACTTGAATACTGGGCTGCTGCTGTTCAGTCAATTCCGAACGGTCCATTGCGCTCAGATCTGGAAATTCAGCTTGGAGCTAAACTGCAGCTAAAAATCAAAGGGAGAAATGAAATACCGTCACTAATATGGAGCAAGGCCTATTTAGCCCCTTTAAAAACCTCTCTGATGTGCTCCAGTAAAGCTGACTACTCCCTGAAGAAGACAGAGAACATGAAAAGCGTCCAAATAAAGGATTATGGACAAAACTACCAAGCCACTTGCAAATGAGCAATTTAAGTGCCGATAAAAATTCATTCACCCCCCCACTATTGAATAAGGTTTCAAATGTATCCCTTTTTGAAAAGTTAATTTCCAGTTTAGAGTCTGAGAAGTAGATGCAAATAAAGAAAAGGAATATAAATTATGAAGGAAAGGAAAACACCATTTACTGTTTGTGGGCCACACCTTAAATAAACACTGGAATCTGCACGTTTCTCACAGAAAAACTGAAAAATGTTGATTTCGTACATGAGAAGGTTAATTTCAAATTTCACTTTATGTGAAAAGATTTCAGCCAAAATAAAATCTTTCAGAGTGGCAGATTCCAACACAACAGCTATCATACCATTGACTGTTTTAGCGCTGGTGTGTACCGCCACAATTACTGGCACACTGGGAGAGCTGTACAGGAAATTAAAAAGATAAAATTTCCTTTTAATGAAAGGAAATCGCAGAGATGAAAGACTACTCCATGGGAAAGGGAGCTTTACTCTGCAGTACTAAGAAAACCTATAACCTTATTAAAAGGCATTTGCAAGCACAAAATTAGATACATTAAAAAGGTAGGAAATATTTTAATTATAGTTACAATTAAATTTGCCAAAATGAATGAATAAAAATTGGGATACATGTTCTTCCCTTCAAAATAAATGCAAGGATCTGTTCCATACTTATCAGTAAAGAAAAGTTCTACTAAAATCAACCAGACTACAGAACAGCCTGGATGTGCTATTCTGTATTTCAGTGTGAACTGTATCTTTAAAATAATGACAGTTTCTCTCATCTTTTCGATCTTAAAGCACTTTATAACTACAGCTCAGAAATACATGGACAGAGAAGAATTAAAGCAACTGAAGCTGAAATATACTACTTCAGAATCCAAAGTTTGTTTACACCATTAGAAGGCACTCAAATATATATCCCCATAAATGACAAGGTCCCAGCAGCAAATTAACAGGAACAATTTTCCCATCTCAGGAGCTGTCAAGATGGGCTCTGTTAGCCAATTTATCTTACTCCAGCACATCTCTGGTGCTTGTCAATCAATATGTGAAACATTTGGTGCTGATTGCCATTTTTCTATCCACTTCCTTTTGCCTCTCGTACCAGGCAATTTACTGCAAGTCAATCAAGGTTGAAGCAGACCTTGTTTAAATAAAACACTGTTGAGATCTTTTCACACCAACAATTTCAAAAACAGAATGAGCTGTAGCTTTTCACATTTACATTTATACTACTTTTTCTGTTTTTCCCAAATGCCATGCTAAAGTTATAAGTCATAACTAAACTCAGCTGAAGGCTTAGGGAGAAAGCAGTCAGGGAAGATGAAGTGAATATAACTGTACGCACTTCCACTGTCAAAAATTCAGTCTATCAAAGGAGACAGAGAACATTAAAAGGTACTTAAGTAGTTTGGGATTATTTCTTTTGTACCCTGGCTTCAAGTCAGGCCCCCCCCCCCCCCCCCCAATTAAAAAAAAAAAAACTCAAAAAATGTATGAAGGAGATCAATTCTCCCAGCTACCAATTGGGCATTATGTTATGTTAAATACACTGACATCTTCCCTCTTACGTCCAGACAACACAATGGAAACCCCAGGTCACATGAC
The DNA here is from genome assembly GCF_013377495.2 of Cygnus atratus. NCBI lineage: Eukaryota > Metazoa > Chordata > Aves > Anseriformes > Anatidae > Cygnus > Cygnus atratus. Next base: position 16,156,114 of record NC_066375.1, read on the forward strand.
GCCTACCTTCAATACTGCTATAGCATCACCTATACGTGGTGAGAGCGCAAAAGGGGGCAGGAAGAACCTTTGCAGTACAGAGTGTAGCTGAATACAAGTGAAACAACACACACACACTTATTCTATATAATACCGATTTATATTTTTAAAAAGTTTTAAGAACTGTTGTTCCCTTTGACTTGTTTCTGCATAGTAAGACCTGGTTTTGCAAAGAATATCTGCATAACTTTTCTGCTGTGCATAATCCTATTCCAGTTTTTAGGTTCACTATGGATTGCATAATTCACCCTGAGACCATTCATGATAACAGAGCATAACACCACAGTCTTCTTACATAGAACAGTAACTGGATACCTGATGCAAGCATTTATGTGCTAAAACTATATAGAGTGACACCCTCAATTTATTCAGTTTAATCTTGTTATTTATTTCTTCCAAATACACTAAATCTAATGACGTACAACCGCAACACAAGAA